>NC_134688.1:85760739-86135739 GCF_050947455.1 Rhinoderma darwinii
TTTATGTAATAGTGAACTCCAGCAAAAAAAACATAAAGTCCCCTGCAGGTCCCCTCCCCCAGTCTTCTTGCATAACTGAAAAAAACAATACTTAGAAATCCATACTCTAATGTTAGGGACCGTCAACAATTTACTTCTCTTGGCTGCCAAAAGCTAGAGGTGCTGGTTTACCATTACACTTCCATTTAGAAGATCTTTTTATAGAAATGTCATATATAACCAATGTATATGTTCTAATTGCACAACAAATTCAGTTCTAAATATTAACAATGACATACAAGGCAGTCCACAACCTGTGCTCTCCATACATCTCTGTCCTAATCTCCCAATCCCTCCCCACCCGTAATATCCTGTACTCCCAAGACCTTCTGCTATGCTCTCCGCTCTTGTCGACTTTTCATATCATCATCTCCAAGATTTCTCCTGTGCATCCCTATACTCTGGAACTCTCTACCACAACACATCAGACTCCATCCAAACCTTCAAAAGCAACCTGAAAACCCACCACTTCAGAAAGGTTTACAACCTACAATAACCTTGCTGTCACTAGTCTACCGAATGAACAGCTTCTACCCTCATCTACTGTCTACATCTCCTTCCCTTGTAGATTGGAAGCTCTCAAGAACAGGGTCCTATGTCCCTGGTCTTCTCTCAATCATTAAAGGGGTTTTCCACTTTCTGAAAACTGATGACCTATCCACCGGATAGGTCATCAGTATATGATCGGTGCGTGTCCGACACTCGGACCCCGCACCAATCTGGCACTACGGTTAGCTCCAGGCGCGGGACAATTTTGCCGGAAGCAGATGGCTCCAGTCAAAGATTAACGGCTGAGCTGGAGTATTGCAGCTCTTCTCCTATTCAAGTGAATAGGAGCAGAGCTGCAGTTCCGCCGAACGGCTGGAACTTTCTGTCAGTTTTCAGAAAGTGGACAACCCCTTTAAGCTCATGTTTATTGTACTTGTTGCTTTAATTGTCTCATGTCATGTACTTAAATTCTTTTTAATATGTTCAGCGCACTGGAATAAATTGCGCTTTAAAATAAATAATAATATTAATAAGAATGTACTACTTTTAGATTGTGTTTGGTAGTTTCAACTCTCTATCCATAGTGTCATGTGTATTCGACTATAAAAAAGTAAAGGCCTGTATAATAGATTCGAGTTTTGTAACACTATGTCGTATATAGTTTAGTGTTCCTTGACTTTTTACACCTCATAATAACATCTTGTGTTTTCTCAATCACTGCAGCAATCATTGACTTAGAAAGCATACAGAAAGACAGTCTAAACACACATCTTTTGACAGCTCATAATTAGTCTGTGTATGTAGATAAATGAGTGACACCTATGTAGGAGACCCAGACAAGGTGAGGTTGCTTCTAAGTATTTGAGAGGTGCAAGTAAGAGGTAAGGAGCCATAACAAAGGTATGTGAACAAAACAAAATGAATACCTAAAGTTTGCGGTCAACATAATTACTCCATGATGCTCTTGTCACAGCTCACACGCCAAAGGCAAGAACTGGTCCCCTCCTTATATTCCGTAGACAGATACATATAGAGCTGACAGGGCATTTCTAGCACTTAGAGAGAAAGTTTAGTTCAGTCGCGTGGGGGATTCACCAATGAATAGAAGGCGTTGTGCAGCAGGAGATAGGGATTAGCACCTGTCGGTTATGTAAAGTGATGGAGGTGAATTATTCTCTAATGGTTCACCTGCTCTTTTATTCCTTGTACTATGGATAAACTTCCTATTTTAGCCCATGGAACAGCACACAGAGCAGTTAGGAAGCTGTCTTAAGATGACAACTTCAGTCCATATGTCATAGAGGGGGTCCCCCACTCAGGACCTCCTCTATGAGTCACAACAGGAAGTCACTCTGTAGAAATGGCTCCGGCTGTGGCGGAGCCATCACATCAAAGTTTTACATGGATGGTCAATGAATTGTTAGGCTGGCATGTAGTTCTACAATGTATAGCCATGGCTTCCCCTGGCGATAGCAGCTGATGGCCAGTTAGAGAAGCCGGATTCTTTTTAATAACAATAGACCTGATCAGCCATTAAAGCGGTCGTCCCATGAATACAATGCCCTTAATTGCTTAACAAGTCTATTGCAAGTTATGATTAAATGAAAGGTGATGTCCATGTTTAACCCCTTCCCGACATTTGACGTATCCATACGTCAAAGTCAGGTAGGGGAAGTACGGAGCGGGCTCACGCAGTGAGCTCGCTCCATACGATGCCAGCGTCGGCTGTATGTTACAGCCGACACTTCAGAGTAACGAGCGGCATCGCGCTCGAGCGAGATCACGCTAGTTTAACTCGTTAAATGCTGTGGTCAATACCGACCGCAGCAATTAAATCTTTAGAAAGAGGGGGGCGACCCCCTCTGACAGCTCATCGCACCCCCCGCAACACACAATCGCGGGGGGGGGGGGGGGGGCGATGGTTGCTATGGCTGCTTGGGGGCTTAATGAACACCCCCAGGTCCGCCATCTTTGTACATCTATTAAGCCTTGCCTCCGGCAGATCTTAATAGGTGCCTGTCAGAATCACGACATACTGCAATATATTAGTATTGCAGTATATCGTGCAAGCGATCTAACGATTGCTGGTTGAAGTCTCCTAGGGGGACTAATAAAAAAATAAAAAATGAGTTAAATAAAGTTTTTTTTTGTGTAAAAAAAAATAAAAAAATTTAAAAGTTCAAAAAAAAAACCTTTTTCCCCCTAGAGCATAGTAAAAAAATAAATAACTAAACATAATTGGTATCACCGCGTCTGTAAAAGTCTGAACTATTACAATATATCATTATTTAACACCAGAATGTCTATTTTTTGGTCACCTCATCTCCCACAAAAAATTTAATAAAAAGTTATCAAACCGTCGCATGTACACCAAAATGGTATTATTAAAAACTACAACTTATCCCGCAAAAAATAAGCCCTCATACCACTTAATCGACGGAAAAATAAAAAACTTATGGCTCTCGGAATTTGGCGACGCAAAATAATTTTTCTTTTTTACACTTAGGTTTTTACATGTAAAAGTAGTAAAATATAGAAAAAACTATATATATTTGGTATCGCCGTAATCGTATAACCCACAGAATAAAGTTAACATGTTGTTTTAATTGCACAGTGAATTCCGTAAAAACTGCGTGCAAAAAACCATGGAGGAATCGCTGTTTTTTTTCATTTTCTACCCCACAAATAATTTTTTTCCTGTTTCCTAGTACATTATATGGCAAAATAAATGGAGCTACGAAAAACTACAACTCGTCCCGCAAAAATCAAGCCCTCATAGTACTATATCGACGGAAAAATAAAGACGTTATGGCTTCTGGAATGTAGGGAGGAAAAAACGAAAATGAAAATTTGAAAGTTGTGTACGACGGGAAGGGGTTAATTAAATCCACAACAGGTGGGGCTCAGTAGTGTGTAAGATAAGCATTGGCAAAGTAATTAGGATAAAAAAATTCAACGGCACTCGCCATTCCGTAAGACCTCTTTAATTGAGGCAAAAAAGTTAAGGCAGTATCAGTGGCGTAACTACCGCTATAGAAGCCGTAGCGGCTGCTATGGGGCCCGCAGCATGGCCAGAGGCTCCGCTAGCAGCTGCTATGGCTGCTACAGCGCGACGCCACTGAAGGGGTTGTTCCTACAAAAAACATGCATCCCCCCCACAGTCCGAGGTTTGTCATGGAGAATTTCGGGGGACTTTCGGTCCCCCGTTCTCCTTATCGCTGCCAGCGATCACACATGTATCCTCTATCCTGTGGATAGGGGATGCACGTCTTTTGTAGGACAAACTATAGGCCATTTTTTTGGGGGGGGGGGCTATATGGCGTTATTTACATGGGGGGGTCTGTATGGCGTTATCTACAGGGGGGTCTGTATGGCGTTATCTACAGGGGGATGTCTGTATGGCGTTATCTACAGGGGGGTGTCTGTATAGCGTTATCTACAGGGGGGTCTGTATGGCGTTATCTACAGGGGGGGCTGTCTGGCGTTATCTACAGGGGGGTCTGTATGGGCGTTATCTACAGGGGGGTCTGTATGGCGTTATCTACAGGGGCGCTGTATGGCGTTACCTACAGGGGGGATTTGGGGCTGTAAGACGTTATCCACAGGGGGGCTTTATGGCGTTATCTACAGGGGGGCTGTCTAGCGTTATCTACAGGGGGGCAGTCTGGCATTATCTACAGGGGGGTCTGTATGGCGTTATCTACAGGGGGGTCTGTATGGCGTTATCTACAGGGGCGCTGTATTGCGTTATCTACAGGGGGGTTCTGTATGGTGTTATCTACAGGGTGTTCTGTATGGTGTTATCTACAGGGGGGGTTTTGTATGGTGTTATCTACAGGGGGGGTTCTGTCTGGCGTTATCCACAGGGGGGGTCTGTATGGCGTTATCTACAGGGGGGTCTGTATGGCCTTATCTACAGGGGCACTGTATGGCGTTATCTACAGGGGGGATTTGGGGCTGTAAGACGTTATCTACAGGGGGGCTGTATGGCGTTATCTACAGGGGGCTGTCTGGCGTTATCTACAGGGGGGCAGTCTGGCGTTATCTATAGGGGGTCTGTATGGCGTTATCTACAGGGGCACTGTATGGCGTTATCTACAGGGGGATTTGGGGCTTTAAGACGTTATCTACAGGGGGGCTGTATGGCGTTATCTACAGGGGGGGGGGGCTGTCTGGCTTTATCTCCAGGGGGGCTGTATGGCATTATCTACAGGGGGGCTGTACGACATTATCTACAGGGGGGGCTGTATGGCGTTATCTACAGGGGGCTGTATGGCGTTATCTACAGGGTGGATTTGGGGCTCTAAGACGTTATCTACAGGGGGGCTGTAAGGCGTTATCTACAGGGGCTGTGTATGGCGCTATCTACAGGGGGCTGTGTATGATGCTATCTAAAGGGGGGATTTGGGGCTAATAAGGAAGGATGAACAATTGTTTAATTTTCATATTATTCTATGTGTAATATCTTTTTATGCCTATGTGTCAGGATGATGTTTATCGCACATTACGTGACTTGTGTAATATTTCTCTGCTTAGCTTATCTTGGGTGGTCAGACATCTTAGACAGATCACGCCTTTTATCTGTACATTTCAGCGAACAGCTTGACCACATTTTGCTGAGTGATTGTGGTTTTGTCCTATATATATGTGTTATACTTGCCAGTAAAATCAGAGAGATATTGTAATGACGGGGTAGGGAGACAGACAGGTGAGCCCTAATCTACCCGCCACTCAGTCCCTGCCTACTTGCAATGGTCGTCCTAGGCGATGGCGTACAACTGGGCGACCTGTCCCTACGCTCAATAAGTGCACGACAGACAAACAGACAAGGGTACACAGAAGTTAGGGAAATGGCGCAGTTGCCCATGGCAGCACAGTGAGCAACGAGAGTAGTGAGCCGAGTCAAACCAGGAGTGTATGAGGTACCAAACGCAGAGCAGGAGAGTAGTGAACGAGCCGAGTCTAACCAGGAGTGTACGAGGTACCAAACGCAGAGCAGGAGAATTGTCAGTAAAGCCAGGGACAAAATGAAGCAGAGGACAAAATGTTCAAGCAGCAGCAGCAGCAGAGCCAGGACACAGACAGAATCACAGGCAAAGGAGGAGCAGGAAATGCAGGTATAAATAGACAGAGGGCGGGAGCTAGCTCCGTCTGGCCAGGCTGTGATAGGCTCCCCCACTCCTCAGTCTCCCAGCCTGACTGGTAGAAGATCATGTCACTCTCTCAGACTTAGGAGCAAGTGCAGACTGATTACGGGCGTCGACACAGAAGCTGTGTCTGGCAGATCCTTTACAGTAACCCCCCTTTTAAGAGGGGCCACTGGACCCTTTCTAGGTGGACCTGGCTTATTGGGGAAGCGAAGATGGAACCTCCTGAGCAATACCCCAGCGTAAACATCCCGGGAAGGTACCCAAGTCCTCTCCTCAGGCCCATATCCTCTTCAATGGACCAGGTACTGGAGGGAGCCTTGGATCATCCTGCTGTGCAGTGAGCTCGCTCCATACGATGCCAGCGTCGGCTGTATGTTACAGCCGACACTTCAGAGTAACGAGCGGCATCGCGCTCGAGCGAGATCACGCTAGTTTAACTCGTTAAATGCTGTGGTCAATACCGACCGCAGCAATTAAATCTTTAGAAAGAGGGGGGCGACCCCCTCTGACAGCTCATCGCACCCCCCGCAACACACAATCGCGGGGGGGGGGGGCGATGGTTGCTATGGCTGCTTGGGGGCTTAATGAACACCCCCAGGTCCGCCATCTTTGTACACCTATTAAGCCTTGCCTCCGGCAGATCTTAATAGGTGCCTGTCAGAATCACGATATACTGCAATATATTAGTATTGCAGTATATCGTGCAAGCGATCTAACGATTGCTGGTTGAAGTCTCCTAGGGGGACTAATAAAAAAATAAAAAGTGAGTTAAATAAAGTTTTTTTTTGTGTAAAAAAAAATAAAAAAATTTAAAAGTTCAAAAAAAAACCCCTTTTCCCCCTAGAGCATAGTAAAAAAATAAATAACTAAACATAATTGGTATCACCGCGTCTGTAAAAGTCTGAACTATTACAATATATCATTATTTAACACCAGAATGTCTATTTTTTGGTCACCTCATCTCCCACAAAAAATTTAATAAAAAGTTATCAAACCGTCGCATGTACACCAAAATGGTATTATTAAAAACTACAACTTATCCCGCAAAAAATAAGCCCTCATACCACTTAATCGACGGAAAAATAAAAAACTTATGGCTCTCGGAATTTGGCGACGCAAAATAATTTTTCTTTTTTACACTTAGGTTTTTACATGTAAAAGTAGTAAAATATAGAAAAAACTATATATATTTGGTATCGCCGTAATCGTATAACCCACAGAATAAAGTTAACATGTTGTTTTAATTGCACAGTGAATTCCGTAAAAACTGCGTGCAAAAAACCATGGAGGAATCGCTGTTTTTTTTCATTTTCTACCCCACAAATAATTTTTTTCCTGTTTCCTAGTACATTATATGGCAAAATAAATGGAGCTACGAAAAACTACAACTCGTCCCGCAAAAATCAAGCCCTCATAGTACTATATAGACGGAAAAATAAAGACGTTATGGCTTCTGGAATGTAGGGAGGAGAAAACGAAAATGAAAATTTGAAAGTTGTGTACGACGGGAAGGGGTTAATTAAATCCACAACAGGTGGGGCTCAGTAGTGTGTAAGATAAGCATTGGCAAAGTAATTAGGATAAAAAAATTCAACGGCACTCGCCATTCCGTAAGACCTCTTTAATTGAGGCAAAAAAGTTAAGGCAGTATCAGTGGCGTAACTACCGCTATAGAAGCCGTAGCGGCTGCTATGGGGCCCGCAGCATGGCCAGAGGCTCCGCTAGCAGCTGCTATGGCTGCTACAGCGCGACGCCACTGAAGGGGTTGTTCCTACAAAAAACATGCATCCCCCCCACAGTCCGAGGTTTGTCATGGAGAATTTCGGGGGACTTTCGGTCCCCCGTTCTCCTTATCGCTGCCAGCGATCACACATGTATCCTCTATCCTGTGGATAGGGGATGCACGTCTTTTGTAGGACAAACTATAGGCCATTTTTTTGGGGGGGGGCTATATGGCGTTATTTACATGGGGGGGTCTGTATGGCGTTATCTACAGGGGGGTCTGTATGGCGTTATCTACAGGGGGATGTCTGTATGGCGTTATCTACAGGGGGGTGTCTGTATAGCGTTATCTACAGGGGGGTCTGTATGGCGTTATCTACAGGGGGGGCTGTCTGGCGTTATCTACAGGGGGGTCTGTATGGGCGTTATCTACAGGGGGGTCTGTATGGCGTTATCTACAGGGGCGCTGTATGGCGTTACCTACAGGGGGGATTTGGGGCTGTAAGACATTATCCACAGGGGGGCTTTATGGCGTTATCTACAGGGGGGCTGTCTAGCGTTATCTACAGGGGGGCAGTCTGGCATTATCTACAGGGGGGTCTGTATGGCGTTATCTACAGGGGGGTCTGTATGGCGTTATCTACAGGGGCGCTGTATTGCGTTATCTACAGGGGGGTTCTGTATGGTGTTATCTACAGGGTGTTCTGTATGGTGTTATCTACAGGGGGGGTTTTGTATGGTGTTATCTACAGGGGGGGTTCTGTCTGGCGTTATCCACAGGGGGGGTCTGTATGGCGTTATCTACAGGGGGGTCTGTATGGCCTTATCGACAGGGGCACTGTATGGCGTTATCTACAGGGGGGATTTGGGGCTGTAAGACGTTATCTACAGGGGGGCTGTATGGCGTTATCTACAGGGGGCTGTCTGGCGTTATCTACAGGGGGGCAGTCTGGCGTTATCTATAGGGGGTCTGTATGGCGTTATCTACAGGGGCACTGTATGGCGTTATCTACAGGGGGATTTGGGGCTTTAAGACGTTATCTACAGGGGGGCTGTATGGCGTTATCTACAGGGGGGGGGGGCTGTCTGGCTTTATCTCCAGGGGGGCTGTATGGCATTATCTACAGGGGGGCTGTACGACATTATCTACAGGGGGGGCTGTATGGCGTTATCTACAGGGGGCTGTATGGCGTTATCTACAGGGTGGATTTGGGGCTCTAAGACGTTATCTACAGGGGGGCTGTAAGGCGTTATCTACAGGGGCTGTGTATGGCGCTATCTACAGGGGGCTGTGTATGATGCTATCTAAAGGGGGGATTTGGGGCTAATAAGGAAGGATGAACAATTGTTTAATTTTCATATTATTCTATGTGTAATATCTTTTTATGCCTATGTGTCAGGATGATGTTTATCGCACATTACGTGACTTGTGTAATATTTCTCTGCTTAGCTTATCTTGGGTGGTCAGACATCTTAGACAGATCACGCCTTTTATCTGTACATTTCAGCGAACAGCTTGACCACATTTTGCTGAGTGATTGTGGTTTTGTCCTATATATATGTGTTATACTTGCCAGTAAAATCAGAGAGATATTGTAATGACGGGGTAGGGAGACAGACAGGTGAGCCCTAATCTACCCGCCACTCAGTCCCTGCCTACTTGCAATGGTCGTCCTAGGCGATGGCGTACAACTGGGCGACCTGTCCCTACGCTCAATAAGTGCACGACAGACAAACAGACAAGGGTACACAGAAGTTAGGGAAATGGCGCAGTTGCCCATGGCAGCACAGTGAGCAACGAGAGTAGTGAGCCGAGTCAAACCAGGAGTGTATGAGGTACCAAACGCAGAGCAGGAGAGTAGTGAACGAGCCGAGTCTAACCAGGAGTGTACGAGGTACCAAACGCAGAGCAGGAGAATTGTCAGTAAAGCCAGGGACAAAATGAAGCAGAGGACAAAATGTTCAAGCAGCAGCAGCAGCAGAGCCAGGACACAGACAGAATCACAGGCAAAGGAGGAGCAGGAAATGCAGGTATAAATAGACAGAGGGCGGGAGCTAGCTCCGTCTGGCCAGGCTGTGATAGGCTCCCCCACTCCTCAGTCTCCCAGCCTGACTGGTAGAAGATCATGTCACTCTCTCAGACTTAGGAGCAAGTGCAGACTGATTACGGGCGTCGACACAGAAGCTGTGTCTGGCAGATCCTTTACAGTAACCCCCCTTTTAAGAGGGGCCACTGGACCCTTTCTAGGTGGACCTGGCTTATTGGGGAAGCGAAGATGGAACCTCCTGAGCAATACCCCAGCGTAAACATCCCGGGAAGGTACCCAAGTCCTCTCCTCAGGCCCATATCCTCTTCAATGGACCAGGTACTGGAGGGAGCCTTGGATCATCCTGCTGTGCAGTGAGCTCGCTCCATACGATGCCAGCGTCGGCTGTATGTTACAGCCGACACTTCAGAGTAACGAGCGGCATCGCGCTCGAGCGAGATCACGCTAGTTTAACTCGTTAAATGCTGTGGTCAATACCGACCGCAGCAATTAAATCTTTAGAAAGAGGGGGGCGACCCCCTCTGACAGCTCATCGCACCCCCCGCAACACACAATCGCGGGGGGGGGGGGGGCGATGGTTGCTATGGCTGCTTGGGGGCTTAATGAACACCCCCAGGTCCGCCATCTTTGTACACCTATTAAGCCTTGCCTCCGGCAGATCTTAATAGGTGCCTGTCAGAATCACGATATACTGCAATATATTAGTATTGCAGTATATCGTGCAAGCGATCTAACGATTGCTGGTTGAAGTCTCCTAGGGGGACTAATAAAAAAATAAAAAGTGAGTTAAATAAAGTTTTTTTTTGTGTAAAAAAAAATAAAAAAATTTAAAAGTTCAAAAAAAAACCCCTTTTCCCCCTAGAGCATAGTAAAAAAATAAATAACTAAACATAATTGGTATCACCGCGTCTGTAAAAGTCTGAACTATTACAATATATCATTATTTAACACCAGAATGTCTATTTTTTGGTCACCTCATCTCCCACAAAAAATTTAATAAAAAGTTATCAAACCGTCGCATGTACACCAAAATGGTATTATTAAAAACTACAACTTATCCCGCAAAAAATAAGCCCTCATACCACTTAATCGACGGAAAAATAAAAAACTTATGGCTCTCGGAATTTGGCGACGCAAAATAATTTTTCTTTTTTACACTTAGGTTTTTACATGTAAAAGTAGTAAAATATAGAAAAAACGATATATATTTGGTATCGCCGTAATCGTATAACCCACAGAATAAAGTTAACATGTTGTTTTAATTGCACAGTGAATTCCGTAAAAACTGCGTGCAAAAAACCATGGAGGAATCGCTGTTTTTTTTCATTTTCTACCCCACAAATAATTTTTTTCCTGTTTCCTAGTACATTATATGGCAAAATAAATGGAGCTACGAAAAACTACAACTCGTCCCGCAAAAATCAAGCCCTCATAGTACTATATAGACGGAAAAATAAAGACGTTATGGCTTCTGGAATGTAGGGAGGAGAAAACGAAAATGAAAATTTGAAAGTTGTGTACGACGGGAAGGGGTTAATTAAATCCACAACAGGTGGGGCTCAGTAGTGTGTAAGATAAGCATTGGCAAAGTAATTAGGATAAAAAAATTCAACGGCACTCGCCATTCCGTAAGACCTCTTTAATTGAGGCAAAAAAGTTAAGGCAGTATCAGTGGCGTAACTACCGCTATAGAAGCCGTAGCGGCTGCTATGGGGCCCGCAGCATGGCCAGAGGCTCCGCTAGCAGCTGCTATGGCTGCTACAGCGCGACGCCACTGAAGGGGTTGTTCCTACAAAAAACATGCATCCCCCCCACAGTCCGAGGTTTGTCATGGAGAATTTCGGGGGACTTTCGGTCCCCCGTTCTCCTTATCGCTGCCAGCGATCACACATGTATCCTCTATCCTGTGGATAGGGGATGCACGTCTTTTGTAGGACAAACTATAGGCCATTTTTTTGGGGGGGGGCTATATGGCGTTATTTACATGGGGGGGTCTGTATGGCGTTATCTACAGGGGGGTCTGTATGGCGTTATCTACAGGGGGATGTCTGTATGGCGTTATCTACAGGGGGGTGTCTGTATAGCGTTATCTACAGGGGGGTCTGTATGGCGTTATCTACAGGGGGGGCTGTCTGGCGTTATCTACAGGGGGGTCTGTATGGGCGTTATCTACAGGGGGGTCTGTATGGCGTTATCTACAGGGGCGCTGTATGGCGTTACCTACAGGGGGGATTTGGGGCTGTAAGACATTATCCACAGGGGGGCTTTATGGCGTTATCTACAGGGGGGCTGTCTAGCGTTATCTACAGGGGGGCAGTCTGGCATTATCTACAGGGGGGTCTGTATGGCGTTATCTACAGGGGGGTCTGTATGGCGTTATCTACAGGGGCGCTGTATTGCGTTATCTACAGGGGGGTTCTGTATGGTGTTATCTACAGGGTGTTCTGTATGGTGTTATCTACAGGGGGGGTTTTGTATGGTGTTATCTACAGGGGGGGTTCTGTCTGGCGTTATCCACAGGGGGGGTCTGTATGGCGTTATCTACAGGGGGGTCTGTATGGCCTTATCGACAGGGGCACTGTATGGCGTTATCTACAGGGGGGATTTTATGGCTGTGAGACGTTATCTACAGGGGGGCTGTATGGCGTTATCTACAGGGGGCTGTCTGGCGTTATCTACAGGGGGGCAGTCTGGCGTTATCTACAGGGGGTCTGTATGGCGTTATCTACAGGGGCACTGTATGGCGTTATCTACAGGGGGATTTGGGGCTTTAAGACGTTATCTACAGGGGGGCTGTATGGCGTTATCTACAGGGGGGGGCTGTCTGGCTTTATCTCCAGGGGGGCTGTATGGCATTATCTACAGGGGGGCTGTACGACATTATCTACAGGGGGGGCTGTATGGCGTTATCTACAGGGGGCTGTATGGCGTTATCTACAGGGTGGATTTGGGGCTCTAAGACGTTATCTACAGGGGGGCTGTAAGGCGTTATCTACAGGGGCTGTGTATGGCGCTATCTACAGGGGGCTGTGTATGATGCTATCTAAAGGGGGGATTTGGGGCTAATAAGGAAGGATGAACAATTGTTTAATTTTCATATTATTCTATGTGTAATATCTTTTTATGCCTATGTGTCAGGACGATGTTTATCGCACATTACGTGACTTGTGTAATATTTCTCTGCTTAGCTTATCTTGGGTGGTCAGACATCTTAGACAGATCACGCCTTTTATCTGTACATTTCAGCGAACAGCTTGACCACATTTTGCTGAGTGATTGTGGTTTTGTCCTATATATATGTGTTATACTTGCCAGTAAAATCAGAGAGATATTGTAATGACGGGGTAGGGAGACAGACAGGTGAGCCCTAATCTACCCGCCACTCAGTCCCTGCCTACTTGCAATGGTCGTCCTAGGCGATGGCGTACAACTGGGCGACCTGTCCCTACGCTCAATAAGTGCACGACAGACAAACAGACAAGGGTACACAGAAGTTAGGGAAATGGGGCAGTTGCCCATGGCAGCACAGTGAGCAACGAGAGTAGTGAGCCGAGTCAAACCAGGAGTGTATGAGGTACCAAACGCAGAGCAGGAGAGTAGTGAACGAGCCGAGTCTAACCAGGAGTGTACGAGGTACCAAACGCAGAGCAGGAGAATTGTCAGTAAAGCCAGGGACAAAATGAAGCAGAGGACAAAATGTTCAAGCAGCAGCAGCAGCAGAGCCAGGACACAGACAGAATCACAGGCAAAGGAGGAGCAGGAAATGCAGGTATAAATAGACAGAGGGCGGGAGCTAGCTCCGTCTGGCCAGGCTGTGATAGGCTCCCCCACTCCTCAGTCTCCCAGCCTGACTGGTAGAAGATCATGTCACTCTCTCAGACTTAGGAGCAAGTGCAGACTGATTACGGGCGTCGACACAGAAGCTGTGTCTGGCAGATCCTTTACAGTAACCCCCCTTTTAAGAGGGGCCACTGGACCCTTTCTAGGTGGACCTGGCTTATTGGGGAAGCGAAGATGGAACCTCCTGAGCAATACCCCAGCGTAAACATCCCGGGAAGGTACCCAAGTCCTCTCCTCAGGCCCATATCCTCTTCAATGGACCAGGTACTGGAGGGAGCCTTGGACCATCCTGCTGTCCACAATCTTGGCCACCTAGAATTCTACCCCTTCAGGGGTGAGAACAGGGGCCGGAGGTTTCCTCGAGGGAGCCAAGGACGGGGAGCAGCGTTTAAGGAGGGAGGCATGAAACACGTAGTGTACTCGAAAAGACGGGGGTAACTCCAGTCGGAAGGAGACAGGGTTAAGGACTTCAATGACCTTGTACGGCCCTGTATATCGGGAAGCAAATTTTTTGGACGGGACTTTAAGGCGCAAATTTTTAGAAGATAGCCACACCAGATCCCTGACCACAAACAAGGGGTTAGCAGAACGTCTTCTATCTGCCTGAGTCTTTTGTATGCTCTGGGATGCCTCTAGGTTCTTCTGAACTTGGGCCCAGACTGTGCACAGTTCCTGATGAACGACATCTACCTCGGGATTGTTGGAACTACCAGGTGAAACGGAGGAGAACCGTGGATTAAACCCAAAATTACAGAAAAAGGGGGAGACCCCTGACGAGTTACTGACCCGGTTATTAAGGGAAAATTCGGCGAGGGGAATGAAGGAGACCCAATCATATTGACAGTCAGAGATAAAACACCTTAAATATTGTTCTAGAGACTGATTAGTCCTCTCAGTTTGGCCATTAGTTTCAGGATGGAAGGCCGAGGAGAAGGACAGATCAATCTCCAACTTTTTACAGAAGGCTCTCCAAAACAATGAAACAAATTGTACCCCTCTGTCAGAAACAATATTGACAGGAACCCCATGGAGACGCAGGATGTGTTTGACAAACAAGGTAGCTAACGTCTTAGCATTGGGTAGTTTCTTGAGGGGCACAAAGTGGCACATCTTACTGAAACAGTCTACTACAACCCACACCACCGACTTGCCTTGAGATGGAGGCAAATCAGTGATAAAATCCATGGAGATATGGGTCCAAGGTCTCTGGGGAATGGGCAAAGAACATAGTAAGCCCGCTGGTCGGGACCTGGGAGTCTTGGACCTAGCACAAATTTCACAAGCAGCGACGTAGGCCTTAACGTCTTTAAGCAACCCAGGCCACCAATAGTTTCTGGCAATGAGATGCTTGGTACCCAGGATGCCTGGATGGCCAGATAGTGCAGAGTCATGATTTTCCTGAGTACCCTTAGCCGGAATTGCAGGGGAACAAACAGCTTGTTCTCAGGAAGGTTCCCGGGAGCTGAAACTTGATTAGCCGCAATTTCGGAGACTAAGTCAGAATCAACAGAGGAAATGATTATACCTGGAGGCAAAACACAAGCAGGATCTTCCTCCAAAGGAGGGCTGGCCATGAAGCTACGCGACAGTGCATCAGCCTTAATATTTTTAGACCCAGCCCTATAGGTGACCAAAAAGTTGAATCTAGTAAAAAATAACGCCCATCGAGCTTGTCTCGGGTTTAGCCTCCGGGCAGATTCTAGGAAAACCAGATTCCTGTGGTCGGTAAGGACCGTTACCTGGTGCCTTGCCCCTCCAGGAAGTGGCGCCACTCTTCAAATGCCCATTTAATGGCTAAGAGTTCGCGGTTGCCAATATCATAGTTACTCTCAGTGGGCGAGAACTTCCTGGAGAAGTAGGTACAGAGGCGGAGATGGGTGAGGGACCTGGTACCCTGGGACAAGACAGCACCCACTCCCACCTCGGAGGCGTCAACCTCCACGATGAATGGCTCCATTTGGTTAGGCTGAATCAGCACAGGGGCCGAGATAAAGCACTTCTTAAGGACCTCAAAAGCCTGGACTGCCTCTGGAGGCCAGTGGAGGAGATCAGCACCTTTGCGAGTAAGATCCGTAAGAGGCTTAGCAATGACCGAGAAGTTAGCAATAAATCTCCTGTAATAATTAGCGAACCCCAGGAAGCACTGTAACGCCTTCAGGGAGGCAGGTTGGACCCATTCAGCCACAGCCTGCACCTTGACGGGGTCCATGCGGAATTCATGAGGAGTGAGGATTTGACCCAAAAATTGTATCTCCTGCACCCCAAATACACATTTTTCGGTTTTAGCAAACAGTTTGTTTTCCCGAAGGGCCTGGAGCACCTTCCTGACATGCTCAATGTGGGAGGACCAGTCCTTGGAAGACACAAGTATGTCATCAAGGTACGCTGCAAGAAATAGACCCAGGTAGTCTCTTAAAATCTCATTTATGAAATTCTGGAAGACCGCAGGAGCATTACACAACCCAAAGGGCATCACGAGGTATTCGAAATGACCTTCGGGCGTGTTAAACGCAGTCTTCCACTCATCCCCCTCTTTGATGCGGATAAGGTTATAAGCCCCCCGTAGATCAAACTTAGAGAACAATTGGGCCCCGTGAACCTGATTGAAGAGATCAGGATTTAAAGGAAGGGGATACTGGTTTCCTTACAGTGACCTTATTCAAGTTTCGGTAGTCAATGCACGGCCTAAGACCACCATCCATCTTCCCTACGAAGAAGCCAGCACCTACCAGAGAAGTAGAGGGGCGAATGTAACCCTTGGCCAGGCATTCCTGAATATACTCTCTCATGGCTTCACGTTCGGGACAAGAGAGATTAAATATCCTACCCTTAGGGAGCTTAGCTCCTGGTACCAAATCGATTCCGCAAATCCTATTCCCTATGAGGAGGTAACACTTCGGAGGCCTTTTTAGAAAAAACTTCAGCTAAGTCCTGAACAAACTCAGGTAGAGTGTTCACCTCCTCAGGGAGAGAAATAGAATTAACAGAAAAACATGACGTCATGCATTCATTACCCCATTTGGTAAGATCCCCAGTATTCCAGTTAAACGTGGGATTATGCATCTGCAACCAGGGAAGGCCTAAAACCAAATCGGACGATAATCCCTGCATCACCAGTACAGAGCACTGCTCCAAATGCATGGAGCCAACAAGGAGTTCAAAAACAGGGGTATGCTGCGTAAAATAACCATTAGCAAGAGGAGTGGCGTCGATACCCACTACCGGGACAGGTTTAGGCAAATCAATCAATGGCATAGCTAGAGACATAGCAAATTCCACAGACATAATATTAGCAGAAGACCCTGAATCAACGAAGGCACTGCCGGCAGCAGACCTACCACCAAAAGGGACCTGAAAGGGAAGCAAGATTTTATTAGGTTTCATATGTACGGGAAATACCTGTGCGCCCAAGTGACCCCCCCGATAATCACTTAGGCGCGGAAGTTTTCTGGCTGCTTATTCTTACGCCTAGGACAGTTGTTCACTTGATACTTTTCATCCCCACAGTAGAAGCAGAGACCATTCTTCCTGCGGAACTCTCTACGTTGTTGGGGAGACACGGAGGCCCCGAGTTGCATAGGTTCATCCGAGTCTTCCGTGGAAGAACGAAGCAACGGAACCTCGGGAGCCATCATGGGGGAGTCAGAGGAGAAGGCACAAAAATGTTCAAGTCGTCGTTCCCTGAGACGTTGGTCAAGACATACCGCTAAAGCCATAACCTGATCTAGGGAGTCAGAAGAGGGATAGCTAACTAACAGGTCTTTCAGGGCGTTCGACAGACCCAATCTAAACTGGCACCTTAAGGCAGGGTCATTCCACCGAGAAGCTACACACCACTTCCTAAAGTCAGAACAGTACTCCTCAACAGGTCTCTTACCCTGAGGTAAGGTCACCAGCTGACTCTCGGCAAAGGCAGTCTTATCAGTCTCCTCATATATGAGCCCGAGAGCAGAAAAGAAAAGATCAACAGAGGAAAGTTCAGGGGCGTCAGGAGCCAAGGAGAAGGCCCATTCTTGGGGCCTGTCCTGGAGCCGGGACATAATTATACCCACTTGCTGGCTCTCAGAACCTGAGGAGTGGGGCTTTAAGCGGAAATAGAGCCTACAACTCTCCCGAAAGGAGAAAAAAGTCTTCCGGTCCCCTGAGAACCGGTCAGGCAACTTGAGGTGGAGTTCAAGAGGGGAGGTGGGGGGCACTACGAGGGTAGCATCATGCTGGTTGCCCCTCTGAGCCAGGGCTTGGACCTGTAGGGAGAGGCCCTGCATTTGCTGAGCCAGGGTCTCAAGGGGGTCCATAGTTGTGTCAGGGACCAGGGTAGAAAAGGTATATGGGCCTGTGATTATGTAATGACGGGGGAGGGAGACAGACAGGTGAGCCCTAATCTACCCGCCACTCAGTCCCTGCCTACTTGCAACGGCCCGTCCTATGCGACGGCGTACAACTGGGCGACGGTCCCTACGCTCAATAAGTGCACGACAGACAAACAGACAAGGGTACACAGATGTTAGGGAAATGGGGCAGTTGCCCACGGCAGCACCGTGAGCAACGAGAGTAGTGAACGAGCCGAGTCAAACCAGGAGTGTACGAGGTACCAAACGCAGAGAAGGAGAGTAGTGAACGAGTCGAGTCAAACCAGGAGTGTACGAGGTACCAAACGCAGAGCAGGAGAATTGTCAGTAAAGCCAGGGACAAAATGAAGCAGAGGACAAAATGTTCAAGCAGCAGCAGCAGAGCCAGGACACAGACAGAATCATAGGCAAAGGAGGAGCAGGAAATGCAGGTATAAATAGACAGAGGGCGGGAGCTAGCTCTGTCTGGCCAGGCTGTGATAGGCTCTCCCACTCCTCAGCCTCCCAGCCTGACTGGTAGAAGATCGTGTCACTCTCTCAGACTTAGGAGCAGGTGCAGACTGATTACCCACGGGCGTCGACACAGAAGCTGTGTCTGGCAGATCCTTTACAGATATTCTGACAGACAATCATGACTGCTGTGCCTGATTTGATGTACAGAGGGCCCGTATATACTCCTCAAAGCCGACATTAATTTGAACACCACTGAACAAAGAAGGGAAGTCCATTTTGCTTCTGACAAACACGGTCTACCTGAAGGGGTCTTCCATGACAGGGCTGTAAGACGTTATCTACAGGAGGGATTTGGGTCTGTAAGACGTTATCTAGAGGGGGCTGTGTATGGCGCTATCTACAGGGGGCTGTGTATGGTGCCATCTATAAGGGGTGCTGTGTGGTGGAATCTATAGGGAGGCACTATCTACAAGGGAGGGGGGGTTGTGTGATACCCAGCGGAGGGGGGGCCCCGGTCAACATTTTTCTATGTGGCCCAGTCTTTCCTAGTTATGCCCCTGGGCAGTATGGATGTGGAGCACAAGCCTACGGCGGTTTAACGTATACCCACGCTTTGTCAAGGCCGTAGGCTTGTGCTCCACATTCATACTGCCTTTACTTTTTTGCCTCAATAAAAAAAAAGAACTTACTCAATTGTAAGTGCCATGTAATTTTTCCATTATTATTATTCTTTGACTAAGAATTGGATTCTTCAAAACGTGTAAGGCTATACTAGCTTGTATTTCTCATTAAATTTACTTGCAACATATTTCTTTTTTTTTTTTCTTTATCCAGATTTTGATTTTGAAAAAAAAAGCATTTTAAGATCATATAAAACATTGTACAATTTTGTCAAGAAATTTTCACGCAGTACAAAATATACATTTTTCACAGTATGAACAGTATATGAGATGCATGAACATCAATGGGAGGTAGCCTCCCAGCCATCTAAAGTAATTATGAATCGAAATACAGTGGTACTAACTGTACCATGTTCATATAAAGATAGTGCAATAAACATGGGGACCAAGCCCCAATGAAGAGTAAGAGTTGGTACGTATAAGTGCCACAAATATAATATAACACCAACACAAGACACCAGACAACAAAGGGAAATACAAACAGACATAGCGCATGGAATAAGATCATAGATGCTGCTCAGAACCTTCCATCCAGCCAGAGAGGTAGATCAGTACCACCCCGGAATCCAGACCACACTGCCCAAGTTTGGACGAAGAGCACAGACTTGCCCCTGTCAGCGGACAGCAATTCCTCCATCCTCATAATCCCGTTCACCTCAGTTACCCATTCCGTCAAAGAAGGGACAGTGTGAGACTTCCAATGCCTAGGTATCACCGTTCTCGCCGAAGTCAGGAAATGCCTAAAGACACCCCTTTTGAGGTGTGGGAGTGATCCAGGAACCATGGAGAGTAATCCAATAGAAGCCGAGGTCGGAACCTCAGTGTGAAAGAGCTTGCTACCCAAGTCAAAAATCTTTCCCCAAAAGGGACGTATCCTGGGAAAATCCCACCAAATATGCAACATGGTTCCAGGAGCCTCCCCACACCTCCAACAATCAGCAGACACCTCAGGAAATAGCAAAACAAGACATTGGCAGTTTGTGAGCTAAAAGGAAAGAAGTACCCCAGTCCTCTTCCGAATGTTGAACCCCCATTTCCTCGTCCCATGCAATCGTGAATGACAGTTGAGAGAAAGAGAATTTAGGTAAAAGAATCCCATGTAAATATGACAAGACATGAGAGGGAGCAGTAGATAAAGATAAATAATGTTCCAAAGGAGTCTTGTCCTGTAAACACACCAGACAGTCTCCCAGGGAAGAAAGATAGGAACATAACTGTAGGTATGACCACCAGGTTGATCGTCTCCCCGGGCAGGCCTCAGAGACAGCATTCATTGATAAGATGGCACCGTCAGGAGTAAGGGTCTTAGCCAGATATCCACCCTCTCCTCTCTCCCAACAGAGGAATGTATCAACACCCACTGCCGGAGGGAAGGAGGGGTTGTCAAAGAGAGGAGTCAGAGGACCCGGGCGATGAACAAGGCCCGCAGCACCAAAGACTCGCTCCCAGACTGCAAGAAACTGACGTGTGAGAAAGGGCAAAGATAGCATGTGGCGCTGCTGGACAGTCAACCACGGCAGAGAAGTTAATGCAAGAGGAGACATATCTCTTTCAATGCGCACCCATTGCTTACCTGTTTCCGAGCATAACCAATCCACTACCCTCATGATCAATGCAGGTTGATGGTAACGTTTAAAGTCTGGGAGACCCGTGCCCCCCTCTACTTTTGGACGACTAAGGATAGCAAAACGAATACGAGGCTTAGAAGAGCCCCATACAAATTTAGTTATGGTCCTGTGCAGGGTCTTAAAAAAACCAGATGGTACTACAATAGGGACGGTCTGGAATAGGTATAAAAATTTGGGCAAAATATCCATTTTGACCGCGTTGATACGCCCAAACCATGACATACAATTCCCACCATATTCTGCCAATTCCTTCAGAGTACGCTGCAGAATAGGCGTGTAATTCAAGGCGAACAGATCTGCCTGTTGCGTGGGAACATGTACCCCCAGATATTTTATGGACGTAATTTGCCATTTGAATGGGAAAACCCAAGCGAGATGGGCAGCCAGAGGAGCATCAAGAGATATATTCAAGGCCTCAGATTTAGAGTAATTAACTTTAAAATTACTTAGATGACCAAACCGCTCAAATTCCTCAGTCAAAGATGGCAAAGAAATCATGGGAGTTGTAATGTACACAAGGAGATCGTCTGCATAAAGAGCCAATTTATGATGTTGTGCTCCAACACGCACACCTTGAACATTAGGATTGCTCCGCAGTGCCACGGCCAGGTGTTCCATGACCAGAACATAAAGCAGAGGCGAGAGTGGACACCCCTGTCTCGTGCCATTAGCAATAGGTAGGGAATCAGATAGAAGTCCATTAACACGGACCCGAGCCGTAGGTCTATGGTATAACGCCATTATCCTATCTACCATAGTAGTGCCAAGGCCAACCTGCGCCAGGACACTGCGGAGGAACACCCAGTGCACCCTGTCAAAAGCCTTTTCGGCATCCAACGAGAGTAAGCACATCGGTATCTTACGGGATTTGCAGTATGAAGTTAAAAGGAGAGTTTTGTTAGTGTTATCCCGCTCTTTCCGACCGCGTATGAACCCCACCTGATCATCCAATATCAAGCCCGGCAACAACGGCGACAAACGAGAGGCAAGCAGCTTCGCAAAGAGTTTTACATCTACATTAATTAATGAAATGGGTCTGAAGTTAGCGCAAGATGTTGGATCCTTGCCTGGCTTTGGTAAGAGGGTAATGTGAGCCTCGAGGGACTGGGGCGCAAAGGGACACAAGGAAGACACAGAGTTAAAGACTTTCGTCAAGAAGGGAGCCAGTTGAGTCTTAAAAGTTTTATAGAATTTATTGTTAAATCCATCGGGCCCTGGACTCTTGCACAAGGGTGAGTCTCCAATGGCATGCTCCACTTCTGATTCTACAAAATCTTCCTCGAGCCCCGAGGCCTCCCCAACTTCCAAAGACGGCAACGCAGTATTATGCACATAATGATCAATTTTATCCCGCAACGCCTCAGCCTGCATATCATGAAATTGACCTTTGATATTATATAAGGCCGAGTAATAATGTCTAAAGCAATCAGTAATACCCGCCGGGTCATGAACCTCGCTGCCCGAGGGAGATAGAATTTTAGGGATGTAGGACGCTTGTGTACGGGGATGTAATATACGCGCCAAAGACCTACCACACTTGTCCGCAAATTCGTAAGAGTGCTTCCTCATCCGATCCCTGAACCGAGCGTGGGACTGATCTATGAGGGAGCGTAAGGATTCTATCGCTGTAGTAAGATCTGCAAAAACCTGTGAAGATGGAATCCGTTTATGACATAATTCCAAGTCCCGAATCTGATTCAGGAGACGAGTAATAGTTACCCCTTTCTCTCGCTTCAAACGTGCCCCATGTTGTATTAGGACTCCTCTAATTACACATTTCAGTGCCTCCCACTGGAGTGGCAAGGGGGTAGGGTCATGCTAATGGACCTAAAAAAAAACGGAAAGCGAGTCCCTAAGGGCCGATACACACACTGTATCCCGTAATAAATTATCATTAAGTTTCCACGACTGAAAATTCGGGACCGAATCCGGAAACGTAAGAGTCAGAAACACCGGGACATGATCTGACCAGATCATGGGACCCACATTAGTAGTAGGATGCCAGGTAAGCAAATGGTGACTAATCAAAAAAGCATCTATCCGACTGTACATGTTATGCAATGAGTAGAAGTAAGTATACTCTCTTACCTGAGGGTGCAGAATCCTCCACACGTCAATCAATTGCATGGAATGCATCACAGTCTTTAGTGCCCCTAAGTGTGATTTAGGAACCGTAGACCTGCCCGAGGAGGTATCAAGCCTGGAATCAAATGTCAGATTAAGGTCTCCTCCCACAATTAAAACGCCCACGGTGAACTCTTTTAATTTCCTCAAAAACAAACACCCCACTCTGGCCTGGTCCTGATTGGGGAGGTATAAGTTTGCCAGGGTAAAAATCTTATTGCGTATGGACAATTTGAGAAAAACAACTTGCAACATATTTCAATTGAAGTTTGAAATAAAGGGAATTATATTTTAATGAAGGATAACTGGATGAAACTACTAACAAAATCAATACTGGGCCCTAGTTTCATGCTGCCAAGCCTCCCCCACTTCTTCCCTAAGCCTTAAAGGGAATGTGTCGCCAAATAAATGTATTTTTTTAAGTAAGTTACTTATTTTTATTATATTTTTTAAGTTTTTTGCTGTATTTGTTTTTTCTTCCACAAGGTGGAAAGTATTAAAAATTAAATAATAATTTGACCTGTTTTCCAATGTTGGCCACCAGAGGGAGCACTTCCCAGAATTACAGCAAGGTGAATCAGGCAGAGCAGCCTGATCTACAGTAGCTGCTGTAAATGTGGGAGGGAGACTCACCCCCTCCCTATTTTTGGCTACAAGCCAGGGATAGGTGTCTTCAAGTTACTAAGCATTGGCTGGCTCCCATTTTTGTAGTGCTTTTACAATGGCTGCTGTAGAACACACCAAAAGGCTAAGGGCTTATTCAGACGAAAGTGATATACGTCCGTGCAACACGAGTGATTTTCACGCGCCTCGCACGGACCTACATTAGTCTATGGGGCAGTGCAGACAATCCGTGATTTTTACGCAGCATGTGTTCGCTGCATAAAACTCACGACATGTCCGTTCTTTGTGCGTATTTCAAGCATCACGCATGCCACACGGAGGCACCTCCGTGGGACGCGCGTGATTCGCGCAACAGCAGTCAAAGTATGAATGTAAACAGAAAAGCAACACATGCTTTTCTGTTTACAAACATACAAATAGAGTGTCATAATGATGGTGGCTGCGAAAAAGCACGCAGCCGCACACCATATGATGCTGACACACGGAGCTGTCAAGTGCCTTTTGCGCGTGCAAAACGCCGCATTTGTTGCGCGCGCAACACGCACACACTCGTGGGAATCCGGCCTAAGAATGATGAAACTCAAGAGGGAAGCCCCTGCGGTGAATGACTTTTCAGTTGACAGGTTCACACGGCGTGTATTTAATTGTGTTTTTGATGCATTTTATGCGCCAAAAAAACACATCAAACACTTGATTGAGCTTCCCATTTACATCAATAGGAAAGCGCGCCATTAGTATATATAACATGATTTTTTATGCAAGCGTTTTAAAAAAATGCGTTGTTAATTCTTGTTAATTCTTTGGTACGTAAAGCGCACCAAATGTTCCCATAGTCAATGGGACTCCTAATGACGCAAAATACGTCAAACACGTGAAAAACACGTAAAAGTCGCTTCACAAGAAACGCTGGTGTATTTTACACATCTACACGTCGGTTTTTTTTGAGCGTCGTGTGAACATGCCCTAAGGGAATTATTTTTCATTGGCCTGTAGTTTATATTGTGGTGCAGGGAGAAGACAGAAGTCGTTGTAGGTGAGAAGATTTTTATTTTTGATATTACTAACTTTATTTTTTATTTTGCAGGTTCTGCTCAACTATTTGGACTACGTCGTAGATACGCTAAACTACTTACACTACCGTTCAAAAGTTTAGGGTCACTTCGAAATTTCCTTATTTTTGAAAGAAAAGCACAGTTTTTTTCAATGAAGATAACATTAAATTAATCAGAAATACACTCTATACATTGTTAATGTGCTAAATGACTATTCTAGCTGCAATATCTACACAGGTGTATAGGGGCCCATTTCCAGCAACCATCACTCCAGTGTTCTAATGGTACATTGTGTTTGCTAACTGTGTTAGAAGGCTAATGGATGATTATAAAACACTTGAAAACCCTTGTGCAATTATGTTAGCACCGCTGTAAACAGTTTTGCTGTTTAGAGGAGCTATAAAACTGACCTTCCTTTGAGCTAGTTGAGAATCTGGAGCATTACATTTGTGGGTTCGATTAAACTCTCAAAATGGCTAGAAAAAGAGAGCTTTCATGTGAAACTCGACAGTCTATTCTTGTTCTTACAAATGAAGGCTATTCCATGCGAGAAATTGCCAAGAAACTGAAGATTTCCTACAACGGTGTGTACTACTCCCTTCAGAGGACAGCACACACAGGCTCTAACCAGAGTAGAAAGAGAAGTGGGAGGCCCCGCTGCACAACTGAACAACAAGACAAGTACATTAGAGTCTCTAGTTTGAGAAATAGACGCCTCACAGGTCCTCAACTGGCAGCTTCATTAAATAGTACTCGCAAAACGCCAGTGTCAACGTCTACAGTGAAGAGGCGACTCCGGAATGCTGGCCTTCAGGGCAGAGTGGCAAAGAAAAAGCCATATCTGAGACTGGCTAATAAAAGGAAAATATTAATATGGGCAAAAGCACACAGACATTGGACAGAGGAAGATTGGAAAAAAGTGTTATGGATAGACAAATCGAAGTTTGAGATGTTTGGATCACACAGAAGAACCTGAGCCTGACGCCATCTGTCAAGCATGGTGGAGGTAATCTGATGGTCTGGGGTTGCTTTGGTGCTGTTAAAATGGGAGATTTGTACCAGGTAAAAGGGATTTTGAATAAGGAAGGCTATCACTCCATTTTGCAACGCCATGCCATACCCTGTGGACAGTGCTTGATTGGAGCCAATTTCATCCTACAACAGGACAATGACCCAAAGCACACCTCCAAATTATGCAAGAACTATTTAGGGAAGAAGCAGGCAGGTGGTATTCTATCTGTAATGGAGTGGCCAGCGCAGTAACCAGATCTCAATCCCATAGAGCTGTTGTGGGAGCAACTTGACCGTATGGTACGCAAGAAGTGCCCATCAAGCCAATCCAACTTGTGGGAGGGGCTTCTGGAAGCATGGGGTGAAATTTCTCCCGATTACCTCAGCAAATTAACAGCTAGAATGCCAAAGGTCTGCAATGCTGTAATTGCTGCAAATGGAGCATTCTTTGACGAAAGCAAAGTTTGAAGGAGAAAATTATTATTTGAAATAAAAATCATTATTTCTAACCTTGTCAATGTCTTGACTATATTTTCTAGTCATTTTGCAACTCATTTGATAAATATAAGTGTGAGTTTTCATGGAAAACACAAAATTGTTTGGGTGACCCCAAACTTTTGAACGGTAGTGTAGATGATCTACATTTAAAAAAAAAAAAAAAAAAATGGTTAACGAGGGTTGTGCGGGGGAGTATTCTATATTTTCTTAGGGTGTATTCAAACAGTGCAGTTTTGGCACGTTTTCACTACGCAACCGAAAACCACATCGAAAAAATTGTGGTAAAAATGTATGAGCTATTGGATGTGGTTTTCGGCCGTACGGGGAAGACGCGGCAAAACTGCACTGCGGGAATACACCCTTAGGCCCTGTTCACACAGAGTTTTTCTGCAGGCAGGAAAAAAAATGCGCCTCAGAATTCCTTCAGGAATTTTGAAGACTATTTTAAACTGCCTGCACTTTTTTTCCGCTGTTGTCGCGGCAGTTTTCGTCCGCGGCCATTGAAGCTAATGCAAGAACCATGGGCAAAAACGCCACGAAAAACGCCTCCGAAAAGATTTCAATGGGAGGTCAGAGGCAGAAGCCGCAAGAAAGGAAACAATGCTTTTTTTTCCCCCGTGAGCGGTCAAAAGCCACCCGTGAAAAAGACGCCTCTGCCTCCCGTTGAAATCAAGACTGGAAGATTTTGGGGGTTTTATGGCGCTGATTTCGACGTGATTTCCGCATAAAAATCAGCGCTAGCAAGCTCTGTGTGAACAGGGAGAAAAATATCTGTATTTTAATACTTTATTACCACCTTAGTAATGGCAGTTGTCTGTTGACGACGTCCATTACTAAGACGGTGCTTAGTGTTAGGCCGGATTTACACGAGCGTGTGCGTTTTGCGCACGCAAAAAATGCGGCGTTTTGCATGCACAAAAGGCACTTAACAGCTCCATGTGTCATCACATAGGATGTGCGGCTGCGTGATTTTCGCGCAGCCGCCATCATTATGACACTCCGTTTGGATTTTTGAAAACAGAAAAGCACGTGGTGCTTTTCTGTTTGCAAAAATACTTTTGTCTGCTGTTGCGCGAATCACATTTGTCCCACGGAAGTGCTTCCGTGTGGTGCGCGTGATTTTCACGCACCCTTTGACTTCAATGGGTGCGTGATGCGTGAGAAACGCAGAAATATAGGACATGTCGTGAGTTTTACGCAACGGACTCACGCTGCGCAAAAATCACGGACTGTCTGCACGGCCCGATAGACTAACATAGGTCCGTACGACATGCGTGAATATCACGCGCTTTGCACGGACGTATATCACGTTCGTGTAAATAAGCCCTTAGCCAGTAGAAAGGCTAGCGCTAACCCCCCATTATTACCCCGATACCCACCACCACTGCCAAACACAGTGGTCCTTCCCACCTTGTAATGCTAGGCTGCGGCTGTTTTATTGTATCTGGCTGGTTATGAAAATGGGGGGGGGGCATGTAGTTTTCGTCAATTTATGATTTTAAAAAAAAAAAAACGGCGTGCCCCCTCCCATTTTCATAACCAGCCAGATCAAAAAGCCGCAATATAGCATTACAAGGGTGGGAAGGGCCACTGTTTTTGGCCCTTCCCAACCTTCTTATACCAGCCTGCGGCCACCCCAGTGCCCGACCATCACTTCAGATGGTCAGGTACTGAATCCTATCCGGCTGTTCCCGATACCCCTGGTGCCGGTGGGTACCGGCAGTGGCGTAACTACCGTGGTAACAGCCGTAGCGGCTTCTTCGGGGCCCGCGGCTTGAGGGGGCACATGCCGCTAGCTGTCACGCCCCCTCCATATGTCCGGTGGCACCGCTAGCAGCCGTTATTGCTACTACATACAGCTGTAGCGTCGCTACTACGGGGCCTGTGCCACCGAGCCTCTAACATGTATGGGCTCGGTGACACGGGCCCCCTCATGCCCGGGGGCATCGCTAGTACTAGAGGGGGCCCCGGTGCTAGCGACAGCAACCCCTTCTTGCACTAATTGTACCTGCGTCTATAGCACGCAGGTACAAATACATGAATTAGCGCTGAATGGCCGGGCATGCCCGACGATTCAGCGCCTTACAGTGATGCTGATTGGCAGGGCAAAATGACTTGCACCGCCAATCAGCGCCTTTCAACTACGCTAGCGGGGCGATGATGTAATCGCGCCGCTTACGTGCTTTAAAGGCGCTGATTGACGGGTCATGTCATTCTGACCTGCCAATCAGCGCATTTGAATGACGCGTCGTTCAGTTCCAGCAGACCTGCTCAGAAGACAGCAGATCTGCATTGCCACTGGATGGCGCGGTAACGGGGTCATGTGAGTATGTAAAGTTTTTTGTTTTTCTCTAATAAAACTGTGAGTGGCATTATCTACAGGGGGGCGTCTATATGTGTGGATGTGGGCCACTGTATACAGGGGAGGTCTATATGTGGTGATGTGGGGCACTATCTACTGGGGGGTCTATATGTGGTGATGTGGGGCACTATATACAGGGGGGTCTATATGTGGTGATGTGGGCCACTATATACAGGGTGGTCTATATGTGGGGATGTGGGGCACTATCTACAGGGGGGTCTATATATGGGCACTATATACAGGGGAGGTCTATATGTGGGGATGTGGGGCACTATATATAGGGTGGGTATATATGTGGAGATGTGGGCCACTATATACAGGGGGGTCTATATGTGGTACACTATCTATAGGGGGAGTCTATATGTGGGGATGTGGGGCACTATATACAGGGGGAGCTATATGTGGGACACTATATACATGGGTGGGCTATATTTAGAGCACTATCTATAGGGGAGGTATTTGTAGGGCTCTATCTATAGGGGTGGGCTATATGTGGGACACTATATACAGGGATCGGTACCTGTGGGGCACTATCTACAGAGGGCTGTATGTGGGGCACTATCTACAGGGGCTTCTATATAGGGCACTATCTACAGAGGCTCTATTGGGGGTACTATCTACAGGGGCTTCTATATAGGGCACTATCTACAGAGGCTCTATGGGGGTCACTATCTATAGAGGGCTATGGGGGCACTATCTACAGGGGACACGGTATGTGTGTGTGTGTGTGTGTGTGTTTGTGTGTGTGTGTGTGTGTGTGTGTGTGTGTGTGTGGAACACAGTATATGGTACTATTATAATCAGGGACTCAGTGTATGGCACTATTATAATTATAGGTACAGTGTATGGTACTATTATAATCAGGGACACAGTGTATGTCCCTATTATAGTTAGTGGTGCAGTGTATGGTGCTTTATTATATTTAGAGGTGTTGAGAATTTTAACTTTGTTTATAGATGCAAAAATGTTTTAAAAGTGAGAAGTGAAGGCATCTGAGCGGAAAACTGCAGAAATGGGTCGTGGCCGGAAGAAATCCATTATAGAGGTCTGGACCGGAGGGAGAAGAAAAGAGAAAAAGAACTAGAATCTGAGACGTCACCGGTGAGACACTTAATGTAAATGTTTATTCTGCCACTAATCAGTAATGTAATCCCTGTATGACCTGCAGCGAGATAATGGGTGTTATGATTTTTTTTTTCGTGAAACCGCATCTCCCAGCATATCCTTACTATTTTTCGGGCCATGCTGGGAGCTGTAGTTTTACGCCGTACAAACCTATATGACAGGGGTTGCACTAAATTGAGCAGAATTTGTTCTGGTGTTGTATATATGTACTGAGCTTGTGTAAAGGGTTTGCCAGACACAGGTTCTGTGTCGACGCCTGGGGTTAATCAGCCTTCATCAGCTCCAAGGTCTGCTAGAGTGACGCGATCTGTTACCACTCAGGCTGGCAGGCTGAGGAGAGGGAGAACCTATCACAGCCTGGCCTGACAGTGCTGCTCCCGCCCTTGGTCTATTTATACCCTCACTTGCAGCTTGGTCCTTGCCTGTGATTGTCTTGTTTCCTGGCTCTGCGATTCCTACTATTTACCTGATTGACCGCTGTTTCATATTGACCCTGGCTTGACTGACTATTCTCCTGCTCTGATTTTGCTACTACGTACTCTCCTGGTTTGACTCGGCTCGTTTCACTACTCCTGTTGCTCATGGTGTTGCCGTGGGCAACTGCCCCAACTTCCCCATTTGCTTCTGTGTGCCCTTGTCTTGTGTTGTCTGTCTTGCACTTACTGAGCGTAGGGACCGTCACCCAGTTGTACGCCGTCGCTTAGGACGGTCCGTGCAAGTAGCCAGGGACTGAGTTGCGGGTAGATTAGGGCTCACCTGTCCATCTCCCTACCCCGATTCATTACAGCTTGCTTCTGGGGCTGTATATATGTACTGAGCGTAGTTCTGATACTGTATTTAAGTACTGAGCTTTGTTCTGGTGCTGTATGTATGTATGTATGTATGTATGTATGTATGTATGTATGTATGTATGTATGAGCTCGGTTCTGGGGATGTATATATGTACTGAGATTGGTTCTGGTGCTGTATTTATGTACTGAGCTTCGTTCTGGGGATGTATATATGTACTAAGCTTGGTTCTGGTATTGTATATATGTACTGAGCTTGGTTTTAGTGCTGTATTTATGTACTGAGGTTGGTTCTGGTATTGTATATATGTACTGAGCTTGGTTCTGGGGATGTATATATGTACTGAGCTTGGTTTTAGTGCTGTATTTATGTACTGAGGTTGATTCTGGTATTGTATATATGTACTGAGCTTGGTTCTGGAGATGTATATATGTATGAGCTTTGTTCTAGTGCTGTATTTATGTACTGAGCTTGGTTGTGGTACTGTATATATGTACTGAGCTCTGTTCTGGTGCTGTATTTATTTACTGAGCTTGGTTCTGGGGGTGTATATATGTACTGAGCTTGGTTCTGGTGCTGTATTTATGTACTGAGCTCGGTTCTGGTACTCTCTATATATACATATATAGAGAGTACCAGAACTTGAGCTTGGTTCTGGAGCCGTATATGTCAGAGCTTTGTTCTCGAGATGTAATTATATAGAATGTATTTTTAAAAATTGCAGGGAAGATGGAATTGTTCTCAATTCATTGTATATTTCATGGGAAAGTGTCTGGTAGTTTTAACCCCTTGAACCGCCACCATGTAGTAATAGATGACCAGACAATATTTCCAAATGTATGTTTTTTTCAGATGTAGCAAAATCTTTAAAATCTTTAAAATCTACTTTTAGAACGGCGCACACTATATGCTAATTACTCGTTAAAGGGTCATGGGGCGGTTCCGGTATCCTGAAGAGTCACATAGTCCTGTCTCCAAACCCAGTGGCACTATACAAACAAGGGGGAGCTGTGTGGTGCTATACACAAGGGGGAGCTGTGTGACACTATACACAAGGGGGAGCTGTGTGGCACTATACACATGGGGGAGCTGTGGGGCACTATACACATGGGGAGCTGTGTGGTACTATACACATGGGGGAGCTATGTAGCACTATCTACTAGGTGGGCTGTATAGCACTATTTACAAGGGGAGGGCTGTGGCTCTATCTACATGGGGCTATGGGTGGCGCAATCCACAGGAGTCTGTGTGTGGCACTATCTACTAAGGGGTGGATGTGCGGCACTTTATACTAAGGGGGGGGGGCTGTGTGGCACTATATGCAAGGGAGGGGGACTGTGTGGCACTATATACAGTGGAAGCTGTATAGCGCTATATACAGGGGGGCTTTATGGCGATATCTTCAAGGGGGAGGTGGCGGCGCTATCTACAAGTGGGGTGTGACACTGTTTATAGGCGGGGCTGTATGGCACATTCTACAGGGGGCACTACCTATAAGGAGGGCTGCTTGTGGCACCTGGGGGGGGCCCAGTCAAGAGTTTGCTATGGGGCCCAGTCTTTCCTAGTTACGCCCCTGGGTATCGGGGTAATAATGGGGGGTTAGTGTCAGCTTTTTTACTGGCTTACACTTACTAAGCCCCGCCTTAGTAATGGACATCGTCAAACAGACAGCTGTCATTACTAAGGTGGTAATAAAGTATTAAGAAAAACAATAGGAAAATAATTTTTTATTGAAATAAAAACTCCCCCCCACAACCCTCTTTCACCATTTTATTTAAAATAAAAAAAAGTAGATCGACGTAATCCAACGAATCTATGACATAGTCCAAACGGTCCAGTGGAACCTGCAAAATGAAAAAATATTCCGCTGCTTCTTCATTCCTTGCTCCTACTGTGAATCGCCATGTAGTTACACGGCCGTTCACAGTAAGAGCAAGGAACGACGGAGCAGCGGTGCTCGCCGCTGATCCTTCAAAACAGCCGCCAATCAGCTGTTTTGAAGGAACAGCGGCAAGTACCACTGCTCCGTCGAGTGCCCCCGCACACACACACACTAACCCCCCCAATCATGCAACCGTGCCACACACATACCCCCAGACACAAAACCACGCACGCACACACCTTACCTGCATGTTTGGGGGTTTGTGTGTGTGGGGGAACTCGACGAAGCAGCGGTGCTCGCCGCTGATTAGCAGTAGTGAAGGATAAGCGGCGCTCGGGTGCTCCGTCGAGCGCCCCACACACACACACACACACACACACACACAACACCCCCCCAAACATGCATCCATGCCACACACAGACCCCCACAGACACAAACACCCTCCCATACCCCACACACACAGCTTACCTGCATGTTTTGGGGGCTTTGTGTGTGTGGGGGGCATTCGACAGAGCAGCGGTGCTCGCCGCTGATGCGTCATGCGCAGTACAGAGCGAGACGGCAGAGGCAGAGGGCGTAATGAATGGGTCCCGTTCGTTATGTCCTATGCCCTGTAGCTGCTGTATTCTATCTGTGTATGTTTCGTTAAGAGACACATAAACAGATGAAATAAAACATGGCAGCCCCCAGTAAATGAAAAAAGTATTAATAAAAAAAACCATTTCATGTGAACAAATAAATAAAGTACATATACCATTTTATTAAATAAAAACACATAAATGAATAATAAAAAAAACTTCATGACACCTTTCCTTTAAGCCAAGATATGTAAAATGCATCAGAAATTAGTTTGACTGCAAGATCAGACTTTGTAGTCTGTTACCATGGAGACATATAGTAGGTATCAAGATATTGGAGCAATATAAAATTGAGAAGGTAGACATAGCCTTTAAGGCATTTTAGTTGTTCTAAACATTAGGTTGCAGCAATAACTTTGAAAACGCAATTGCATAATGTCAATTGTGTGTTTTGTAAGAGACAGTTTTTTTTGTTTTTTTTTAAGTTTTACATTACATATGGTGTTTAATCAAAGTGTATTGTAAATACCTCAATCAATTGTTCTAGTCACTACAAATGAGCTTCAGGGTAAAAGGATACAAGTTTGTAGATCTCAAGTGACATTAGGAAATCTGGTCAGGAAGCGATCAAATAATGTAATAAAAAGCAGAATGTGGTTTTAGCAAAGAGTTTATGGTGAAAGTGAAATTCTCTGTGGTTGGAAAGTCATCATTATAACACTTGTGATTTTGTGATGTCACTTGTAGGTTGAGATGCTACTGTTATCGTTTTTTGCTCCATGACAATTTTGGATAGATACACTTAAATATAAACCCAGACAATAATAAAAATAATCTTTATGTAAATAGCGCCAAAATATTCAACAATAAGACATTACATGGTGACAAAAATAGATGAGTGCGGGCCCTGCTAGCAAAAGCTTACAATGTATGAAGAAATAAAAGTGACACAAAATGTAAAAAGTGCTTGTTTTGTACAATGGTCCAGCCATCTTTTATAAAATGGGGTGGAGAGTCGGTCACCAGACAGTATCTGTGTATGACAGACATGAAGTGCATTAGAGTGCAAGGAGTGTATGGGATACTAAATAAAGAATAATGTTCTGAGGACTAATGTAGTGGGAATGTAAAGAAAAGGAGTCCGATTAGGGAATGTGATAGGCTTATCTAAAAAGATACGTTTTTAGGACACGCTCTAAACTGTGAATGTTTGAAATTGTTCTGATTGTCCTGGGTAGCACATTCGAGAGGACAGGTGTAGCACAAAAAAGTCTTAGAGACAGGAGTAAGTAATTTATTTTTTAAATGACGGAGGATGTTAGTCTTAGATCATTGTTGGAACGTAGAGCATGGGTTAGGTAGTAGACGGTAATGATGGAGGAGATGTAAGAAGGTGCAGAACTGTGGAGAGCTTTGTGGGTGAGAGCAATAATTTTAAATTGTATTCTAACGGGAATAGTCAACCAGTGCAGTGACTGGCAGAGGGTCGTGACATTGGTGTAGTGGTTGTACAGAAAGATGAGCCTGGCTGCTGCATTCAGGATACATTGGTGAGGGGGGGAGTTTAGTAAGAGGAAGACAGATTAGTAATGAGTTACAGTTGTCAAGACGAGAATTAATCAGATTAATAATACAATAATACTTTTGGCTGTTTTCACAGTAAGAAAACGGCGGATTCTGGATATATTTTTAATGTATAGGTTACATGGCCTGCAAATGAATGAATATAAGGAGTAAAGGAAACATCTGACTCAAACAGAACCCCGACAACAGCGAGCATGCTACTATGGTAGTACCACACAGTGAAATGGAGACATTAAGTTTAGGTATGTTAGTAGAAGTTGGAAGCACGAGGAGCTGGAACTACTAGTCAAAGCCACTGATAGTTTGTCCAGTAGGGGTTGTGTATAGAGAAAAGAGGAGCGGACCTAAGGCTTATCCCTGAGGTATTTCAACAGCGAGGAAAAGAGGAGAAGTAGTGCCAGTAAATGATACACTGAAGAAAAACAAAAGAGAGCTGTGTCCTTAAAGGGATGTTCCCAACTTAGACATTTATGGCATATCCATAGGATAGCAGAAGCCTAGCGGGGTCTAGTGGAGAGAGGGCCGCGCCTGGGCACTGCTATCTCCATTATGTTTAATGGGAGTTCTAGAAACAGCGTGTTTTCGGAACTCCCATTGATCAGAATGGAGAGAGCCACGGTTATGTATGCGATTTAATTCAAAGACCTAGAAAGCGAGAAAATGAGGCGTGTCACATAGTTACATAGTTACATAGTTTGTACGGTTGAAAAAAGACACATGTCCATCAAGTTCAACCAAGGGATGGGAAAGGGGAAGTGGGATAGGAAAGGGGAAGTAAAAAATTTCTACACATAGCAGTTAATATTTTTTTGTTCTAGGAAATTATCTAAGCCTTTTTTAAAGCCATCTACTGTCCCTGCTGCGACCAGCTCCTGCGGTAGGCTATTCCATAGATTCACAGTTCTCACAGTAAAGAAGGCTTGTCGCCTCTGCAGGTTGAACCTTTTTTTCTCCAGACGGTGGGAGTGCCCCCTTGTTTTTTGAGGGGGTTTTACATGGAACAGGATTTCACCATATTTTTTGTATGCGCCATTCATATATTTATATAAGTTAATCATGTCCCCCCTTAGTCGTCTTTTCTCAAGGCTAAATAGGTTTAGTTCTTTTAATCTTTCCTCATAACTTAGATTCTCCATGCCCCTTATTAGCTTCGTTGCTCTTCTTTGTATTTTTTCCAACTCCAGGGCATCCTTTCTATGAACTGGAGCCCAGAACTGGACTGCATATTCTAGATGAGGCCTCACTAATTCTTTGTAAAGTGGTAATATTACCTCCCTGTCCCGCGAGTCCATGCCTCTTTTGATACACGACAATATTTTGCTGGCCTTTGAAGCAGCTGATTGACACTGCATGCTGAAATTTAGTTTATGATTTACAAGTACACCCAGATCCTTCTCAACAATTGACTCCCCCAGTGTAGCTCCCCCTAGGACATATGATGCTTGCAGGTTTTTCGTACCCAGATGCATAACTTTACATTTATCTACATTAAACTTCATTTGCCAAGTGGACGCCCAAACACTTAGTTTGTTTAAATCTGCCTGCAATTCACAAACATCTTCCATAGTCTGAACTATATTGCATAGCTTGGTGTCATCTGCAAAAATAGAAATAGTGCTATTAATCCCATCCTCTATATCATTAATAAATAAGTTGAATAATAGTGGTCCCAGCACTGAACCCTGGGGTACACCACTTATAACTGGGGACCATTCAGAGTAGGAATCATTGACCACAACTCTCTGGATACGGTCCTTGAGCCAATTCTCAATCCACATGATAACTTTGTGGCTTTGTTGCAAAAATCACCTGTGTGTTTCTTTCTCATATAGGTACAAAGAGGCGCAATTAAGACCACATGTAGGAATAAACGTGTCTGGGAAACAAAACTGGCTACATATTAATTTAAAACCAAAGCTTTGTAATTTTGTAAGGATTGCGAAGTATCTGACTAAGTGAAAACTGGAGGTATATGGACCAATTCATTGAATCAGCGCTTCCATACTAGAACGCCACCTGTACAGTGTCACAATCTAAACCTCCTCATAGTCTAGATCATTCAATATAAAGAAAATATATAGGTGGACTCTCCTTTAAAGGGAAGCTCTTATACAGACCTGGAGTTTTTATGCCCCTATTCCATAGTCCAACCTTTTTGGATGCACTTTCTGAGTGCAGTTCGATGCCAAATTCTGGCCAATTCATCCCTCCCAATTTTCTTCTTACTAGTGACCTTCTATTTAGAATGATGTCTCTTCTGGCCATAGTATAGTTCCAACCACTCCATCCTCCATCCAGAAGCCTAACTTCTGACAAAACCTCTCAGAAAAATGTTTTAGAAAGCATCTGTACATATAATGTCGATAATTCCACTCAACATGGCCTCATGCACATGGCCATGCCCGTAATCACGGCCCGTAAAAAGTATGGGAGCACGGCCTGTAAAAAACTAAAAGTAGGAATAGCTCCATAATTCCAGACACGGTTCTACGGCAAGGACACCTATCCGTAACGATATGGAAAGGTGTCGGCGGCCAATAGACCCGGGCGGGTCCGTAATTGCGGACTGTATTATGGTCTGCAATTATGTCGATTTCTTACGGTCGTGTGCATGGGTCCTAAGGAAGAATTATAAAAGTTATTCTCAATCATGCATCATCAACTTATGCCATGTGCCCCAGGAAATTAATGACAGATTGATGTTGGGGATTAAACTTTTAGGGCAATATGGCTGCACGTTCTTACAACAGGTTGTCACTTGAATTAAACTCTCAGACACGGATAATAAAACAGCAATTTTGCTCAAATTTTAAAACCAATATGGCTCCGCTCTTGTAATAATGTTTACATTTAGAGTAACATTGGAAGAAATGTATCAATGTGATCACCCCAGAAAAGTTAAAAACACACAACCCCCCTAATGAGTTGTACAGTGTGGAACCAATTTACTAAGGCTTACAACCACTCTTGTACAATATCATATACAACTTGGCAATGTTCAGTATAATGTGTCGTATTATCCCCCAAAAAAAGCTGTGTTGGAGAATGCAGTTCAGACTACACTAATGCACACTAATTCATATACCGATCAGCAGTATGCCAGTCAAAAACATAATTTTATTTAGAGTAACAAAAATGATCTTTTTATATCTTTATTTATTTAACTTGTTCAATTTCAGTATTTCTCACAGTTGGGTCACATGGATGCATGATTTGTTCTATATACAATGCTTCAATCCTATTAGTTCTTGAAATATTTATTTGAACTGTTTCAGAATGGGTGTGAATGTGTTAGTAGCACTTTCATGTACCCATTACCTTAGGCCAAGAACAATAGGATGAAGTAAGTCAAAGACTTCCACTGCCGGCCCCGGTGTACCACCTACAATGCTGAATATCTATCTAGTAGCACTAAGAGGATAAGTTAGAGCGACAGCTTCACTTTAAAGAATTAGTAACTATTATAATGGCCCTCCAGTTAGTAGTAAGGCATTAAAGGAGACGAGATTAACTATATTCCCATGGGATTTGTTTTAGAGCATTTTAAAGTTTGATGAAACTGACCATGTAATAAAGGGAACTGTCTAGAACAATATTCTGAAAGGCACAGGAAAAACACAAGATTATACAAAGCAGTTATTTATGTTGACTTTGGATTTTTTCTTTTATTTACTGTCTTTGATGAATTTTACATTGTCCTTGTGATAACTTTTAGTTTCCTTCAGACTCTTTAGACATTGGAAGGGATTTATCAATGTGATTACCTCAGAAAATAAGTGTGAGTGCATTAAAAAAAAAAATGTGTTTGAAAAAAAAAAGCCCACCATCCCCCCTGACACTACTTGTACAGCGTGCAACCAACTTACTTACTGGCATTGTTCAATATCATGTGCCATATTTCCCAAAAGGATTGTTCTGTATTGGAGCATAGAGTGCACACTACACTACCAATTTTCCTTGCTGTTGTAGATTTAACTCTCAAATCCCTCCTTCTGCATGTTATAATGCCTACTTCTCCCAAACTGTCAATGACTTCCTCTTTGGGTCACTAAATTGTCTAAGTAACATGGGAGAGATTTATCAATAGTGTCGTAAGATGCATAAAGTTGGCGAAATGGCGTAAATTATGTTAGACAAAATCCTATTCCTTATGCCATCTCATGGCTGGCATACATATACACCAATAATGTCTGCCAAAAATGGAGCAAACCTGGTGCATTTTATATATCCTCTTAGCCACATAACTTTCTCTCAATACTTTCGTTGTTTCATAGTAGAGGACACGAAAAGATCTCCAGAAACTTTGGGGTCAAGTAGAGCTGCATGACTCTTGCCAAGTTTTTTCTTGGAATTAGACTTGTGCCTTATCTTCTTGATATGATTTTTCTTTTTTGTCTTGTTATGTTCTGAACTGCACTAGGCAGTATTCAGACACGACAGTTACTGTAATGATAGGGGTAGGGAAACGGACAAGTGAGCCCTAATCTACCCGCCACTCTGTCCCTGCCTACTTGCAACGACCCGCCCTAGGCGACTGGGTACAACTGGGCGGCGGTCCCTACGCTCAGTAAGTGCACGAGACAAACAGACAAGGGTACACAAGCTAAGGGAAATGGGGCAGTTGCCCACGGCAACACCGTGAGCAACAAGAGAGGTGAACGAGCCGAGTCAAACCAGGAGTGTACGAGGTAGCAAACGCAGAGCAGGAGAGTAGTCAGTAAGCCAGGGTCAGTATGCAGCAGGATCAAATAGTCAGAAGCTGTAGTAAGGCCAGGAAACCACACGAGAAGAATCACAAGCAAAGGAGGAACAGGAAAGGCAGGTATAAATAGACCGAGGGTGGGAGCTAGCTGAGTCTGGCCAGGCTGCGATAGGCTCTCCCACTCCTAAGCCTGCCAGCCTGAGTGGTGGAAGCTGGAGTCAGTCCCAGAGACATAGACTCAGGTGCCGACTGATTACCTATGGGAGTTAACCCCGAAGCTGTGCCTGGCAGATCCTTTACAGTACCCCCCCTTTTATGAGGGGCCACCGGACCCTTTCTAAGTGGACCTGGTTTATTGGGGAAACGAAGGTGGAACTTCCTGACCAATACCCCAGCGTGAACATCCCGGGCGGGTACCCAAGTCCTATCCTCAGGCCCGTATCCTCTCCAATGGACCAGGTACTGGAGGGAGCCTTGGACCATCTTGCTGTCCACAATCTTGACCACCTCGAATTCCACCCCCTCAGGGGTGAGAATGGGAACAGGAGGTCTCCTCGAGGGAGCCAAGGACGGGGAGCAGCGTTTAAGGAGGGAGGCATGAAACACGTCGTGTATTCGAAAAGATGGGGGCAACTCCAGTCGGAAGGAGACAGGATTGAGGACTTCAATGACCTTATACGGCCCAATAAACCAGGGAGCAAATTTCTTGGACGGGACCTTAAGGCGCAAGTTCCTAGACGATAACCACACCAGATCCCCGACCATAAACAAGGGGTTAGCAGAACGTCTTCTACCAGCCTGAGTTTTTTTGTACGCTCTGGGACGCCTCTAGGTTCTTCTGAACCTGGGCCCAGACTGTGCACAGTTCCCGATGAACGACCTCTACCTCGGGATTGTTGGAACTACCAGGTGAAACGGAGGAGAACCGTGGATTAAACCCAAAATTACAGAAAAAGGGGGAGACCCCTGATGAGTTACTGACCCAGTTATTAAGGGAAAATTCGGCGAGGGGAATGAATGAGACCCAATCAAATTGACAGTCAGAGATAAAACACCTTAAATATTGTTCTAGAGATTGATTAGTCCTCTCAACCACACGAGAAGAATCACAAGCAAAGGAGGAACAGGAAAGGCAGGTATAAATAGACCGAGGGCGGGAGCTAGCTGAGTCTGGCCAGGCTGCGATAGGCTCTCCCACTCCTAAGCCTGCCAGCCTGAGTGGTGGAAGCTGGAGTCAGTATCAGAGACATAGACTCAGGTGCCGACTGATTACCTATGGGAGTTATCCCCGAAGCTGTGCCTGGCAGATCCTTTACAGTTACCTTCTCAATTTTACATAGATTAATTATTTCAGGTAAAAAACACAGAAATATAAGTATAAGCCTGGTCTTACTGTCCCACCACATTCATTTTATTTCCCGTTTAATCAAAATTCATTTATAGTGTATAGCTTGACAACATTAAAACAACAGTCATTTTGGAATTGTGACACTTTAGAATAAGTTTGGGCTAGATACAATAATAACCACAATATGGTTAAGAGTAAAAGATACACTACCGTTCAGAAGTTTAGGATCACTTAGAAATTTTCTTATTTTTGAAAGAAAAGCACAGTTTTTTCAATGAAGATAACATTAAATTAATCAGAAATACACTCTATACATTGTTAATGTGCTAAATGACTATTCTAGCTGCAAACGTCTGGTTTTTAATGGAATATCTACATAGGTGTATAGAGGCCCATTTCCAGCAAACATCACTCCAGTGTTCTAATGGTACATTGTGTTTGCTAACTGTGTTGGAAGGCTAATGGATGATTAGAAAACACTTGAAAACCCTTGTGCAATTATGTTAGCACCGCTGTAAACAGTTTTGCTGTTTAGAGGAGCTATAAAACTGACCTTCCTTTGAGCTAGTTGAGAATCTGGAGCATTACATTTGTGGGTTCGATTAAACTCTCCAAATGGCTAGAAAAAGAGAACTTTCTTGTGAAACTCGACAGTCTATTCTTGTTCTTAGAAATGAAGGCTATTCCATGCGAGAAATTGCCAAGAAACTGAAGATTTCCTACAACGGTGTGTACTACTCCCTTCAGAGTACAGCACAAACAGGCTCTAACCAGAGTAGAAAGAAAAGTGGGAGGCACCGCTGCACAACTGAGCAACAAGACAAGTACATTAGAGTCCCTAGTTTGAGAAATAGACGCCTCACATGTCCTCAACTTCATTAAATAGTACCCACAAACCGCCAGTGTCAACATCTACAGTGAAGAGGCGACTCCGGGATGCTGGCCTTCAGGGCAGAGTGGCAAAGAAAAAGCCATATTTAAGACTGGCTAATAAAAGGAAAAGATTAATATGGGCAAAAGCACACAGACATTGGACAGAGGAAGATTGGAAAAAAGTGTTATGGACAGACGAATCGAAGCTTGAGGTGTTTGGATCACACAGAAGAACATTTGTGAGACACAGAACAACTGAAAAAATGCTGGAAGAGTGCCTGACGCCATCTGTCAAGCATGGTGGAGGTAATGTGATGGTCTGGGGTTGCTTTGGTGCTGGTAAAGTGGGAGATTTGTACAAGGTAAAAGGGATTTTGAATAAGGAAGGCTATCACTCCATTTTGCAACGCCATGCGATACCCTGTGGACAGCGCTTGATTGGAGCCAATTTCATCCTACAACAGGACAATGACCGAAAACACACCTCCAAATTATGCAAGAACTATTTAGGGAAGAAGCAGGCAGCTGGTATTCTATCTGTAATGGAGTGGCTAGCTGTAATGTCGGGGTAGGGAGACGGACAGGTGAGCCCTAATCTACCCGCCACTCGGTCCCTGAGGATCGTTTCCTGTTGGATGATCATAACTCACATTGGAACAAATAGAAACAAGATTATTCAACTGATGAACAACAGTCATTCGGATATGAAGTGAATAATGTGTCCCAATATTACATACTGATCATATTGTAAAGTAAGATTGCTGGGATGACACCTTTTCTTCATTACCTTCTTTGGAGACCCTAGAAAAATTCCCTTAAAAAATTCCCTTGAAAAATTCCTCTCTGTATATATATTTATGTCTATATATGTATTTGTGTTTACATGCTCTCGAGAATGCTCAGCATGTATCCTTTTCACTGTACTCATCAATAGAAGTATTGTACTGCCATATTATTTATTCTCACCACTGGCCAGTAAGATGTTAATATATTTTCTATGGATTCAATTTTTGCTGTGCACCTTTTTTTCACGTTCCCCCCTTCCCCCCTCCCCTCCCCCCCACCCCCCCCCCTCCCCCCCTTATTTCCCTGTTTCCACCTTCTACTTATATTCTTATATCCGAGTATATTAATCTCGGTCTTAGGGTATGTTCACACGGCCAAATTTCAGACGTATACGAGGCGTATTATGCCTCGTTTTACGTCTGAAAATAGGGCTGCAATACGTCGGCAAACATCTGCCCATTCATTTGAATGGGTTTGCCGACGTACTGTGCAGACGACCTGTAATTTACGCGTCGTCGTTTGACAGCTGTCAAACGACGACGCGTAAATTTACTGCCTCGGCAAAGAAGTGCAGGGCACTTCTTTGCCACGTAATTTGAGCCGTTCTTCATTGAAATCAATGAAGCACGGCTCAAGGTTTACGAGCGTCTCAGACGCCTCGTAAATTACGAGGAGGAGCTTTTACGTGTGAAACGAGGCAGCTGTTAACAGTCTGTCTTTTCACACGTAACTGCCTCTCAGCGTGTGAACATACCCTTACAATTTAATATCTATTTTTCTTTCACTTTTTATTTAAATTTAAATTTTTTAAATTTTTTATTTTCTAGTTGTTTTTTCAATCATTACCATATAGTTTATATATATTTATATAAATATGGATATAAATTAAAGTTCCTCTTATCACTACACCCTTTGCCTTAAATATATGCATACCGTTTAATGATAAATCCTTAATATCTATGATATCTGTCATGGTGTCTATAGTAAACTTCCCTTTGAGAGGGCCGTCCAAGGTTATCTTTGTTTATTTTCTTTGGGGATAGGTGCCATCTATCCAGAGATAGATCTGTTTGACTAGATACAGACCACATCTTTGGGGTTGCGCATGAGCCGGGATGCTGGACGCGTGGCTCGGTCCCCTCTCTTCTATACGCCCTTCTGCGCTTGCGCGATCTCCATGGAGACGCGTCTTTGGAGACGCGCGTGCGCAGTGGGGGCGTGATGACTGGCGGCCGAGCTCTCGCGGTCTATGCAACAATCTCGCGCATGCGCCGTGGACCACTGATGAGGATCGACACCCGGACCTTTGTTTTCTATCTCCTTCTGTTTCCGAGTGGTGGGACAATATAAAAGGGTGGACAGGATATAGTTTAGATCAGACCCCCTGAGGAAGCTGATACAGCGAAACGCGCGTTGGGGTGGCCTTTCACTGCTTGTGGATCACGACTTTCATCTTCCCTACCATGGGTGAGTGCACTCTCTCTGGCTCCACCGGGTGACTCCGGAGTAGTAGCCGTGCATACCTTGCACACTTTGCACACTTTGCATACAGAGTACAGTTATCTCTGGACTGGATGGCACTATGTACTACTATGTATTACTATTGGGGATCCTGTGTATGGCACAGTTATTGTTGACACTAAGGTCTTATGTTGTTTGCCCCCCTGAACATCAGCAGTGCTATTCAAACTACTAGGTGTGCATTCGAGTAAGTAGGTATTTTTCTTGGATGGCCTATCTTCCCTTTCCTGGGATAATATAGATACAGTAGTGTGAGCTGCAAATTTGACAGATAGCAGGTTGTTTCTTTACAAATAGTTTTCATTGTACTATACTTCTGTATGCTCCTCTGCCATTCATACCTTGTTACATTTATGTCCCCATGGTTACATACCTTCTGAGTGTGACCCACATGCATATTTCTTCTTTTTAGCAACCTCGCCATGTTTTTTATCTAATGATTCATGTAAATTATATGTAATAAAATTAGTTTTTGTATTGTATACATAGCATATGGACTCTTTTTTCTCGATATATGCCATGCTAGTAGCGAGTCTGCTATCTCGTGACTTTTTGGGGGTACCTTATACCAATGGTGGTTATACCCAACCAGTTATCTGTCCCTGTGAGACATCTGTTTATAACCGCCACTCGGTCCCTGTCTACTTGTACGGCTGTCCTAGGCGATGGCGTACAACTGGGCGACGGTCCCGACGCTCAATATGTGCACGACAGACAAACAGACAAGGGTACACAGAAGCTAAGGGAAATGGGGCAGTTGCCCACGGCAACACCGTGAGCAACAGGAGTAGTGAACGAGCCGAGTCAAACCAGGAGTGTACGAGGTACCAAATGCAGAGCAGGAGCGTAGTCCGTAAAGCCAGGGTCAAAATGAAGCAAGGTCAATAAATAATAGCAGGAGCAGCAGAGCCAGGAAACAGGAGACAATCACAGGCAAAGGACAAGCAGCAACTGAAGGTATAAATAGACTGAGGGCGGGAGCTAGAGCCGTCTGGCCAGGCTGTGATAGGTTCTTCCACTCCTCAGCCTCCCAGCCTGAGTGGTGGCAGATCGAGTCACTCTAGACCTAGGCACAGATGCAGACTGATTAACCACGGGCGTCGACACAGAAGCTGTGTCTGGCAGATCCTTTACAGTACCCCCCCTTTTATGAGGGGCCACTGAACCCTTTCTAGGTGGACCTGGCTTATTGGGGAACCGAAGATATAACCTCCTGAGCAATACCCCAGCGTGAACTTCCCGGGCGGGTACCCAAGTCCTCTCCTCAGGCCCGTATCCTCTCCAATGGACCAGGTACTGGAGGGAGCCTTGGACCATCCTGCTGTCCACAATCTTGGCCACCTCGAATTCTACCCCTTCAGGGGTGAGAACAGGGACAGGAGGTTTCCTCGAGGTAGCCAAGGACGGGGAGCAGCGTTTCAGGAGGGAGGCATGAAACACGTTGTGTATTTGAAAAGTCGGGGGTAACTCCAGTCGGAAGGTGACAGGGTTAAGGACCTCAATGACCTTGTACGGCTCTATATACCGGGGAGCAAATTTATTGGACGGGACTTTAAGGCGCAAATTTTTTGAAGACAGCAACACCAGATCCCCGACCACAAACAAGGGGTTAGCAGAACGTCTTCTATCGAACTGAGTCTTTTGTATGCTCTGGGACGCCTCTAGGTTCTTCTGAACACAGTGCACAGTTCCCGATGAACGACATCTACCTCGGGATTGTTGGAACCACCAGGTGAAACGGAGGAGAACCGTGGATTAAACCCAAAATTACAGAAAAAGGGGGAGACCCCTGACGAGTTACTGACCCGGTTATTAAGGGAAAATTCGGCGAGGGAAATGAAGGAGACCCAATCATATTGATAGTCAGAGATAAAACACCTTAAGTATTGTTCTAGAGACTGATTAGTCCTCTCAGTTTGGCCATTCGTTTCAGGATGGAAGGCCGAGGAGAAGGACAGATCAATCTCCAATTTTTTACAGAAAGCTCTCCAAAACAATGAAACAAATTGTACCCCTCTGTCAGAAACTATATTGACAGGAACCCCAAGGAGACGCAGGATGTGTTTGACAAACAAGGTAGCTAACGTCTTAGCATTGGGTAGTTTCTTGAGGGGCACAAAGTGGCACATCTTACTGAAGCGGTCTACTACAACCCACACCACCGACTTGCCTTGGGATGGAGGCAGATCGGTGATAAAATCCATGGAGATATGGGTCCAATGTCTCTGGGGATGGGCAAAGAACATAGTAAGCCTGCTGGACGGGACCTGGGAGTCTTGGACCTAGCACAAATTTCACAAGCAGCGACGTAGGCCTTAACATCTTTAGGCAACCAAGGCCACCAATAGTTTCTAGCAATGAGGTGCTTGGTACCCAGGATGCCTGGATGGCCAGATAGTGCAGAGTCATGATTTTCCCTGAGTACCCTTAGCCGGAATTACAGAGGAACAAACAGCTTGTTCTCAGGAAGGTTCCCGGGAGCTGAACCTTGATCAGCCGCAATTTCGGAGACTAAGTCAGAATCAACAGAGGAAATGATTATACCTGGGGGAAAAACACAAGCAGGATCTTCCTCCGAAGGAGGGCTGGCTATGAAGCTACGTGACAGTGCATCAGCTTTAATATTTTTAGACCCAGCCCTATAGGTGACCAAAAAGTTGAATCTAGTAAAAAACAACGCCCATCGAGCTTGTCTCGGGTTTAGCCTCCGGGCAGATTCTAGGAATGCCAGATTCTTGTGGTCGGTAAGGACAGTTACCTGGTGCCTAGCCCCCTCCAAGAAGTGGCGCCACTCTTCAAATGCCCATTTAATGGCTAAGAGTTCGCGGTTGCCAATGTCATAGTTACTCTCAGTGGGCGAAAACTTCCTGGAGAAGTAGGCACAGGGACGGAGATGGGTGAGGGACCTGGTACCCTGGGACAAGACAGCACCCACTCCCACCTCGGAGGCGTCAACCTCCACGATGAATGGCTCCATTTGGTTAGGCTGAATCAGCACTGGGTCCGAGATAAAGCACTTCTTAAGGACCTCAAAAGCCTGAGGCGCCTCCGGAGGCCAGAGGAGGAGATCAGCACCTTTGCGAGTAAGGTCTGTAAGAGGCTTAGCGATGACCGAGAAGTTAGCAATAAATCTCCTGTAATAATTAGCAAAATCAGGAAACACTGTAACGCCTTCAGGGAGGCAGGTTGAACCCATTCAGCCACAGCATGAACCTTGGCAAGGTCCATGCGGAATTCATTAGGAGTTAGGATTTGACCCAAAAATGGTATCTCCTACACCCCAAACACACATTTTTCGGTTTTAGCAAAGAGTTTGTTTTCCCGAAGGGCCTGGAGCACCTTCCTGACATGCTCAATGTGGGAGGACCAGCCCTTGGAAAACACAAGTATGTCATCAATGTACACTACAAGAATTACCCCCAGGTAGTCTCTTAAAATCTCATTTATTAAATTCTGCAAGACCGCGGGAGCATTACACAACCCAAAGGGCATGACGAGGTATTCGAAATGACCTTCGGGCGTGTTAAACGCAGTCTTCCACTCATCCCCCTCTCTGCTGCGGATAAGGTTATAAGCCCCCCGAAGATCAAACTTAGAGAACCATTGGGCCCCCTGAACCTGATTGAAGAGATCAGGAATCAAAGGAAGGGGATACTGGTTCCTTAAAGTGACCTTATTCAAGTTTCGGTAATCGATGCACGGTCTAAGACCACCATCCTTCTTCCCTACGATGAAAAAGCCAGCACCTACCGGAGAAGTAGAGGGGCGAATGTTACCCTTGGCCAGGCATTCCTGGATATACTCTCTCATGGCTTCACGTTCGGGACAAGAGAGATTAAATATCCTACCCTTAGGGAGCTTAGCTCCTGGTACCAAATCGATTGCACAATCGTATTCTCTATGAGGAGGTAACACTTCGGAGGCCTTTTTAGAAAAAACATCAGCGAAGTCCTGAATAAACTCCGGTAAAATGTTCACCTCCTCAGGGAGAGAAATAAAATTAACAGAAAAACATGACGCCATGCATTCATTACCCCATTTGGTAAGATCCCCAGTATTCCAGTTAAACGTGGGATTATGCATCTGCAACCGGGGAAGGCCTAAAACCAAATCGGACGATAATCCCTGCAACACCAGTACAGAGCACTGCTCCAAATGAATGGAGCCAATCATGAGTTCAAATACAGGGGTATGCTGCGTTAACCCCTTCCCGCTCCTTGACGTACTATTACGTCATGGCAGCTGTATCGTTCGCGCTCCATGCCGTAATAGTCCGTCTCGGGAGTAACGGCCGTTTCGGCCGTCCTCCCGACACATACAGGAGCTGTGACGCTGCTGTCTTGTTCAGCAGCTGTCACAGCTCCTACAGCGGGGACCGATCGCTGTGTCCCCGCTGATTAACCCCTTAAAAGCCGCGTTCTATAGAGATCGCGGCTTTTTAGGGGTTAAGCTGCCATCGCCGGCCTGCTACGCGATAGCGGCCGGCGATGATGACTATGGCAACCGGACACCAAACAATGGCGTCCGGCTATGCCATAGACGGAAGCCTAGTGGGTCCTGACAACGTCAGGACCCACTATGCTTGCTGTCAGTGAGTAGCTGACAGTTCTAATACACTGCACTATGCATGTAGTGCAGTGTATTAGAATAGCGATCAGGGCCTCCTGCCCTCATGTCCCCTAGTGGGACAAAGTAATAAAGTAAAAAAAAAGTAAAAAAAAGATGTGTAAAAATAAGAAAATAAAAGATTTAAAAGTATTAAAAGTAAAAATCCCACTTTTTCCCTTATCAGTCATTTATTATTAATAAAAATATATAAACAAACAAATAAACTATACATAATTGGTATCGCCGCGTCCGTAACGGCCTGAACTACAAAATTAGTTCATTATTTATCCCGCACGGTGAACGCCGTAAAATAAAATAATAATAAACCGTACCACAATAACAATTGTTTGGTCACTTCACCTCCCAAAAAATGGAATAAAAAGAGATCAAAAAGTCGCATGTACCTAAAAATGGTACTGATCGAAACTACAGTTCGTTACGCAAAAAATAAGTCCTTGCACGGCTTTATTGATTGAAAAATAAAAACGTTGTGGCTCTTAGAATAACGTAACACAAAAAGTACATGATTGTTTACAAAACGTATTTTATTGTGCAAACGCCATAAGACATAAAAAAAAACTATAAACATCTGGTATCGCCGTAATCGTATCGCTCCGCAGAATAAAGTGAATATGTCATTTATAGCGCACGGTGAAGGCTGTAAAAAAAAAGAAAAAAAAAAACAATAGTACGATTGCTGTTTTTTAGTCACCACGCCACCTAAAAATAGAATAAAAACTGATCAAAAAGCCGCATGCACCCCAAGAAAACTACAATGGATTCCTCAAGGGGTCTAGTTTCCAAATTGGGGTCACTTTTGGGGGGTTCCCAATGTTTTGGCACCACAAGACCTCTTCAAACCGGACATGGTGCCTAATAAAAAAGAGGCTTCAAAATCCACTAGGTGCTCCTTTGCTTCGGAGGCCGGTGATTCAGTCCATTACCGCCCGAGGGCCACATGTGGGATATTTCTCTAAACTGCAGAATCTGGGCAATACGTATTAAGTTGCGTTTCTCTGATAAATCCTTTTGTGTTATAAAAAAAATGGTATAAAGAGGATTTTCTGACAAAAAAAAAATGTAAATTTCACCTCTACTTTCTCTAAGTTTTTGTGAAACACCTAAAGGGTTCATAAACTTTCTACATGCTGTTGTGAATACTTTGAGGGGTCTAGTTTCTAAAATGGGGTGTTTGATAGGGGTTTCTAATATATGGGCCCCTCAAAGCAACTTCAGAACTGAACTGGAACATTAAAAAATAAATAAATGAGGCAATACTTCGCTTCTTACATTATACTGATAATGAGCTGTGCCCACCCCGAGATGACCCCAGTTTTGACCGTTTGTATAAACGGAGACCCCTATTAGACCGTTCCAGTGCCCGGTTTTCCCAAGCATACACCCCCGAGAAGTGTATTTCTATTGATGAGTCCCTGGTACATTTTAAAGGGAGGGTTCAATTCCGCGAGTACCTGCTGGGTAAGAGGGCAAGGTATGGCGTGAAGATGTATAAGCTGTGAGAGTGCATCAGGGTATACCTACAAATTTAGGATATATGAAGGAAAGGCCACCCCCAAACCAGACTGCATCCTGGACTACAATAGGTACATGGGAGGGATGGACTTGTAAGATCAAGCCCTGAAGCCCTACAGCGCCATGCGGTGTGGTATAAGAAGCTGGCCGGGCACATCATACAGATGGCATTGTACAATGCGTACGTGCTACGTCGATGTGCAGGCCAGACGGGAACTTTCCTGGAATTTCAAGAGGTGATTATCAAGAACCTAATCTTTAGGGACCACGAAGGGCGGGCACCCAGTACTTCTGGAAGCGAGGCCACACGCATCATACCAGGGCAACACTTTCCAGGAGAAGTTCCCCAAACTGGCAAGAAGGGAAAAAGTCAAAAGAGGTGCAAAGTCTGCTATAAGAGGGCGATAATGGATGACACAATATATCAATGTGACACGTGTCCCGAATAACCAGAGCTCTGTATGTAAGTGTTTTAAAATTTATCATACATCCCTTGGTTTATAATTTACCCCAATTTTACTTACCCTGATGCACTCCACACAGCTTATCCCCCCTCGTCTTTCCCCTCTGGGCCCTGCTGTGTGTCCAGGCAGCTGATAACAGCCACATGTAGGGTACTGCCATACCCGGGAGAACCCACATTACAGTTTATGGGGTGTAGGTCTCCGGTCAAAATGCTCACTACACCTCTAGATGAATGCCTTAAGGGTGTAGTTTTTAAAACGGGGTCACTTCTTGCGGGTTTCAACTGTACTGGTACCTCAGGGGCTTCTGCATACATGACTTCGCACTAGAAAATCCCCAGTAGGCCAAATGGTGGTCCTTTCCTTCTGAGCCCTCCCATGGGCCCAAACGGCAGTTTATCACAACAAATGGGGTATTGCGGCACTCAGAACAAATTGCGCAACAGAATGGGGTATTTTGTTTCTTGTGAAAATAAGAAATTTTCAGCCAAAACTACATATTATTTGAAAAAAATAATTTTGTTTTCATTCCCAGCCCAATTCAAATAAGTTCTGTGAAAAAACTATGGAGTCTAAATTGTCACATTACCCATAAATGAATTCCTTGAGGGGTGTAGTTTCCAAAATGGGGTCATTTGTGGTGGGTTTCTATTGCTTTGATACCTCTGGGGCTCTGCAAATGCCACATGGCACCCGAAAACCAATCCAGCAAAATCTGTACTCCAAAGAACACACAGCGCTCCTTTCCTTCTGAGCCCTCCCATGGGCCCAAACGGCAGTTTATTGCCACAAATGGGGTATTTATGCACTCAGGAGAAATTGGGCAACAAAATTGAGTATTTTGTTCCCTGTGAAAATAAGAAATTTTGGTAAAAAATTACATCTTATTGGAAAAAATGTCATTTTTTTAATGTCACAGCCCAATTGAAATAGGTGCTGTGAAAAAACTGTGTAGTCAAAATGCTAACAACAACCATAAATGAATTCCTTGAGGGGTGTAGTTTCCAAAATGGGGTCACTTTTGGTGGGTTTCCATTGCTTTGATACCTCTGAGGCTCTGCAAATGCGACATGGCACCCGAAAACCAATCCAGCAAAATCTGGACTCCAACAAACATATAGCGCTCCTTTCCTTCTGAGCCCTCCCATGGGCCCAAACGGCAGTTTATCACCACAAATGGGGTATTGCCACACTAAGGACAAATTGGGCAACAAAATGGGGTATTTTGTTCCCTGTGAAAATAAGAAATTTTGATCACAAATGACATTTTATTGGAAAAAATTACATTTTTTTCATTTCAGAGCCCAATTCAAATACGTGCTGTGAAAAAACTGTGCGGTCAAAATGGTAACAACAAACCTAAATGAATTCCTTGAGGGGTGTAGTTTCCAAAATGGGGTCACTATTGGGGGATTCCTACTGTTTTGACACCTCAACACCTCTTCAAACCTGGCATGCTGCCTAAAATATATTCTAATAAAAAAGAGGACTCCAAATGCACTAGGTGCTTCTTTGCTTCTAGGGCTTGTGTTTTAGTCCACGAGCGCAGTAGGGCCACATGTGGGACATTTCTAAAAGCTGCAGAATCAGGACAATACATATTTAGTAGTGTTTCTCTGGTAAAACCTTCTGTGTTACAGAAAAAAAAATGAATAAAATTGAAATTCAGCAAGAAAAATGAAATTTGCTAATTTCACCTCCACTTTGCTTTAATTCCTGTGAAATGCCTGAAGGGTTAAAAAAACTTTCTAACTGCTGTTTTGAATACTTTGAGGGGTCTAGTTTTTAAAATGGGGTGTTTTATCAGGGTTTCTAATACATAGGCCCCACAAAGCCACTTCAGAACTCAAGAGGTACCTTAAAAAAAAGGCTTTTGAAATTTTCTTAAAAATATGAGAAATTGCTGTTTATGTTCTAAGCCTTGTAACGTCCAAGAAAAATAAAAGAATGTTCAAAAAACGATGCCAATCTAAAGTAGACATATGGGAAATGTGAACTAGTAACTATTTTGGGTGGTATAACCGTCTGTTTTACAAGCAGATGCATTTAAAATTCTGAAAAATGCAATTTTTTCAACATTTTCTATAAATTTTGCAATTTTTCACCAATAAACACTGAATATATCGACCAAATTTTACCACGAACATGAAACCCAATGTGTCACGAGAAAACAATCTCAGAATCGCTTGGGTAGGTTTAAGCATTCCGACGTTATTACCACATGAAGTGAAATATGTCAGATTTGAAAAATGGGCTCTGAGCCTTAAGGCCAAAACTAGGCTGCGTCCTTAAGGGGTTAAATAACCATTAGCAAGTGGAGTGGAGTCGATACCCACTACCGGGACAGGTTTAGGCAAATCAATCAATGGCATAGCTAGAGACATAGCAAATTCCACAGACATAATATTAGCAGAAGACCCTGAATCCACGAAGGCACTGCCGGTGGCAGACCTACCTTCAAAAAAGACCTGAAAGGGAAGCAAGATCTTATCAGGTTTCATATTTATGGGAAAAACCTGTGCGCACAAGGGACCTCCCCGATGATCACTTAGGCGCGGAAGTTCTTCCGGCTGCTTATTCTTACGCCTAGGACAGTTGGTCACTTGATGCTTGTCATCCCCACAGTAGAAGCAGAGACCATTCTTCCTGCGGAGCTCACTACGTTGTTGGGGAGACACGGAGGCCCCGAGTTGCATGGGTTCATCCGAGTCTTCCGTGGAAGAACGAAGCAGCGGAACCTCGGGAGCCATCATGGGGGAGCCGGAGGAGAAAGCACGAAAACGTTTAAGTCGTCGTTCCCTGAGACGTCGGTCAATACGTACCGCTAAAGCCATAACCTGATCTAAGGAGTCAGAAGAGGGATAGCTAACTAACAGGTCTTTTAGGGCGTTCGACAGACCCAATCTAAACTGGCACCTCAAGGCAGGGTCATTCCACCGAGAAGCTACACACCACTTCCTAAAGTCAGAACAGTACTCCTCAATGGGTCTCTTACCCTGACGTAAGGTCACCAGCTGACTCTCGGCAACGGCAGTCTTGTCAGTCTCGTCATAAATGAGTCCGAGAGCAGAAAAGAAAAGATCAACAGAGGAAAGTTCAGGGGCGTCAGGAGCCAAGGAGAAGGCCCATTCTTGGGGCCCGTCCTGGAGCCGGGACATAATTATACCCACTCGCTGGCTCTCAGAACCTGAGGTGTGGGGCCTTAGACGGAAATAGAGCTTACAACTCTCCCGAAAGTAGAAAAAAGTCTTCCGGTCCCCTGAGAACCGGTCAGGCAACTTGAGGTGGGGTTCAAGAGGTGAGGTGGGGGGCACTACCAGGGTGGCATCATGCTGGTTGCCACTCTGAGCCAGGGCTTGGACCTGTAGGGAGAGACCCTGCATTTGCTGAGCCAGGGTCTCAAGGGGGTCCATAGTTGTGTCAGGGACCAGGGTAGAAAAGGTATATGGGCCTGTGATTATGTAATGTCGGGGTAGGGAGACAGACAGGTGAGCCCTAATCTACCCGCCACTCAGTCCCTGCCTATTTGCACGGCCCGTCCTAGGCGACGGAGTACAACTGGGCGACGGTCCCTACGCTCAATATGTGCACGACAGACAAACAGACAAGGGTACACAGAAGCTAAGGGAAATGGGGCAGTTGCCCACGGAAACACAGTGAGCAACAGGAGTAGTGAACGAGCCGAGTCAAACCAGGAGTGTACGATGTACCAAATGCAGAGCAGGAGCGTAGTCAGTAAAGCCAGGGTCAAAATGAAGCAAGGTCAATAAATAATAGCAGGAGCAGCAGAGCCAGGAAACAGGAGACAATCACAGGCAAAGGACAAGCAGCAACTGAAGGTATAAATAGACAGAGGGCGGGAGCTAGAACCGTCTGGCCAGGCTGTGATAGGTTCTCCCACTCCTCAGCCTCGCAGCCTGAGTGGTGGCAGATCGAGTCACTCTAGAGCTAGGCACAGATGCAGACTGATTAACCACGGGTGTCGACACAGAAGCTGTGTCTGGCAGATCCTTTACACCAGCGCAGTCACCAGATCTCAACCCCATAGAGCTGTTGTGGGAGCAGCTTGACCGTATGGTACGCAAGAAGTTCCCATCAAGCCAATCCAACTTGTGGGAGGGGCTTCTGAAAGCATGGGGTGAAATTTCTCCCGATTACCTCAGCAAATTAACAGCTAGAATGCCAAAGGTCTGCAATGTTGTAATTGCTGCAAATAAAGCATTCTTTGACGAAAGCAAAGTTTGAAGGAGAAAATTATTATTTCAAATAAAAATCATTATTTCTAACCTTGTCAATGTCTTGACTATATTTTCTAGTCATTTTGCAACTCATTTGATAAATTTAAGCACAAGTTTTCATGGAAAACACAAAATTGTCTGGGTGACACCAAACTTTTGAACGGTAGTGTATGTCAACTAAAATACATAATTTGCTTTGTAACATCCATGGCCGTGGACCGGCGGGACTACTCACCCATCAACGGCCACAGCCATGGTCTGGTGAGTGCTGGCCTGCAGCTCCTCCCCAGCGCTCACTTCCGCTCCACTCTGCTTTGTCCCGTAGGGTGCGCGCGCATGCTCGAGCCTGGCCTTAAAGGGCCAGTGCGTGCACATGTAAAACATCATTAATTAGCCCATGATCACCCTGGACTATAAGAAGGGCTCTGCCCATTTACTCCTTGCCTGAGCATTGTTCGTATTCCTGTTAGTCTTGCAAATGGTTGCTTAGTGTTATCCTGTTCCCGTTGTTCGCGTGCCCTGCTACCTGTATCCTGTATCCCATGTTGTAGTTGTTCCTCTGCCCGCTATAGTGTTGGAGTCGACTTCTGCCATCGGTCATGTCTGCTGTGTTATACCACGTCTGGTATCATCTGTCTTATCTGCATCACCTGCCGCCTAGATCTTATCTGTGCCTAGCCATTGCTACTGTCTGGACTATCACAGGTACCCTTGTGCTTGGACTATATACATATTGACTTGGTTCACTTTAGTTTGGCCAGCTGCCATCCCGCTACAGCGGTGCGGCCCAGTGGGTCCACACACCCACAGATTGTGACACGGTTATTTCTATGTTCCTCATAATCGGGAAGTATAAAGTAGTTTCACAGGCTGTCACGGTCATCTGTATGTTACAGGCAGCCAACATTTCACTGTAATGGTTGGGATCGGAGTTAACTCCGATCCTGGCCGTTTTAACATATAGATGCCGTGGTCAATAGCTACCTTGCCATCTAAGCTGTTAAAAAGATGGGAGGCACTCTGTTATCCTATCCCCTCCTGTGATGCAATTGCTGGATGCTGATGGTTGTGATGGCAGCCTGGGGGTCTAATAGAGGCCCCAAGTTCTGTCATGTTCTTGCAGGGCTTAACCCGTTAGTGACCGCCAATACGCCTTTTCACAGCGGCCACTAACGGCCTTTATTCTGATGCATATGCCTTTTTACCGCACTGCATCAGGATAAAGTAAACAGAGCAGCGAGCCGTCAAATCTCTGGCAGCTGAGGGCTGGGGGCGTCCCTGCTCTGCCGTGTGAGATCGATATAAGTATCGATCTCACCCGTTTAACCCCTCAGATGCGGCGCTCAATAGCGAGCACTGCATCTGAGTGGTTTTGGAGAGAGGGAGGAAGCTCCCTCTCTCTCCCACCGACACCCGGCGATACGATCGCCGAGTGTCTGTGTCTCCAATGGCAGCCGGGGGCCTAATAAAGGCCCCCAGGTCTGCCTGGAGCGAATGCCTGCTAGATCATGCCGGAGGCATGACCTAGCAGATGCCTGTCCGTTATAAACGGACAGGCAGTAATACACTGCAATACAAAAGTATTGCAGTGTATTATAATAGCGATCGGAGAATCGCATATTAAAGTCCCCTAGTGGGAATAGTAAAAAGGTAAAAAAAAAGTTTAATAAAGTTAATTAAAAAAAAATGTGAAAAAAAATGAAAAACCCAGCTTTTCCCCTTACAAAATGCTTTACTATTAAAAAAACAAAATAAAGTAAAAAAGTTACACATATTTGGTATCGCCACGTCCATAACGACCCCGACTATAAATCTATTAAATTATTTAACCCGCACGGTGAACGCCGTAAAAAATGTAATAAAAAACTATGGAAAAATTGCTGTTTTCTGTGAATCCTGACTTTAAAAAAATGTGATAAAAAGTGATCAAAGAGTCGCATCTACTCCAAAATGGCACCAATAAAAACTACAAGTCTTCCCGCAAAAAAAAGCCCTCATACAACCGCATCGGCAAAAAAATAAAAAACGTTACGGCTCTTCAAATATGGAGACACAAAAACAAATAATTTTGAAAAAAAAGCGTTTTTACTGTGTAAAAGTAGTAGAACATACAAAAACTATACAAATTTGGTATCGTTGCAATCGTGACAACCCGCTGAATAAAGTTATTGTGTTATTTATATCACAAGGTAAACGGCGTAGATTTAAGACGCGAAAAAGAGTGGCGAAATTTCAGGTTTTTTTCTATGCCCCCCCAAAAACAGGTTAATAAAAGTTAATAAATAAATAATATGTCCCCCAAAATGGTGCTATTAAAAAATACAATTTGTCCCGCAAAAAACAAGACCTTATACAGCTATGTTGATGCAAAAATAAAAAGGTTATAGCTCTTGGAATGCGACGATGGAAAAACGTAAAAAATGGCTTGGTCAGGCTGGTCATTAAGGGGTTAAAAGGAGCTGGTAAATACTTTGCAATACATACTTTAGGTATTGCTGTGTACTGTACCAGCAGTCAAAAAAACACTTGTTCAAGTGCACAGGAGGGACTGAAAATTTTTTCAATAATTGTCCAAAAAAAATAAAATATTAAAAGGAAAAAAATACCTTCTTTCCATTTTTTCCCTAATGTAATATAAAAAAATAAACATAAGCGGTATCACCGGGTCCATAAAACTCAGAACTATTACAATATAAAAAAAATTTAACCCGTCCTGAATGCCGTAAAAGTTTTTTGTTTTTTTTAAAAACCAACAGAATTGCTGTTTTCTGCTCCCCGAAAAATAGAATAAAGAGTGATCAAAAAGACCTCACACCGCTCCATCGACAGAAAAATAACAAAAGATATGGCTCTCAGAATATGGCGACTCAAAATATTTTTTTTACAAATTAATTTTTCTTTGTTAAAGAGGCTCTGTTACCAGATTATAAGTGCCCTATCTCCTACATAATGTGATCGGCGCTGTAATGCCCATAACAACAGTAGTTTTTGTTTTGAAAAACGATAATTTTTGAGCAAGTTATGAGCAATTTTAGATTTATGCTAATTAGTTTCTCAATAAACAACTGGGCGTGTTTTTACTTTTTACCAACTGGGCAGTGTACAGAGGAGTGTATGACGCTGACCAATCAGTGACCAATCAGCGTCATACACTTCTCATTATTCCAGCCCAGGTTCTTTCACTGCACAATCACACTGTAACAATAGGCTGGAACAATGAGAAGTGTATGACGCGGATTGGTCACTGATTGGTCAGCGTTATATACTCCTCTGTACAACGCCCAGTTGGTAAAAAGGAAAAACACGCCCAGTTGTCTATTAACCCCTTCAGGACTGAGCCTGTTTTGGCCTTCAGGACGAAGCCGATTTTTCAAATCTGACATGTGCCAATTTATGTGGTAATAACTCCGGAATGCTTTTACCTATCCAAGTGATTCTGAGATTGTTTTCTCGTGACATATTGTACTTTATGTTAGGGAAAAAATTTGGTTGATAAATTCAATATTTATTTGTAAAAAACACCAAGATTTAGAGAAAATTAGCAAAAATTAGCATTTTTTGGAAATTTAAATGTATCTACTTGTAAAACGGATAGTAATACCACACAAAATACTTACTAGTTTATATTTCCCATATGTCTACTTTATGTTTGCATCATTTTTTGAACATTCTTTTATTTTTCTAGGATGTTACAAGGCTTAGAACTTTAGCAGCAATTGCTCATATTTTCAACAAAATTTCAAAAGCCTATTTTTTCAACTTCTCTGTGTTGACGGCACACGCCAGGAACAGGCGTCTTTTGTTCACCTCCAACTTGGAAGGTCTAAACTTCTTGCCACTGCAAGAATGTTTTAAACAGGATACCCCTTGCCACTGCAAGCATGCTCAAATTAATGAGCTTTTTTCTTCATACAAATCGACAGCGACACTGATCTTTAGACAGCTGACTCTGAATCTGAAAGCAGCTGCTTTTTTTACCTATCTCCCCTGAAGAACTGCTTGGTCAGCAAAGAAACGCGTTGGGAGAAATATTCATTCATCATCTACTGTTTCAGGAGAAGCCTCATAACCAGCCTTGGACACATTCACCAAAAGGACTACCAATTGAAAACAAGGGGTAGGAGGGCAACTGCCCCAGGTCTTTTACTTTATCTGTACCTGTATATGTGGTCCTTGCAAAAGGAAGGACTTTTGGATAAACCTCCTGAAAAAAGTATTCTTAACATACTACAATATTAGGAAACCTTATCAAGGTGGACTGATTTCTTGCTGTCTTCAGAAGTTTGATTTTGACATAAATCATTGAATATATATGAGAATCTGCATGCAGTACTGGCATATGATATCCTCACTTTTTGATATATTGTTTGTTATATATTTTAAACAAGCTCAGTAAAAGTTATATTTTATTACTCCGGATCTATTTTTCTTTTTTCTAATATTACGGAGAACGAGTTTATCTCTATCCAGGTGGGTAATACACAATACCACGAATACATAATTGAAGCCTATTTTTTCAGGGACCAGTTCAGATCTGAAGTGGCTTTGAGGGCCTTATATATTAGAAAGTCCCCATAAATCACCCCATTTTGAAAACAGCAGCCCTCAAAGTATTCAAAACAGCATTCAGAAAGTGTTTTAACCCTTTAGGCGTTTCACAGGAATTAAAGCAATGTAGAGGTGAAATTTACACATTTCATTTTTTTTTTTAGAAAATTCATTTGTAATACATTTTTTCTGTACCACAGAAGGTTTTACCCAAGAAGTGCAACTCAATATTTTTTGCCCAGATTCTGCAGTGTTTAGAGATATCGCACATGTGGTCCTAGTGCGGTAATGGACTGAAACACCGGCCTCAGAAGCAAAGGATTTTGGGGCCTCCTTTTTTTAGAATATATTTTAGGCACCATGTCAGGTTTGAATAGGTCTTGTGGTACCAAAACAGTAAAGACCCCCCAAAAGTGACCCCATTTTGGAAACTATACCCCTCAAGGAATTTATCTATGGGTATAGTTAGCATTTTGAACCCACAGTTTTTTTGCTACATTTATTTGAATTAGTATGTGAAGATGAAAATCTACTTTTTTTGTGAAAAAACGTAGACATTTTTACAAGGAATAAAGTAGAAAAAACACCCCAACATATGTAAAGCAATTTCTTCCGATTATAGCAATACCCCATATGTGGTAATAAACTGCTGTTTGGACCAACAGCAGGCCTCAGAAGAGAAGGAGCACCATTTGGATTTTGGATTTCTGATTTTGCTGGAATAGTCTTCAGTGCCGTGTCGCGTTTGCAATGCACTGGAGGGATGAAAACCGTGGAAACCCCCCAATAGTGACCCCATTTTGGAAACTACACCACTCGATGAATTTTACTAGGGGTAAAGTTAGCATTTTGACCCCACAGTTGTTTTGCTGAATTCATTGGAATTAGTCTGTAAAGGTAAAAATCTACTTTTTTTCTGTAAGAACGTAGACATTTTTAATTTTTACAAGGAATAAAGGAGAAAAAGTACCCCAACATTTGTATAACAATTTATCCTGATTACGTAAATACCCCATATGTGGTAATAAACTGCTGTTTGGACCCACACCGGGGCTTAGAAGGAAAGGACCGCTATTTGGCTTTTGCAGCTCAAATTTAGCTGGAATCGTTTTTGTCGAATTTGCAAAACCACTGAGAGACCGAAACAGTGGAAGCCCCCCAAAAGTGACCCCATTTGGGAAACTACACCACTTAAGGAATCTATCTAGGGGTATAGTGAGCATTTAGGCCCCACACGTCTTTTGCAGAATTTATTAGAATTAGGCCGTGAAAATTAATATCAACATTATTTCCACTAAAATGTTGAATTTTTTAAATTTCACAAAGGATAAAGGAGAAAATGCACCCCAATATTTGTAAAGCAATTTCTCCAGAGTACGGCTATACCCCACATGTGGTCATAAATGTTTTTTCCTTAGAAAGTAATTAACCCTTTCTGAACTGATCCATGTTTTGCTTTTTCTTTTTCGTTTTTCCTCCCCGCATTCCGAGAACCACAACTTTTTTATTTTTCCGTCAATAGAGTGGTGTGAGGGCTTATTTTTTTGCGGGATGAGCTGTAGTTTTCATTGGTACCATTTTTTGGTACATAAGACTTTTTGAGCACATTTTATTACATTTTTTGCTAGAGCCAAGGTGACCAAAAAACTGTGATTTTGCAGTTTAAAATTCTTTATCTTTCACGGCGTTCACCGTGCGAGTTCAATAGTGGTATATTGTAATAGCTTGGACTTTTACGGATGCAGCGATACCAATTTTGTGTATTTTTTTACATTACTTTAGAGAAAAAATGTGAAAAGGGTTTCTTTTTGGACTTTAAATATTTATTAAATTTTTTCCACTAATAATAACTATTTACTTTTGTTTTTACACGTTTTATTAGTCCCCCTAGGAGACTTGAACCAGCAATCATTAGGTCACTGGTAGAATACACTGCAATACTAATGTATTTCAGTATATTGTCATTTTTACATGCTCCTTTAACAGCGTGATCTCTGTTTCTGTCCGTTAGTCCCGGGTATTAGCTGTAATAGACAGCTGACACCCGCAGCGTATGGCGCGGGCTCAGCACATGAGACGCTCCATATATAACCCCCCACACCACGACATGCTATTAAGTCATGATGCGCGAAGGGTTTAATGCGCAGCGGATGGTGCAGAGTGAAAATTAAAATTTTCCACTGATGTGGCATTTTAGTGCACTATATGTTGTGCCCAGTTTGTGCCACAAATACCTCATAAAATATTAACCGGGTTCTCCATATGCCATATCGGTGGACGTAAATTGCTGTTTGGGCACGCTGTAGGGCTCAGAAGGGAGGGACGCCATTTGGCTTTTGGAGCACAGATTTAGCTTGGTAGTAGCTCTGGCGTTTTGCTGGTATTTCAGTTTACAATGTGGGGGCATATGTAGGCTGGGCAGAGTACATCAGGGGCATAATAGGAGGGTATAATAATGGGGTAAATAAATAATAATCCGCAGATATGTGGCCAGTGTCGCACTTATAAATGGCACCCGATCTTATCCGCTTTTGGAACACTCTGCACATTTTGCATCGCCATAATCTGGGAGCCGGAACTTTTTTATTTTTTCACCACCGGAGCTGCGTGAAGGCTTATTTGTTGCGGGACAATCTGTAATTTTCATTGGTACCATTTTGGGGTACAAGCGATTTTGTTGATCACTTTTTATGCCATTTTTCGGCAAGCAAGGTGACCAAAAACCATCAATTCTGACAATGATTTTTATTTATTTTTAACGGCGTTTACCCTGGGCTATAAATGACCATTATATTTTATTCTGCGGGTCGGTACGATTACGGCGATACCATATGTATATAGGTTTTTTTATGTTTTGCACCGTTTGCGCAATAAAATAACTTATTTAGAAAATAAATTATTTTTTGTGTCACCATATTCTGAGAGCCGTAACTTTTTTATTTTTAATTAAAAAAAGCTGTGTAAGGGCTTGTTTTTTGCGGGACAGGTTGTAGTTTGTATCGGTACTATTTTGGCGTGCATGTGACTTTTTGATCACTTTTTATTGTATATTTTGGGAGGGGTGGTGACCAAAATATAGTGATTCTGGCATTGTTTTTCGTTTATTTTTTTTGCGGTGTTCACCGTGCAGGAAAAATAATATTATAGTTTTATAGTTGGGGTCGTTACGAACGCGGTGATAGCAAATATGTGTTTTACGTGTCCATTTTTTTCCTATAATAAAAGACTTATTATAGGAAAAAAACAGTTCTTGTTTATGTCACTTATAACTTTTATTTTTACACTTTTTTTAAAACATTTTTATTCTTTTTTTGTACTTTTTTCACTTGTCCCACTAGGGGACACTTAGACTTGCAGCTCTGATCGCTGCTGGAATACATTACACTACACACGTAGTGTAATGCATTCCAACTGTCATTGTGACGTAACAGTCACCCTGACAGGAAGCCTACGACGACCACCCTCCAGCTGGTCCTCATAGGCTTCTGTACATGGCAGCCCGGAAGCCATTGTCTGGCGTCCGGTTGCCATGGGTACCATCGCCAGCCCCCGTGATTTCACGTGGCGGCTGCCGATCGGCGCTAAACACCTTAATTGTGGCGATCAAAATCAAACGCCGCAATTAAGGGGTTAACTGCCAAAATCAGTGGCAAAGGGCCGCTGATCGGCAACGGAGAATGCAGGGCAGACACCCTGCACTGTTAACCGCCACTGCGGTGTAGCGCCGTGCGGCGGTTAACTGTCAAAGCACAGACGTAACTGCACGTCAAGGTGCGCAAACTTACTGCACACATCGACGTGCAGTTACGTCAAGGTGTGGGAAGAAACTAATTAGCATAAATCTATAATTGCTCATAACTTGCTCAAAAATTATCGTTTTTCAAAACAAAAACCACTGTTATTATCTACATTACAGCACCGATCAGATTATGTAGGAGATAGGGCACTTATAATCTGGTGACAGAGCCCCTTTAAAGTAGTACATCATAAAAAAAGATATATAAATTTTGTATCGCCGTAATCACAAAATACAATGGAGGAATCGCTGTGTTTTTCCCATTCCAACCCAGTACATTATGTTACATTAAATGGTGCCATTAAAATTTACAGCTTTTCCTGCAAAAAACAAGCCCTCATGCGGCTATGTCGATGGAAAAATACAAAAAATTAAGGATTTTGGAAGGCAGGAAGGAAGGAAAAAACAAAAATGCAAAAAACTAAAAATGGCTGCGTCAGCAAGGGGTCTAATATTTAGTACAATTCAGAATAGCTGATGCTGGTAAAAAATAATGCACACACATTTATGTAATAAACCACACTCTTGCTGTTATTATTATAAATATTTTTATTATTATGGTTATTCATATTAAGTCCCTCATTTGTATTACTGCATCATCCTGCATAAAATTAGGTAAACACATAAAGATACACAAGCAAATAAGAAAACATAACAATACCAGACACAATAGAAAAAATACCAGACACAAAAGAAGAATACCAGACACAATAGAAGAAATACCAGACACAAAAGAAGAATATCAGACACAATAGAAAGAATGGCAGACACAAAAGAAGAATAGCAGACACAAAAGCAGAATACCAGACACAATAGAAAAAATACCAGCCACAAAAGAAGAATACTAGACACAAAAGGAAAAAGGGCTTTTCCCAACTGAGCTTACAGTCTAAGGGGATTGAAGCTAGAGACAGAAGATGGGAGTAATGGAAGCTATATACAGAATTAGTGTCAGTATGCACTGTATTAGATACTAGATTAGATATTAAAGGTTATAACAGTTTATATGTTTGCAGAGGTGAGCTTTTAGGTTGTGTTAGCTGAGGGGACTCTTGGGCACAAGAGTATGAGATGATAATTAGATAATCAGAGTTTGTGTTCAGGTTGAAATTGGGCAATTGGTGTTAAGATGTATGGAGAGGCAAAAGTGAAGAGAGCTTTGTTGTTAGTTGTCACGGTCTGTGGGTATATGGACCCACTAGGCCGCACCGCTGTAGCGGGAAGGCAGCTAGCCAAACCACAAAGCACCCCAGCAATACAAAGTCCCACACAAGGGTACCTGAATAGTCCAGACAGTGGCCGAGTCTTTGGCACGGATGGAGGTGGGTGCAGCAGGTTACGCCAGACGTGTCAGATGACAGCAGGTGCAGCACGTTGCACCAGATGTGGTGGATCACACTGGACATGGAAGATGGCACTGGATGAGGCAAATGACACAGAACGTGGCAGATGATACAGGGTGTGGCAAACGACAGCAGGTCCAGTAGACACGACTCCAACACTAGAAGGCACAGGAACAACAACACAGCATGGGATACAGGAACAGGTAACAGGGCACGGGTAACAACTTGAATGGGAAAACACTAAGGGACCATTTGCAAGACAGACTTGGGATACACTAACAATGCTCAGGCAAGGATCAGAAGGGCAGGGCCCTTCTTACAGTCCAGGAAATCATTTGTAGTTGTTGAAGATGATGATTGTTCACATGTGCACGTGCTGGCCCTTTAAGACCAGGCATGAGCGTGCCGCGCACCCTACGGGACACAGCGGACCGGAGCGGAAGTGAGCGCTGGCGTCTCCTAGGAAGGAGATGCGAGCCAGCGACCACTGATACATGGCTGCGGGCGTCGGAAGATGAGTAAACTCAACGGCCCGTGGCCATGGACGCTACATTAGTGTAATAATTAAAAATTATACTTGTTGGGCAATAGGCAGCCAATGCAGAGACTAAAGCTGACCATACATTTCAGATAGCTCCCATCCAAACGCTTGTTTGGCCAACAGCCATCCTCCCGAACCCCCATACTGGCCGAGCGTGCATGCAATCTTAATAAATAGAAGGAGTAAATCCGCTGCCAGACTTCTCTGGCTGTGCTTTATCTCCTTAAAAACAAAAGGATAGGGCACGTTAGACTATAACATGCCCGACCCTTACCTCCCCACGACATTTGTCGCCAAGGAAGAGTCGGGACACTGCCATACACATTAGATGTGCATAGTAGTGTGTATGGCCACCTTAAGTGAAGAACGGGCAGTGGAGAAGAGGAAGGAGATGTGGATGAAATAAGCAATAGAGCTGATGATAACTTGGACACGTTGGTTTGATGGTAAAGCCAAGAGCTCAGTGTTGCAGGAGCTCAACAGGGATATGATGAAGTTGTGTACAAGCATATAGGGTGGTACCATTTGTAAGGAATGAACAGACCTACAAAACATTTTTTTAAGGTCACTTTCACACGACAGTATTTTAGTGAGTATTTTGCTACAATATTTTAAGCCAAGACCAGGAGTGGATCCTACGCAGAGAAAAACTGTAATGGAAAGATTTGTACCTCTTCCGTATTATGAACCCACTCTTGGTTTTAACTTACAAATACTAAAGCGAAAAACTGACCTTAATAGTGACATGTGAAAGTGGCCTAAGACAGAGTAGACAGAAAGTGGTTGGTACTTGAATGTGAATATTAAAAGACAGTGCAGAGTTAAATGTTACCCCAAAGCCGCAGGCTTGCAAGAATAGAGTTAGGCCCCATGCACACTACCGTATTTTTTCCCTCCCGTAAATACTGGACGTAAATACAGGTCCTTTGTCACACGTTTTTAACCCGTATTTAACCTGTATTTACGGACCCGTGCCCGTAAATACGGGTTCCGTTGTCATCCGTATTCCACCCGTATTTACGGACCCGTAAAGAAAGGGGGGGCTGGAAATGATGTCACAATCATGTCCAAACCCCTTAAAAGAGTCACATGATCGCTCTGACGCCATTTTCTCTGCCGTAATTACGGGAGCCCCATCGACTTCTACGGGCCTGCCCGTGCCGTAATTACGGCCTGAAATAGGACATGTTCTATATTTTTCAACGGCCCGGGCACCTTCCCGCACGCAAACGGGATGGTACCCGTGGCCAATAGAAGTCTATGGACCCGTAATTACGATGCGTTTTTACGGTCGTGTGCACGGGGCCTTAGTGTGGAGTTGTTTATGTAGGCACAGAATGAGATAGCAGGAACATTATTAATTTAGTTGAGCTTGTGGAAGTGAGAGAGCAAGAAAGAGGAGATTTAATTAACAGTCAGGAATTCTGCATAGGGAAAAAGTTGCAAATAAAATTTAGCACCAAAAGAGCACTAATAGTGTAGTAATGCCATATGAATGTATGAGCATTGCAATCGGTGGAGGTAAAATGTATTCACCTTGTGGAGTTGTGCATTAAATATCTATGCTATTTCGATAAGCGGTGGATGAATAACATATTACAAGATTTACATTCCAAAATATATTATGGAAAAATACGTAAGATCCTACTTACTATATAAACAAAATAGAAGTGTGCCAAACACTATGCAATGCAGTACACAGAAAGAAAGATAGAAAGAAAGAAAGAAAGAAAGAAAGAAAGAAAGAAAGAAAGAAAGAAAGAAAGAAAGAAAGAAAGAAAGAAAGAAAGAAAGAAAGAAAGAAAGCATTAGTGTTTTCTGAATTTAGCTATCACTATGTGCAGGGAGGATTGTAGTGGGCAGTGAATGATCTTATAGACATGTAATCAAAGTTGTCTTTATTTTAAGTATATTTTTCTGTTAAAATTTTAAATTGAATAATTCAACTCTTCCCAGCAGTTCTCTCTCCCTTGTCCTTTACCGTCACAGATTCTTCATGTCTTCTATAAAACATTTACGAGTCTAGAGAGCAATCCCTCTCCTGCAAAGCTCTCCAGCATGAGGCAGCCATCATCGAGAAGCTAAAACATCCAGATAATACATTACACAAGAAACCAAATAGAAATAACTCTACAAACATACATACAAATATCTAACATTCAAAAACAAGCATGAAATAAATGTTCCTTAATCCCCTTTAACTCTTCTTGGAAACACCTTCCGTTTTTGAAGAAGTTTGCTATTTTGCAGCTTGAAAACTGGAGCCGTCCCTTGACAGTGTTGGAATGCTACAAATTCACACAAAGATTTGGATTTCTATAGGATGCTGATGCTGTGTGCATAACTCACAATTAGCCATGCGCTGCTTTCCATCACCAGTATTCTTTTGTTAAGATGTCTACTTGTAAACAATGGGGCACATTTACTAAGAATGGCGTTTCGCATACCAGTCTTTGGCCTTGTTCACACAGTGCAGATATGATGCAGCTGTTCCTTGCATTTTTTAAGCCAAAACCAGGAATGGAACTTAAACAAATATATAAAGGACGGCCTTAAAGTGTCTCTTCGTCTGGATGTAATTCTAGTTTTGGCTCAAAAAATGCATGCAAAAATCGGCATCAAATGTGCACGGTGTGGAAAAGCACCAAAACTGGTGTATGAAATGCCATTCTTCCATTTAATGCCATAAATCTGCCCCATTGTTTACATCTACACTAGTCTTAACAAAAGAATACTCCAGATAGAAAAACATATAAATTCACCCAATATCTATATAATTTTTTTATTATTCTTTGACTCTTGGACAATACATTTACACCTTGGAAAGCACCAAAAGTACAAGTTATGTAAAATATTAAATACCCATAGGGTAGGGCCACACAGAGCGGCCCTGACACGGTCACAACATGGCTAAGAACCGCGCTGACACCATGTTCGGTGCGACTGTCAAACAGCCTGTTAGTGGCCGCATGTTAACACGTGTAAACTGTCCCTTTATCTGCAAAATTGTGTGGCCATGAATTAATACACCCTTTATGGCCGGATCACTGCACTCGGCTATCTCCGGCGCTCCCATAGAGAATGAATGGAGCAGCAGTGCGCATGCGAATGTAACGGGAATACCTCTTAACGAGGTATTGGTCAGCCGCTCCTGCATAGTGCCAGCGCGGTTGTTGGCCGCGTTGCGACCGTGTCAGGGAAACCCCCAAAAATAAAGAGAATAGGTGGGGAAAATGTTACAAGAAAAGACAAAGAAAAAAAGACATTGGAAGGCATGAGAGCTTGGGTTAGTGTAATGAAAAGATATCCAGGTTTTTTTAAATTTACTGTGATGATTTTTTTCCTTAAATAATTTTCTGCCAATTCGCACATTTTTCACCCCAATTTAAGATTCGCCGATTTGTGATTTGCCATCCATTAGGATGCCTTGGGCAAATTGATTTAGCAGGTTTGGAATTCACTTTCAAGAAAATAATAGGAAAATTGACACTTCCATTGTATAATATAGAGTGGGAAATCTGCAAATTGACAAATCGGCAGAATAGGCAAATCATGTGAAACAATTCACTAATCTCTACTAGTGATTTTACAGGATCAATGTCAGTTTGTCATTTATAATGTTCATTTATAATGTAAATATGAACCCCAGTATCTGAACAACCCCTTAAGAAACTAGTTGAATAACCTGAGGTGGAATGTATGATCTCCATAGGGATCAAGTACTATTACAATAAAATTCGGTACCCTGACTTCGGCATTTATGTATTTAGTGAGTTTTTAGAACATGATTCCCAGAAGTATTCCAGCCATCATTGACGCTTAAAAGAAACTTCCTGGGAAAAAAAATATAAAAAATACACTTTAAGGCAGATTCAATTGTGAAAACTTCTCTTAAAGGCTGGGTTCACATTGTGTTTTTTGCAGGCGGAAATTCTGCCTCAAAATTCAGTTTGGAAGTTTGAGGCAGATTTTCCTCTGCCTGCACGCCGATTTTCACAGCATTTTTCGCCTGCGACCATTGAGCGCTGCGGGCATAACCCCGCGAAATACATTTTCTCTGCCTCCCATTGATGTCAATGGGAGGTCAGAGGCATAGACACCCAAAGATAGGGCATGTCCCTTCTTTCTCCGTCTCGCTGGAAAAAGACGCCTCCGCCTCCCAGTGTGTTTGGTGCAACTTTCTAAATACTTTTTATTAAAAATTATTTTTACTTTTTGAGATACAGCTGCTTTGTATTCTGTATACAGAGCAGCTGTATCTTGTGCTGAGAGCCTAAATCCGTCAGGTCAGCGGCACTGACGGTTTCAGTGACAGCAGGTCCCACCTATAATCGATCACATATAAGTTATGAACTTAGATGTAATGAATAACAGGTGGACCCTGCGTATCAGAGATACACAGGACCTGCTGACACTGCACCCTTCAGTCCCACAGACCTGACAGGTACAGGTTTAAGCGCACTATACAGCTGCTCTGTATACAGATACATGTGCATAAGGGCACATTCACACATGGCGGAATTGCTGTTGAATTCTGCTGTGGACAGTCCGCAGTGGAATTCTGCAGCAGACGTTCTTTTTCATTTCTTTCTATAAATTTTTAGGAAAGTTAGTTCAGACATTGCAGAAAATAACTGAGCGGAAATTAGGCTGCGGTGCAGAATTTACCCTCCGCAGCATGCTCATGACGTTGCAGAGAAGAAGCGGAATTTCACTGCAGATTTCAGCCTTTGCAATGCAAAAACTGAAATCTGTGGAAAGTCCGCTGTGATATCTGCAATATCTGAATTATCTGTCAAATATGCAAATGTTGCTGCAGATTCGTTGCGTAATTGCCCCAAATCTTCACCAACATTTGCAGCGGAAAAATTCCGCCACGTCTGAACATGCCCTAAATGTGGAGCATTTTAGAAGGAAAAAACATATGCAGGGGCATAACTACAGGGGGTACAGAGCATGTCGTTGTACCTGGGCTCCGGAGCCTAAGATCACGTGGAGATGTAGTAGAAGAAATCAGTTTCGGATTTAGCCACGAATTTGCAGCGAATCCACAGCAAAATCCGGTGAGGCCAGTGATTGGCTGCAGTGGTCACTTGATTATATGGGCACTTCATATCTGCAGCAAGGTGAACAAAGAGCGGCAGGGACCACTGAAGCCGTGGCACTGGAGTGGCAGAGGGTTTATCAGGTAAGTATAATTTATTTTGTTGTTTTATGCCATTTCCTCCATTCAGTCAATTTTCTTGGGATCTTGGAAACCCCCTTTAACATTATTTGTATTGCAGTGTTATTTAGACATTGTATGCACTGTTTTAGATTGCTTCATATATGGTGCTATTATTTGGTGACTGTATGTTGGTGTTATTTGAGCACTGTATGGTGGTATTTACTTCGGCATTGTGTGACACTGCTACTTAGGCACTATACAGTATATAATTTTTGCAGTGTAATATGGTGGAAGCACAGTTTAGCATTGTTATTTAGACAACTTAATAGAAATGGTATTTGTCCAACGTATTGCCCTGTTACTTGGGCACTATCCTGTATGATGCCGAAAAATTCCTCAGGGCACCCCTACCAAAAATTGTTTACAAAAAGACAACAAACGCCTAAAAACAAGCACTACACTCTAAGGCCTTATTCACATGAACGTCTCCGTTTTGCATGCGTAAAAAAACGCTGTGTTTTTCCTGCGTTGCAGTTCCGTGTGGCATCCGTGTACGGTGCACGTCTGCTTTTTTTTTAATCGCTTATGTCATTTGTATGTCACACGTTTTTATGTCAGCAAAAAAACCTGAATGAGGTGTTTTATTTTTTCCTCATCATTTCTCTAGCAACTGGTGCGTGAAAAACACGGACAGCACACGGATGACGTTCGTGTGCTGTCAATTTTTTTCACACACCTATTGATTTCAATGGGTGTGTGATGCGCAAAAAACGCACAAGAATAGGACATGCAGTGAGTTGGCCCCATTGAATTGCATAGGTCCGTGTGACGTCCGTTGATTTAACGCGTGTAACACGGACGTGAAATATGCTCGTGTGAATAAGGCCTTTTTTAAGGTTTTTTTGTAAGGCAGAAAAAAATCTGCCTCAAATTTCCTTAGGGAATTTTGATGCAGATTTTGAATTGACAGCATTGTTTGACGCTTTTTTTTTTCATGTTTTTTTGGCCACTTTTTTTTAAGCCATTGAAGCAAATGGCAATTCAAACGAGCGCCGCAGGTTTTTTCTGCCTCCTATTAATTTCAATGGGAGGTCCGAGGCGGAAGCCACTCAAAGACCATCAGCCCCCCATTCTCAATAAAATGACCATCAGCCCCTTGACAGTAAAATGACCATCAGACCCTCACTTAGTAAAATGACCATCAGCCCCCCACTCACAGTAAAATGACCATCAGCCCCCCACTCACAGTAAAATGACCATCAGCCCCCCACTCACAGTAAAATGACCATCAGCCCCCCTCTCTAGTAACGTGACCATCACAGACAGTATAATAGTAGAGGACTACACCTCCCAGCATGTCAAGGCTGTTATTATGGCATATCAGAGGACATTACAAGGAGGAGGTATAAGCGGAGAGAACTACAACTTCCAGCATGTCCAGGCTGTTATTATGGGATATCAGAGGACATTACAGGGAGTAGGTATAAGAGAAGAGAACTGCAACTTCCAGCATGTCCAAGCTGTTATTATGGGACATCAGAGGACATTACATGGAGAAGGTATAAGAGGAGAGAACTACAACTCCCAGCATGTCCATACTGTAGTTATGTGATATCAGAGGACATTACAGAGAGTATGAGGAGAGAACTACAACTCCCAACATTCCCCTGGCTCCAGTTCTCACACAATTGCTAAAAAACGATATAAGAAATACTTACCCTGCCCAGATCCGCAGCGTTGGCTCCTCTTGTCCAGGCTGTTATTATGGGATATCAGAGGACATTACAGGGAGTAGGTATAAGAGAAGAGAACTGCAACTTCCACCATGTCCAGGCTGTTATTATGGGACATCAGAGGACATTACAGGGAGAAGGTATAAGAGGGGAGAACTGCAACTTCCAGCATTCCCCTGGCTCCAGTTCTCACATAATTGCTGAAAAACTATATAAGAAATACTTACCCTGCCCAGGTCCGCAGCGTTGGCTCCTCTTCCTCCATCAGGCTCTTCTAGTGGGAAGTGGTGGGCGGTACTTGTAGCAGACGTGCGTGCGTCACGTCTGGTACAAGGATAGTTGGAGTAAGTGTCGGGGGCAGAGCTTGTAGCAGACGTGTGTGTGTGTCACATCTGCTACACGCAAAAGTTTTTTATTTTTGTTTTTTTTTCTAGTGGCTAAGCGTAGAGTCACGGCACCATTGAACGATTCTCATGGCACCCCAGTTGGGAACCACTGGTCTATGGCATTGTTAATTTTACACTGAATGTCAGTACTCCATTTAGGGGAGGGGGCACCAGCAGAAGGTACTGCACGGGGTACCATCCAACAAAAGGGCGGCGCTGCTACTGAATAACGCCAGATCCCACCAGGCATTGCTCGACGCCACTTTGCCAAGAAGAAAAGTACAGAGAAACTTTTAATAAATCAGTTGCCCTTGTGTAACTGGAAGGCAATGCCCCCACTTCACAGACACAAGTGAAAAAGTTGTTTGTGACGGTAAAGGTTGCGGGGGATCTTTGTACAAATGCCGTTTATAATGAATGTTAATTTTTTTCAATGGAATTATGCCAGATTACTGACATGACCGCATTGATACATGACCCAGATTGTTACAAATACCCAACAATATATCATTTATATTCTACTTATTTGCAAGGTGGATCTCACAAGGGACATTTAGGTGCAATTTGGGGTTTTGTGGGTGCAGAGTGGCAGTTGTATCCCGGTCCTGGTGCCTGAGGCAGTTTAATGGTCCCTCTGTCACATAAGAAAATACCTTGGCACATGGTAGATGGGGAAGGGGGCACTATTCAGATTTTACATTGGGGCCTAGAAGTTTTGCCTCTGATGGGAATGATCCAAATATGGTCAACAGTTTATTTTGGCACTCCGGTTGCACCAGAAATTATTGTGGGAGATTTTGTTCTAAATCACAGTTCTCCAATACCTTGGTGATACATAATGATCCGCATATAATATAACCTACGCATGCAGAAAGCTCACAATACTCTTAAGATTAAGAAGGAAACATTTACCATATTATTGAGATGTTAATTGCAGGTTACAGTGGTTTATGGCAAAATGCCTTTTACCACTGGCACCTTGTTGCCCCTCAGCATTTTCTTTCTGTGAATACTTGCATTGTTTACCCTGTTTGATGAAAGGCTTTGGTTTAGCTTCACCAATAGACAGATGCCTTTAAAGTTGAAAGGAATTATTTGTAAAGGAAGTTATCTTTTAAAGAAGCGGTCACCCGCTGCTCTGAGGGTGCAAACATTTTATCACGTGGCATGTCTTACATTTGCTGATCCCATCACCTGGATGGATGGCAGCAAACAGGAGCGCCCTGTAAACAGCTTTATTACAGTGAGTGTTTAAACCCCCAGTGGGACATTCATTAGAACCAGATGCCAGTTCTGGGAACGGCTGACACACTGACTGTAATAATGCTATTTGGAGAGAACTTCCCGCTCCCGTATAGATACATCATTATTTACAGCACTTTATGTGCCCTAATGGTCGAACCCTGTCTAGCAACCCTTACTCACAAAAACAGTCAGTCTCTGGGAATAGTTGCACAGTCACAGGCTTGAAATCTTAATGAATACTATTACTGCTATAGACTTCTTATTTGTTACCTAGCATTTTTATTTTATCTAGTATTTATGTTTTTGTGCTGGTCTTTTGTGTCTCATAGAAAGTAAGTGCATTGTAGTGTGTGTCACATTTTATACACAGAAACTTAGTTTCTGTAAAATATGAACTACACAAATAAAAAAATATATATATTTATAATCTATCTATCTATCTATCTATCTATCTATCTATCTATCTATCTATCTATCTATCTATCTATCTATCTATCTATCTATCTATCTATCTACCTAATCTATGTATACACAGTATATGTGTGTGTTAAATTTATTACATAGTAACAGTTTTTGTAAAATAATATTATTAGTAAAAATAATAAATAAATAAATATATATATCCTAAATATCTGATCGTCGGGGGCCTGACCGCTGGGACCCCCACCAATCACGAGAACGAGCTTCCCTTGCCGTTCCTAGGAGCCCCACAGGAATTGAACGGTAGTGTGCAAGCTCGGCCACCGCTTTATTTATTTCTATGGGACTGCCGAAGATAGTAAATATAAAGTGCGGTGGTCGAGTATGTGCACTACCGCTCCATCTCCCGGGAGACTGGACTACACATCAATGGGGGGACTACAGCTGGGGTAAGTATGAACTTTTTTTTTTTTCTAGTTCTGCTTTCCGCAGCCGAAATTCTGCCCAAAAAACTGCACCACAATGTGCCGTGTGTGAAATTACACAATTAGTGCACTTTTAGTACATATTAAGGGTAAGAACAAACAACGCGGAAGCCGTACGTGGCCAAAACCACGCCTACATGGGTAACAAATGGCCACACAATTTAGCCAGTAAACTGGGGTATTACTGGCAACATTGTTCGGCCATCTACCAATACATGTGAGCAAGGTTTGAGCTGCCGGTGGCTGCCGTGCCGTGTGTTCTCGCCCTAACGAGTAATCCAAAGTGATAGTGCTTTCAATTAACAAAAGAACAATACTGCCAAAGGGTTGATCACTTTAAATTGCCCCGTCACTGGAGCTACAATGAAGTCCCACCATGCCTTGTGCTGTCCAATGTTTCAGACATGCACAGTGAAGAGAGAAGATAGCAATTTATCAATAATATATCCCCTTTTTTTGTTCAGTATTTCCTATTGCCGGTTGCACCTGTCGGCAAACACTATAGCACTTGCTTATAGTATCTTAACATTAACAAACAGTATATTATAATATGCCTTTGTTTTTACTACTCCACATATTTTTTTTACCACTCCTAACATTTTTGGGACACATAATAATTATAATAAAAATAAAATTTAAATAATGTATAAATGTCCAACCCCCCACCACAGAGCAAATCCTGGCAAATTACCTTTAATAAGACATATATTTAAATAAATAGTAAGGTCAATGTAAATGCAAAAACTATGTCGGAGTTGCTTTACATAATAAAAAAAATAAAGTGAGGCTCTGCTGACATCTGCGTCGGAGGTTTCGTTACGTCATATTTGCCGGGCAGAATAGTGAAACATGCAGCACTATTTTGTCTGGCAAAATGATGGAAACCATGATACAGATGCAGCCATCTTTATCTTGACTCTGATAACTTGCTGCAGTGTGATATCACACAACAAAAGCCATTGAGAAGTTATTGAAAAAGTCAAGATAATGGATCTTGCCATTGTGTATTTAATTTGTTAAAAGTCAAGATAAAGATGGCTACATCTGTATAAACCTGACGGAACCCATTAGGGTATGTTCTCACGCTGAGTCAAAAACGTCTGAAAATACGGAGCTGTTTTCAAGGGAAAACAGCTCCTGATTTTCGGACATTTTTTTATGCCACTCGCAATTCTCGCTGTGTTTTTCGCGCCATTTTTTTTCCCCATTCAAATCAATGGGCAGATGTTTGGAGGCTTTTTGCTTCCGATTTTTCGGCCGTTTGTCGGACATTTACGGATTCGGCACTGTTCTTATTTTCATACACCGTGTTCCAAATTATTATGCACATTGGATTTAAGTGTGATAAACATTTAATTATAGTTTTTCAATTAAACTCATGGATGGTATTGTATCTTAGGGCTCTTTGGATCATTGTAATCAATCTCAGACACCTGTGATAAATAGTTTGCCAGGTGTGTCCAATCAAAGGAAAACTACTTAAGAAGGACGTTCCACATTATTAAGCAGGCCACAGGTTTCAAGCAATATGGGAAAGAAAAAGGATCTCTCTGCTGCCGAAAAGCGTGAAATAGTGCAATACCTTGGACAAGGTATGAAAACATTGGATATTTCAAGAAAACTTAAGCGTGATCATCGTAATGTGAAAAGATTTGTGCCTGATTCAGAGCACAGACAGGTTTGTTCAGATAAAGGCATAATGAGGAAGGTTTCTGCCAGACAAATTAATAGGATTAGGAGAGCAGCTGCTAAAATGCCATTGCAAAGCAGCAAACAGGTATTTGAAGCCGCTGGTGCCTCTGGAGTCCCGCGAACCTCAAGGTGTAGGATCCTCCAGAGGTTTGCAAGTGTGCATAAAGCTATTATTCGGCCACCCCTAAACAATGCTCACAAGCAGAAACGGTTGCAGTGGGCTCAGAAATACATGAAGACTAATTTTCAAACCGTGTTGTTTACTGATGAGTGCCGTGCAACCCTGGATAGTCCAGATGGATGGAGAAGTGGATGGTTGGTGAATGGCCACCATGTCCCAACAACGTCAGCAAGGAGGTGCCGGAGTCAGGTTTTGGGCTGGAATCATGGGGAGAGAGCTGGTAGGCCCCTTTAGGGTCCCTGACGGTGTGAAAATGACCTCTGCAAAGTATGTAGAGTTTATGACTGACCACTTTATTCCGTGGTACAAAAAGAAGAACCGTGCCTTCCGTAGCAAAATTATCTTCATGCGTGACAATGCAACATCTCATGCTGCAAAGAATACCTCTGTGTCATTGGCTGCTATGGGCATAAAAGGAAAGAAACTCATGGTGTGGACCCCATGTTCCCCTGACCTCAACCCTATTGAGAACCTTTGGAGCATCCTCAAGCAAAATATCTATGAGGGTGGGAGGCAGTTCACATCAAAACAGAAGCTCTGTGAGGCTATTCTGACATCCTGCAAAGATATTCAAGCAGAAACTGTCCAAATACTCACAAATTCAATGGATGCAAGAATTGTGAAGGTGATATCAAAGAAGGGGTCCTATGTTAACATGTAACTTGGCCTGTTAAGTTTTTTTTATTGAAAGAGCTTTTGATTGCTGTAAATATGACCTCCTGATACTGCAAATTCAACAAATTACCATTTTAGTTCTCTTTACAACCTTTAAAATGTTTTGATCTCTGTTGTGCATAATAATTTGAAACAGTGCATTTTGAGTTTTTTACTTCTAAAAAAAAATCTGTTATCATTAGGAGATTTGTTCAATAAAATTTGCATTATACTCCAACGGTTGATGGCTTGAAGATTATACTGACTGTCATTTGCATAGACTATTTAGGAAAATCAGTGAAAAATAACATTTGCATAATAATTTGGAACGCGGTGTATTATTATACTATAAGGGAGCAGAAAATCTGATTTAGCGACGCAAGTGTGTGACCAAAGCCTTAGAACTTAAAAAGGTGCAATTGGTTTAATTTTTACAGAATAGAAGCATTTTCAGTTTTCCATATCTGCCTTTTATTGATTGCAATAAGAATCATAGGCTTTTTTTTTTAGGATAGATTTTTTTCTTCTCGCTCTTGGGGTGGATTCCGCACTACAAACCTCCATTGAAATCAATTGGAGACAGAAAAAAAACAGAGTCGTGCGGCTCAACATGGTTTTTGGCGCTTTCTTTGTTAAAAAAAACTCTACCAGATTTTACAGACGAATAAGGTTCCCAACCCAAAAAAACAAAACCTCAAAAATCTGCTTCAAAAACTGTCTCAAATAAATAGCCTGCATTTTAAAAACCGGCTCCAAAATCCTGAAGGCATTTTGGAGGCAGATTTTTTTTCTTCTTGACATACTCTAATAATTGTAAAAACAATCAAACATATGTTCATTTAGGTGACAGTGTTATGGGCATGTATATAGCCATAATTATAGCCCATTGGGCATCGATCTTGGATGCACACGTACTTTCAGCTTGGTGACAGTGTTACGCCCATATATATAGCCATGATAATATCCCCCAGAAGAGATAGAAAGATTGGAGAATATAGATCTTTCCCAATAGACCCTGTACTATGAAATCATTTCCTTGCATAGTCATTATGTTACATCTGGTATATACCTCACTAAGATTCACACTGGCAATTTTTTTTTGTGCCTTCTGACCAAAGGACTAATTTTTAATGCTTGCATGGCATTCTATATGAAGTATATAAAGCAATAACTGGCGTAGGAACCCACTGCACCCATTACCCATATATCAGTCTCTATTTCATTTTATTAGTACAGTATATTGAAAGGCACAACTGATTAAAATTGCATTAGAGCACTTTTATAGTCATTAATCTTTTACAAGTATGAAAAAAAGTAATCACATTGAAAGTCATTGTACCTCTCGCTCGGGGAAAACAGGTGCTGTTACTGCACTGTGGAGACAGGCTGTGTCTCAGTTATTTGTGAATGCTGAAAGTCTCTTCCACTCTTGAGAAAAGAAGCCCTACTGAGTCGAGTCCAGTCATCCACACTGAGTGCTCCTTACTTGACTTGAGCATTTGACTCTGCAACTCAAAAAGTAGAATTTTAATTCCCAGAAACATGTAGACTTTTGGTACAACATGTGTAATTAACACTTCCAAATATAGCTACGTGAGTAGACAAATAGGGTTTGCAGTCAAAATAGCATGTGTACCGACAGCTCAATGCCAAATGGAAGCCTGTAAAACAGTAAGCCTCAGGTAGAGAGAGTCCGAGAATGATAGACAAGCTGACAGCTATATGGACAGACTGAATAGGTAGCAAATTCCATGAAAGATTACTGATATGAAATAATGACACAAGTATCAAAGCTAATGTCTCTGCCTGTCCTTCTAGTTATGCTCATGAATTATGCATAGCATCCCTTGGGCTATGACAGCCTTAGCACAACCCCAAATCTGTCCTCATCCCGTGTTTTGAAACCAGGACATGGAGATTTCAGGGATTTCCCAACTATGCATTGTTGTAACAGGTCTGCAGAGGAGAGGGGGCTGGGGGTCTATAAAACGAGACAATAATGCTACATTCAGACGAGCGTCGCTAACCTCGGGTGTGAAAAACTGCGGTTTTTCACGTCCGAGGTGCACTTGTGCGGGACGCGTTGTCACGGATCCCCCATAGACTAGAATCTATGGAAGGATGCGTGACACACAGGAAAATAGGACATGTCCTATTTTTTCACAGACCCTTCACACGCTCCGTTGAAACAACGGTCGAGTGAATGGCCCCATTGAAAAACATGAGTCTGTGTGACGGCCGTTGTTTGCTCGTCTTAATGAGCCCTTAGTACTAGAAGAAAAAAGTATTGTGTCTTAAAGGGGTTGTCCAGTTTTGACTTTTTTTGTAGAATAGGAAATCATACAGTTTTCTAATCTACATGTATTAGAAATTCTGCTCACATACATTAATTATAGTGCATGAGGCCCTTGTCACAGTAGAATGGTATAGCCCACAGATTAGTCCTGTGTAATGCATCCACAGGCTAACTGAATATGACTGAAGATGGTGTCAGTCATGTGACCATCCCATGTGCGCACGCACACGCACACACACACAATGTGTTGGGGCAACATGAGATATGTGAAGGGCTGTTTTTAGGCAAAGTGTGGCCCTGGGCAAAAGTACAAGAGGGGCCCCAAATTTTTAAATAATGTACCAACAACATAGTTACATTGTCAATTCGGTGAATGAAAACAAATATAAATTTGGTATCTCTGTAAGCATATTGACCCACAGAATAATGTTAACATGTCATTTTTAACGCACGGTGAACGCCGTAAAAACAAATCCCCCCCCCAAAAATTGGGGAATCACTGTTTTTTTTCACATTCCACTCCACAAATAATTTTTTACAGTTTCCCAGTATATTATATGGTACAATAAATGGTGCCATGAGAATCTACAACTCGTCCCACAAAAAAACAAGCCCACATATGGCTATATTGATGGAAAAATAAAAAAGTTATAGCTTTTGGAAGGTGGGGAGGAAAAAACAAAAGTGAAAATCTAAAAATGGCTGCGGAGGGAAGGGATTAATCTGGTCCCCTATGCACACTCAGTGGTCTACAGAAAACCAACCCCTTCTCTTCCATTACTTTACTCTGACTGCATAGTATTGTACCAATATATATTCAGACCACAGATAATATATGTCACAATAAGGGCACGGCCAGACGTGGCGGAAATGCTGTGGAATTCTCCTGCGGCCGTTTTTTCCAGTCGTTGCAATATATTTTGACGCAAGTTATTTCAGACGTTGCGGAAAACTCCGCTGCGGCCATAGGCTGCGGTGCGGAATTTTCCCTCCGCAGCATGCACTGACTGTTGCGGAGAAGAAGAGGAATTTCACTGCGGATTTCAGCCTTTGCAATGCAAAACCTGAAATCTGTGTCAAGTCCGCTGTCTTTTCTGCAACGTCTGAATTACCTGTCAAATATGCAAATGTTGGTGCAGATTCGTTGCGTAATTGCCCCAAATCTGCACCAACATTTGCAGCGGAAAATCTCCGCCACATCTGGCCGTGCCCTTTCAGAGAATTTAAAAAAAAAATTCAGACCCCAGACCAGACAACTGCGGCAGCCAGGCCATATAGCACTTAACCTCCTAATGACGTAGCTTAGTTTGGGCCTTTACCCTTTCAAGACCAAGGATCATCAATGCCTCAATGACTAGGCCTAAATGTAAAGTTTTGGCATACATTCTTTTAAAGTGTCATAACTGTTAGGGCCTGTTCACATCACCGTTCGCTTTCCGTTCCGGGGTTCCATCGGAGGTTTCCGTCGGGTGAACCCCGCAACAGAAAGTGAAAGTGAAACCACAGCTTCTGTTTCAGTCACCATTGATATCTGTAACGTCTATGGCCACGGTCCGTCGTTCGGTCGTTAACCTCGACGACCGTGGCCATGGACATCTTACCTCGCTGCAGCGTCGTCCTCCTCACTTCCGGACTTCGATTTTCTCCGGCGCGCACACGCACTCCCGCGCGTGCACAGCCCTAAAGGGCCAGTGCGTGCATTTTTGCAGGAAGTCTGCAATCTAGCCCAGGATTCCCTGGGCTATAAAAAGGGCTCTGTCCTCTTGCTCTTTGCCAGAGCGTTGTTTGTTACCCATCTTTTGTCGTGCTTATGGTCTCCCATTGTCTTCCTGTTTCCCAGTGTACCTTGCAACCTGTATCCCGCATCCTGTTTCCGTGCTACCTAGTTCTAGTGCCGTGCTGTACTACAGTCTACGCTTGATCTGCTACGCCTCACCTGACGACTTCCCGCTGCCTGGTCCTGGACGTGCCTGCCTCGCTACTGCCTACGATTGCCTCAGGTACCCTTGCTCAACTAATTGAACTCTGTACTTACCTGTTTGGCCAGCTGCCATCCCGCTACGCGGTACGGCCCAGTGGGTCCACACCCCACATCGTGACGATATCAATGGTGACGGAAACATCGCTAATGGTTTCCGTTCGTCACCATTCCGGCAGGTTTTGGTTTTCCGACGGAATCAATAGCGCAGTTGACTCCGCTATTGATTCCGTCGGAAAACCGAAAGCCTGCCAGAATGGTGATGAACGGAAACCATTAGCAATGTTTCCGTCCCCATTGATATCAATGGTGACTAAAATGGAAGCTGTGGTTTCACTCTCACTTTCCGTTGCGGGGTTCACCCGACGGAAACCTCCGATGGAACCCCGGACTGTCACGTCACAATGACTGTTGGAATGCATTACACAACGTAGGTAGTGTAATGTATTCCAGCAGCGATCAGAGCTGCAAGTCTAAGTGTCCCCTAGTGGGACAAGTGAAAAAAGTAAAAAAAAGTAATAAAAATGTTTTAAAAAAGTGTAAAAATAAAAGTTATAAGTTATATAAACAAACACTGCATTTTTTTCATATAATAAGTCTTTCATTATAGGTAAAAAATGAACACGTTAAAAAAAGTACACATATCTGGTACCACCGCGTTCGTAACGACCCCAACTATAAAACTATAATGTTATTTTTCCCGCACGATGAACACCCCAAAAAAAATCAATAAAAAACTACACCAGATTCGCAATTCTTTCGTCACCAAAATTGTAAAGGATCTGCCAGGCACCGCTTCTTTATCTACGCCCATAGGTAATCAGTCTGCACCTGCTTCTAGGTCTGTGAGACTGACTCCATCTTCCACCACTCAGGATGGCAGGCTTAGGAGTGGGAGAGCCTATCGCAGCCTGGCCAGACGGAGCTAGCTCCCGCCCTCTGTCTATTTATACCTGCCTTTCCTGTTCCTCCTTGCTTGTGAATCTTCTCTGTTGGTTTCCTGGCCCTGCTGCAGCTTCTTGTACTATTTGTCCCTGCTTCGTATTGACCCTGGCTTGTTGACTACTCTCCTGCTCTGCGTTTGGTACCTCGTGCTCTCCTGGTTTGACTCGGCTTGTTCACTACTCTCCTGCTCTGCGTTTGGCACCTCGTACTCTCCAGGTTTGACTCGGCTCGTTTACTACTCTTGTTGCTCACGGTGTTGCCGTGGGCAACTGCCCCGTTTCCCTTAGGTTCTGTGTTCCCTTGTCTGTTTGTCTGTCGTTCACTTAGTGAGTGTAGGGACCGTCGCCCAGTTGTACCCCGTCGCCTAGGGCGGGTCGTTGCAAGTAGGCAGGGACTGAGTGGCGGGTAGATTAGGGCTCACTTGTCTGTTTCCCTACCCCCATCATTACAAAAATAGAGAATAAATCCCAAAATAGAGAATAAAAAGTGATCAAAAAGTCGCATGTACCCGAAAATAGTACCGATACAAACTACAACCCGTACCGCAAAAAACAAGCTCTTACACAGCTTTTTTGACTGAAAAATAAAAAAGTTACGGCTCTCAGAATATGGTGACACAGAAAATAAATTATTTTATAAAAAAGTGATTTTATTGGCAAACGCTGCAAAACAAAACATAAAAAAAATAAAAAAAATAAAAAAAAAAATATATATATATATATATATATATATGTGTGGTATCGCCATAATCGTATCGACCCACAGAATAAAGTAAAATTGTCATTTATGGTGAACGCCGCAAAAAATAAACTAAAAAACATTGTCAGAATTGCTTGTTTTTGGTCACCCGGCTTTAATAAATTTAATAAAAAGTGATAAAAAAAATCGCATGTACCCCAAAATGGGGTGAAAAAATAAAGACGTTCTGGCTCTCAGAATATGGCAATGCAAAATATGCAGTGTTTTCTAAAAGCGGGTAACATCCGACACCATTTATCAGTGCGACACCGGCCACACATCTATGCATTATTATTTATTTACCGCATTATTATACCCTCTAATTATGCCCTGATGTTCTCCGCACAGATTACATATGCCCCCACATTATAAACTGAAATACCAGCGAAACCCAAAACAGAAAAACTACCAAGCTAAATCTGCGCTTGAAAAGCAAAATGGTGTCCCTCCCTTCTGAGCCCTGCAGGGTGCCCAAACAACAGTTTTCGTCCACATATATGGCATCCCCATACCTGGGAGAACACGCTTAACGTTTTAGGAGGTATCTGTCTTCAGTGGCACAAACTGGGCACAACATATTATGCACTAAAATGGCATATCAGTGGAAAATTGCAATATTCACACCATCCGCTGTGCATTAACCCCTTTGCGCACTATGACTTAATAGAGCGTCATGGTGCAGGGGTTGATCTATAGAACGGGCTCACGTGCTGAGCCCGCCCCATACGCTTACAGCTGACACCCGGGACTAACGGACAGGAACAGCGATCGCGCTGTTACAGGAGTCTGTAAAAATAACAATATACTGCAATACATTAGTATTGTAGTATATTGTACCCGCGATCCAATGATCGCTGGTACAAGTCCCCTAAGGGGACTAATAAAATGTGTAGAAGAATTAAAATTATTAGTAGTGAGAATGAAAAAAGTTTCAAGTTAAAAAAAAAACCTTTTCCCATTTTTCTTCTAAAGTAATGTAAAAAAAGAAACAGAATTGATATCGCTACGTCCGTAAAAGGCCGAACTATTACAATATACCATTATTTAACTCGCACGGTGAACACCGTAAAAAACGTAAATAATTTATACCAAAATCGCTGTAGTTTTAGTTTTTACCGTACGGCGAAAGCTGTAAAAACGAAAATCCCAAAAAATGGAATCAGATTTTTTTCCTATATTACTATATTTTCCTATTTTTTTTCAGTTTCCCAGTACTTTTTATGGCACTTTAAATGGTATCAATAGAAACTACAATACCTCCCGCAAGAAATAAGCTCTCACATCACTCTACTGACGGAAAAAGAAAAAAGTTATGGCTCTTGGAAGGCGGGTAGTGAAAAACTAAAATAAGAAAGCAAAAAATGGATCAGTCCTGAAAGGGTTAATTCATTTCTAATGAAAAAAAATGTATGACCACATGTGGGGTATCTTCGTACTCGGGAGAAATAGCTTTACAAAAGTTGGTTGTTTATTTCTCCTTTATCCCTTGTGAAAATGAGAAAATTCAACATTTTAGTGGAAAAAAATTGTGATATTAATTTTCTCCGCCTAATTCTAATAAATTCTGCAAAAGACCCATGGAGTCTAAATGCTCACTATACCCCTAGAACAAATCCTTGAGGGGTGTTTCCAAAATGGGGTAACTTGAGGGGTTTCCACTGTTTTTGTCCCACCAGGGCATTGCAAAGGTGGCATGGCACCGAAAAACAATCCAGCAAAATCAGTGCTCCAAAATCCAAATGGCGCTACTTCCCTTCTGATCGCTGCCATGGGTCCAATCAGCAGTTTATTACCACATATGGGGTATTGCCGTAAACAGGAGAAAATGCTTTACATATGTTGTGGTTCTTTTTTTCCTTTATTCCTTGTAAAAATTTAAAATTTCTATGCTTTTTCAGAAAAAAAGTTGATTTTCATTTTCACTGCCTAATTCCATTAAATTCTGCAAAAAAACCTGTGGGGTCAAAATGCTAACTATACCCCTAGATAAATTCCTTGAGAGGTGTAGTTTCCAAAATGGGGTCACTTTTGGGGGGTTTCCCCTGTTTTGGTCTCTCCAGGGCGTTGCAAACGCGACATGGCACCGAAAACCAATCCAGCAAAATCCGTGCTCCAAAATGCAAATGGCACTCCTTCCATTCTGAGCCCTGCTGTGGGTCCAATCAGCAGTTTATTACCACATATGGGATATTGCTGTAATCAGGAGATATTGCTTTACAAATGTTTGGGTGATTTTCTTCATTATTCCTCGTAAATATTAAAAATGCCTATGTTTTTTCAGAAAAAAAGTAGATTTTCATTTATATACATGTTATAGCATCCAGAATCACAGATGCCCCTATTTACTTTCATTTTGCATTTTTTGCATGAACCATTTTATCACACCACACTGCCTTTGTGCTAAACCTGTGGTACCAAAACATCAAAAGTGACCAGCAAAGTACACCATTTAGTAAAGTAGACCACTTATGGTATTCAAAAAGGGGTGTATTAGAAAATTGTCACTTTTAATTTTTTTTTATAATTTTGTTAGAGTATGACACCGAAAAATTAAAATGGGCACTTTTTCTACTTTGGTGTCAACTCGGCTGCATTTTTCTTGTACACACCACACATCATGGTAAAAAAATCACCATATTAACTATATGGCAACTTCTGCTGAGCAAAGCGATACCCCACTTGTGCATGTAACCCGCTTTTTGGCCATGTTATGACGCCCAGAGGCAAACATGTACCTTTTCTTCATTCAAGTTGCGTTAACATCAAAAGTGACCTAAAAAGTACTCCACTTAGTAAAGTACACCACTTATAGTATTCAACGAGGGGTCTATTGGAAAATTGGCACTTTAATTTTAGCAAAAGTTATTCCACCTACGTTTGTTTGAAAACACAAAATAAGGAAAAATATAAATAAAAGTATGATGGCATATAAGTAATGTCGGGGTAGGGAGACAGACAGGTGATCCCTAATCTACCCGCCACTCAGTCCCTGCCTACTTGCAACGACCCGCCCTAGGCGACGGGGTACAACTGGGCGACGGTCCCTACACTCAATAGGTGCACGACAGACAAACAGACAAGGGTACAAAGAAGCCAGGGAAATGGGGAAGCTGCCCACGGGGACACCGTGAGCAACAAGCGAAGTGAACGAGCCGAGTCAAACCAGGAGATGAGCGAGGTACAAAAACGCAGAGCAGAAGAGTGGTCAGTAAAGCCAAGGTCAATCACAAGCAGAGGATCAGTAGTTCTAGAAGCTGCAGCAGGGCCAGGAAACCAGCAGAGAAGAATCACAAGCAAAGGAGGAACAGGAAAGGCAGGTATAAATAGACAGAGGGCGGGAGCTAGCTCCATCTGGCCAGGCTGTGATAGGCTCTCCCACTCCTAAGCCTGCCATCCTGGGTGGTGGAAGATGGAGTCAGTCTCACAGACATAGAAGCAGGTGCAGACTGATTACCTATGGGCGTCGACACAGAAGTTGTGTCTGGCAGATCCTTTACAATATATTTCTAAAGTTGCTGATGGGAATTAAAAGCGGACCTTAGTGTGGTAGGTTTTATAGCAATGGGCCCATTAACTCCCAGACAATCTTGCCACTTGTTCCGATTTCTGGTGAGCAACCTGGAACATCTATCTGACTGTCCTTCTCCTGGTGGACATGAAAATCCAATGTATAGCCAGTGTTGCTTTCGCATTGCTTATACAATTTGATTCCATATCTGGCACGTTTTGAAGGGATATACTGTTTAAAATAGAGTCTGCCCTTAAATTTTACCAGGGATTCAAATCAATTGACAAATTTTGGCTAGGTGCATAGAGCTTCAGAAATTTTTGAGAAAAATGGTTTAGAAGAGGCTGAATCTTCTACAAACGATCATAGTCTGGGGATTCATTTGGGGGGCACTGACTATTTTCATTATAGTGGAGAAATTTTAACAAAACCTCATAACGGGATCTCGGCATAACTTTGGCAAAAACTGGGGTCATATGTATGGGGCTTTCTTCCCAGTAGGATCTTATGCAGGTTTTTTTTTTTACAATGCCCATTATTAGTGTAAGCATCAGAAACTTTTCAATTACATTTTTATTTGTGGGTGTCCATTTTCCTACCCTTGCATAGTAGGACAGGTTGGTTAAAAAAAATTATTCAGCATAGAGGTTTGTCTGTTGAGCAAATAGATTAAATAAATGGTCATCAAAAAAAAGATGAAAAAAGTCTAAAGGGCCAAAATCTGTAACATCAACTGTTACACCAGGGTCAACAGTAAATTCAGGAACAAAAGGGGTGCCAGTACTTGGGGGTTCCCAATGTAGAGCCAACTCCTCAAGAACTTCAGGTTCTTGGCCATGTACCACTTCCACTTGCCTTTACGCTTCTGCGCTAGTACAAGGCTGACTTTCTACATTTTGGCCACTGGCTTTCGCCCTTTTTGCACTGGGGCAGACATAGCGCTGTCATCAGAGCTTTCTGTATCGCTTCTATCAAAGCCTTCAAAGGCAATGTCGCTTTCTGAACTTTGTTCACTGTCCATGCATAATATTGAATAAGCCTGTTCCACGGAATACTTTTGCGTGACATCCTTATTGGTTTACAATTTTGTTTGTACTTTTTAAGTTCACGCTAATAATTGATAAAAACACCTCATTTTTTTTATAACTGTTCACGTATAATGAATTGCGATTTACTCGCCAAACCACACTTCAGATCACTCCTCAGAACAAATGAAAATAAATTCATTGTGAAAAATATTATTAAATGACACTAAATAGTTAATGTATGAATTAATTCATTAATTAACTAAGTAATTAACTAACTAAATAACTAACAAACTAACTAACTAACTAACTAACAATTTGTTATCAAGCTAACTAACCTACTATTCCTGCCTGCCTATTCTAAAACTAACGGGCACAGGGAATACAAAGTATATAGTTTCTATATACTTTGTAAATGTATATATATACACTACCGTTCAAAAGTTTAGGGTCACTTAGAAATGTCCTTATTTTTGCAAGAAAAGCACAGTTTTTTTCAACGAAGATAACATTAAATTAATCAGAAATACACTCTATACATTGTTAATGTGCTAAATGACTATTCTAGCTGCAAACGTCTGGTTTTTAATGCAATATCTACATAGCTGTATAGAGGCCCATTTCCAGCAACCATCACTCCAGTACTCTAATGGTACATTGTGTTTGCTAACTGTGTTAGAAGGCTAATGGATGATTATAAAACACTTGAAAACCCTTGTGCAATTATGTTAGCACCACTGTAAACAGTTTTGCTGTTTAGAGGAGCTATAAATCTGACCTTCTTTTGAGCTAGTTGAGAGTCTGGAGCATTACATTTGTGGGTTCGATTAAACTCTCAAAATTGCTAAAAAAAATGAGAGCTTTCATGTGAAAATTGTCAGTCTATTCTTGTTCTTAGAAATGAAGGCTATTCCATGCGAGAAATTGCCAAGAAACGGAAGATTTCCTACAACGGTGTGTACTACTCCCTTCAGAGGACAGCACAAGCAGGCTCTAACCAGAGTAGAAAGAGAAGTGAGAGGCCCCGCTGCACAACTGAGCAACAAGACAAGTACATTAGAGTCTCCAGTTTGAGAAATAGACACCTCACAGGTCCTCAACTAGCAGCTTCATTAAATAGTACCCGCAAAACGCCAGTGTCAACGTCTACAGTAAAGAGGCGACTCTGGGATGCTGGCCTTCAGGTCAGAGTGGCAAAGAAAAAGCCATATCTGAGACTGGCTAATAAAAGGAAAAGATTAATATGGGCAAAAGCACACAGACATTGGACATAGGAAGATTGGAAAAAAGTGTTATGGACAGACGAATCGAAGTTTGAGGTGTTTGGATCACACAGAAGAACATTTGTGAGACGCAGAACAACTGAAAAGATGCTGGAAGAGTGCCTGACGCCATCTGTCAAGCATGGTGGAGGTAATGTGACGGTCTGGGGTTGCTTTGGTGCTGGTAAAGTGGGAGATTTGTACAAGGTAAAAGAGATTTTGAATAAGGAAGGCTATCACTCCATTTTGCAACGCCATGCCATACCCTGTGGACAGCGCATGATTGGAGCCAGTTTCATCCTACAACAAGACAATGACCCAAAGCACACCTCCAAATTATGCAAGAACTATTTAGGGAAGAAGCAGGCAGCTGGTATTCTATCTGTAATGGAGTGGCCAGCACAGTCACCAGATCTCAACCCCATAGAGCTGTTGTGGGAGCAGCTTGACCGTATGGTACGCAAGAAGTGCCCATCAAGCCAATCCAACTTGTGGGAGGGGCTTCTGGAAGCATGGGGTGAAATTTCTCCCGATTACCTCAGCAAATTAACAGCTAGAATGCCAAAGGTCTGCAATGCTGTAATTGCTGCAAATGGAGCATTCTTTGACGAAAGCAAAGTTTGAAGGAGAAAATTATTATTTCAAATAAAAATCATTATTTCTAACCTTGTCAATGTCTTGACTATATTTTCTAGTCATTTTGCAACTCATTTGATAAATATAAGTGTGAGCTTTCATGGAAAACGCAAAATTGTCTGGGGGACCCCAAACTTTTGAACGGTAGTGTATACTTATATATTTTTCACTTTTCTTCTGTCTTCTCCCGATCAGTCTCCTTCTCTCTAAAACGCTGTGTCAGAGTGAAAGAGGCTGACAGGAGATGACAAGCGCGAAAAGTTTGTTTGCAGACAAACTTTTCAGAGATCACCATGATCCTTCCCCCTGCTTGCATTCTGGGCCCTAATGACCAAGTCATTTTTTATGTTTTTCCATCGTCACATTCGAAGAAATATAACTTTTTTATTTATGCATCGACAGCTGTATAAGGTCTTGATTTTTGGGGGACAAGTTGTGTTTTTTAATAGCACCATTTTGAGGTACATATAATTTATTGATTAACTTTTAACTTTTTTGGGGGGGATAGAAGAAAACCTGAAATTTTGCCACTCTTTTTTGCATCCTAAATCTACGCCGTTTACCGTGTGGTAAAAATAACACAATAACTTTATTCAGCGGGTTGTTACGATTGAAAAGATACCAAATTTGTATAGATTTTGTATGTTTTACTACTTACACAGTAAAAACACTTTGTTTTTTCAAAATTATTTGTTTTTGTGTCTCCATATTTGAAGAGCCTCTGGCATTCACTACAGGCAGACTTGGGGGCCTTTATTAGGCACCCGGCTGCCATCGTAGACACAGATACTCCCTCTCTCTCTAAAACCACTCAGATGCAGCGCTCGCTGTTGAGCGCCGCATCTGAGGGGTTAAACGGGTGAGATCGATACTAATATCGATCTCACCCGGTCGAGCAGGGATGCCCCCAGCCCTCAGCTACCTCTGGCAGCTGAGAGCAGAAAGATTTAACGGCTCCCTGCTCTGTTTATTTATCCTGATGCAGCGCCGTGAAAAGGCTATCGCATCAGAATAAAGCCCACTAATGACTGCCGTGAAACAGCTTATCGGCGGTCATTAAGAGGTTAATCATGGTGATCACATGCTTACCAGCCGAACCAATTGGTTCGGCTGTCAGTGAGCAGGTTGCTGAGGAGCCGGGGACATTGACACAGCCGGAGTCCGAGCGCTTTTCACAGCGCTATGCCGGCTGGAGAAGAGATCTGTAGATTGACGCCCTGGCTGCATGGCGTATATGCGAATAGGACGTGAATCTACAGATTGTCGGCATGAAAGGGTTAAGGCTCAGAGCCCATTTTTCAAATCTGACATGTGTCACTTTATGTGGTAACAACTCTGGAATGCTTTTACTTATCCAAGTTATTCTGAGATTGTTTTCTCGTGACACATTGGACCTTATGTTAGTGGTAAAATTTGGTCAATATATTCAGTGGTTTTTTTGGTAAAAAATAGCAAAATTTAGAAAATATTTGGAAAAACTGCTTTTTTTCTGAATTTAAATGTATCTGATTGTAAGACAGTTAGTAATACCACACAAAACAGTTATTAGTTCACATTTCACAAATGTCTACTATATGTCGGCATCATTTTTTTAACATTCTTTTATTTTTCTCGGACGTTACAAGGCTTAGAACATAAGCAGCAATTTCTCATAATTTGAAGAAAATCTCAAAGCCTTTTTAATAAGGTACCAGTTCAGTTCTGAAGTGGCTTTGAGGGGCCTATATATTAGAAACCCCCATAAAACACCCCATTTAAAAACGAGATCCCTTAAATTATTCAAAACAGCATTTAGAAAGTTTTTTTTAACCCTTTAGGTGTTTCACAGGAATTTAAAGCAAAGTAGAGGTGAAATTTACAAAAAAAATTTCCGAAAATTCTTTTTATTCCATTTTTTTTCTGTAAAACAGAAGGGTTTACCTGAGAAAGGCAACTCAATATCTATTGCCCAGATTTCTGCAGTTTTTAGAAATATCCCACATGTGGCCCTAGTGTGGTAATTTACTGAAGCACAGGATACAGAAGTAAACACACACATTATGACTTTTAAACTTTTATTTTTATACAACTTTTTTACGCTTTTTTTTTTTCCCCACTAGGGGACTTGAAGGCAGGAGGCCCTGATTGCAATTCTAATACACTGCACTACATGCATAGTGCAGTGTATTAGAGATGTCAGCTACTCACTGACAGCAAGCATGGTGGGTCATGCCTTTGTCAGGACCCAATAGGCTTCCGTAGATGGCATACCCACCTCCGGATGCCATAGCAACCATCAGGCGCGGGACGTCGTTGGTTTTTTAACCCCTAAGAAGCCGCGATCACTATTGATTGCGGCTTCTAAGGGGTTAATCAGCAGGGACCACCGCAATCTGTCCCTGCTGAAGGAGCTGCGGCAACTGCTGTATGAAACAGCTCCTGTATGTGCTGGGAGGGGGGCTGGAATGGCCATTCCTCCTGTGACGTACTATTCCGTCACTGAGTGCGAACGATGCACTCATTATGATGAAATAGTACGTCAAGGAGCGGGAAGAGGTTAAAGGGGTTGTTCTGGCATGGGCAACTAATTACCTATACACAGGATAGGTCATCAGTATATGATCGTTCCAGCGGCCTCCTGGCACCAGATGTTATGCAGTGTACAGAGCCGGAAGCAGATGGCTCTGTACACTGGATAGCGGCCGTGCTGCAGAAGCACGAATCTGATCCTATTCACTTAAACAGGAGCAGAGCCACAGTACTGCAACTCGGCTGCTATTCTGTGTCCGGAGTCATCTGCTTCCGGCTCCATACACTGCATAACATCAGAGCAGCTGATCGGTGCATTGTCCGGGTGTCAGACCCCCACTGATCATATGCTGATCACCTATCCCGTGGATAGGTCATCAGTTGTCTGTGCCCAGGGCAACCCCTTTAAACCCCATATCAGCATCGGGCTTGCATTCATATGGCCTGGCTTCATAGTATTATTGCAAAAACATGTATTCAGACATGTATGAATGCAACACACTGCCATAGAATATTATCTCCAGGGTCTGATCTATTTTATTTTGTGGTCAAAGTGACTTAAATCTGGGGTTTGATTTTGAACAAGAAGGTGGTACATATAATATGTGTGTATGATATGTGTATGATATGTGTACGATACACACATATTATATGTTCCTCCTAATGGCTCAGAATTAAACCCCACATTTAACTCACTTTGACCACAAAATTAAATAAATAAATCAGACCTTGGAGATAATATTCTGTGGCAATGTGCTGCCTATGTATAAATGTACCTCCTCCGCTCCTGCCTGCTATAATCCCTCTGGGCGCCAGTTTACTGTGTCCTGACGCTGCCAAGCGTACACGACATCAGCAAGACACAGTATGCGTGCCAGGACTCGGAGGAGACAGTCTCTACCATAAAATCAGCACGGAAGAGCGCTACGCTGACGGATTTTCGATATTGTCAGCTCATTCATGCTGATTCTTTGTTAGGGACTCTCTACCTGACTGTTGCTGCTTTTCAGCTACCCGCCCACTTGCTTTCATGGACAGGCAGCTGAACAGCAATGCTAAAGGAGGGGGCCCCTCTTGGGATCGGGGAAATTGCCCAGTTTGCCCCCCCCCCCATGCCGACTCTGTGAATAGTACTAATGGTGGAATAATGATGAACAATTGATTCACTGTGCCTGTATTCACTGTCTCTAGATGATTTATAAAATAACTGCCTGTCTCTAGATGATGTTGTCATGTTGTTAATAAAGTTAAATTGAAAAAAAAAAAACACTCGCGCGCACACACACAGAGGAGACAGGGAGAAAAATGGAAGAACTGCTCCTCACAGACAAAGACAGACATGATGATGAGATTTGCTGTATATAGAAATACTTTATAACTTCTGCTCCTCAATAACCTATTATTCACCTGTTATATACCTGGACAGTGTTGCTTGAACGCAGGGCCGGACTGGGACTGAAATTTAGACCTGGCATTTGATAGAACATGTTTGTCAGCTTGTAGGTTATGAGAAGGTTTGGCTAGTGCAGTAGAACTATATATTATATAGACATGGCTATGCCTGGTATTATAGAACAGTCCTATTCACTTGACTGGGACTGAGCTGAGCTGTTTTTTTTGGGCGGAAACAATAGCACAGTCGACTGCACAATTGATTCCGTCCAAAAAATGGAACAGAACGGAGACAAATGGTAACCATTTGCAACGGAAACATTACCAATGAAATCAATGGTAATGCAAACTGAAGCTATAGTTTCAGTTTGGTTTACGTTCATGGGTTCCCCTGACAGAAAGGTCTGACGGAACCCATCAACGAAAACCAAACGCTGAAGGCGGTGTGCAGAGAACTGCATCACTAACTTCTAGCGCATCCAGGAGTGTTGGAAGCCACACAGCATATCTCCCCCCTCTCACACAGTAAAATTATCTATATACATATACAGTTATTAAATCATACAATTATACCAGATGAAATATTACCTGCATACAGTTACTGAACACAACTCACTATTATAAGACCAATATTACCAATAATACCACATTATAAGAGTCCAAATAATACTGCCATATAGTGACTGAATAATACCCCCATAGTATTACTGAATAATACCCCAATACTGTTACTGAATAATACCAGCACACCATAACCCGATAGTGACTGAATAATACCCCCATACTGTTACTGAATAATACATCCACACCATAACTACATAGTGGTTGAATAATACCCCCATACTGATACTGAATAATACCGTCACACCATAATCACATAGTAACTGAATAACACCCCCATACTGTTACTGAATAATACCACCACATCATAACCACATAGTGACTGAATAATACCCCCATATTATTACTAAAATAATACTGCCACACTATAACCACATAGTGACTGAATAATACCCCCATACTATTACTGAATAATATCGCCACTCCATAACCACATAGTGACTGAATAATACCCCCATAGTGTTACTGAATAATACCTCCACACCATAACAACATAGTGACTGAATAATACCCCCATACTGTTACTGAATAATACCTCCACACCATAACAACATAGTGACTGAATAATACCCCCATACAGTTACTGAATAATACCGCCACACCATAACCACATAGTGACTGAATAATACCCCCATAGTGTTACTGAATAATACCTCCACACCATAACAACATAGTGACTGAATAATACCCCCATACAGTTACTGAATAATACCGCCACACCATAACCACATAATGACTGAATAATACCCTGTACTGTGACTGAATAGTACCGCCCCACCATAACCACATAGTGACTGATTAATACCCCCCATACTATTACTGAATAATACCTCCACACCATAACTACATAGTGGTTGAATAATACCCCCATACTGATACTGAATAATACCGCCATACTGTTACTGAATAATACCACCACACCATAACGACATAGGGACAGAATAATACACCCATACTGTTAGTGAATAATAATGCCACACCATAACCACATAGTGACTGAATAATACCCCAATACTATTACTGAATAATACCCCAATACTGTTACTGAATAATACCAACACACCATAACCACATAGTGACTGAATTATACCCCCATAGTTACTGAATAATACCGCCACAACATAATCACATAGTGACTGAATAACACTCCCATACTGTTACTGAATAATACCATTACACCATAACCACATAGTGACTGAATAATACCCCATACTATTACTAAATAATACCACCACAAAATAACCACAGTGACTGAATAACACCCCCATACTGCTCCTGAATAATACTGCCACACCATGACCACATAGTGACTGAATAACACCCCCATATGGTTACTGAATAATACCGCCACACCATAAGCACATAGTGACTGAATAATATACCCGTACTGTTACAGAATAATACCGCCACACCATAACCACATAGTGACTGAATAATACCCCATACTATTACTAAATAATACCGCCACAAAATAACCACAGTGACTGAATAACACCCCCATACTGCTCCTGAATAATACAGCCACACCATGACCACATAGTGACTGAATAACACCCCCATATGGTTACTGAATAATACCGCCACACCATAAGCACATAGTGACTGAATAATATCCCCGTACTGTTACAGAATAATACCACCACACCATAACCACACAGTGACTGAATAACACCCCCATACTGTTACTGAATAATACTGCCACACCATAACCACAGTGACTGAATAATACCCCCATACTGTTACTGAATAATACTGCCACAACATAACCACATAGTGACTGAATAATACCCCATACTATTACTGAATAATACTGCCAAGCCACAACCACATAGTGACTGATTAATACCCCCCATACTGTTACTGAATAATACATCCATATTGTTACTAAATAATAATAACAACCCCATACAGTTACTGTATAATACCCCCATACTGTTACTTAATAATGCCACCACACCATAACCACATAGTGACTGAATAATGCCCCCATACTGATACTGAATAATATTGCCACATCATAACCACATAGTGACTGAATAATACCCCATACTGTTACTGAATAATACCCCCATACTGTTACTGAATAATACCCCATACTGTTACTGAAAAATACTGCCACACCATAAGCACATAGTAATGGAATAATACCCCCATACTGTTACTGAATAAAAAACACTATACAAAGACCAATATTACCACCATATAGTGGTAGATGCCAGTTATACACAGGAGCAATGTGGACCATATAAGTGATTACAGCACATTTATATCTAGTGACTCACAGGTGATGTTTTCCCTGATTAGTCATTCACTTTTCCTTTTTTTCTCCCTCCGGTTCAGACCACTGCGACCACTTATTCCAGCCACGACTCGTCTCTGCAGACACATGTTGGTTTCTCGCTTTTCCAGCACCCTCCACACCTGTACTCCATCCTCTAAACAAACTCGTAATCAACAGTACCCCAGATGATAATAATGATCTCTCAGTGCAAGACACATTAAAAGTGCCCCATCAGAAACCGTGCCCCATTTGTGCCCCGACAGCAGCAATGCCCTCTGTGTGCCTGCTGTAGATAGTGCCACACACAGCCCCCTGTTGATGGCACCACATTCCTCCCCCCCTTTTATATAATGCCACACAACCCCCCCTTAGTAGATAGTGCCACACAGCCCCCCTTAGTAGATAGTGCCACACCGCCCTTCTTGTATATAGTGCCACACAGCCCCCTCCCTTGTATATAGTGCCACACAGAACCCCCCTTGTATATAGTGCCACACAGAAGCCCCCTTGTTTATAGTGCCACACAGAGGCCCACCTTGTTTATAGTGCCACACAGCCCCCTTTTAATATATTGCCACACAGCCCTCCCCTTGTATATAGTGCCATTCAACCCCCCTTTTATATAGTGCCACACCCCCTCCTTGTATATAGTGCTACACAGCAATCCCCCACTGTATATTGCCACACATCCCCCTTCCCTTGTAGGTAGTGTCACAGAGAAAACCTTCCCCTTGTATATAGTACCACACAGCCCCCTCCCCTTCTATATAGTGCCACAGAGAACCCCCCCTTGTATATAGTGCTGCATGCACCCTCCCCCCTCTGTATATACTGTGAGGGGAAACCTCAACTCCCAGCAGGTTCTGTAGGTCTACAGGTGACAGGGCATGCTGGGATTTATAGTTCCCCATGGAGGGAAAGCAGATAACACAGTAATTTTTTTGCATATTTACTTTTTTTATTTACCTATTTGTGGAGACTGGAGAGGACTGAGGATGGACACTCTTTTCTATGAAGATTGTCATGTGTCAGCTCAGCTCTGTGTGAGCAGTAAAGCCGCCGCTGCGCTGTGGAGATGAGGCTGGGAATACATGCTCACGCAGAGCAGCAAGAAGCTGCACCATGATAGGGTTAGAGTTCTGAGGAGGTGGGTCCAATTACATAGAAGACGGGGCTGGGATTAATGAGGCAGGGCTTAGAACAGAGACAGGGCCGAGAACTGAGCAGCCTTGTCAGTGGTTGAAGAGGATGAGGGGGGCCCGGACACGACGTGAAAAATAAGTTATGACAGCTAGCAACACTGGCTTGGCAGCAGGCTGCTTGCTTAGTGCAGTGGCCTGTGTGCCACACAACAGAGCAGCATGAAGACAGTGCAGAGACTGAAAAAAAAACACCAGGCTTCCAGTTCCAGCGCTACTCAGTGGGTAGAAGAGGTCAGCAGGAAGCGGCCCACAGAGTACACCGGCTCATCTGCCATTTGCCAGAATTTCCAGATGGGCACTCCGGCCCTGCCTGAATGCCAAGGGTCACATGATGTGGGTCATATGACTGTCGTTCGGTTACCCCATTGGTTCTTTTTTTTGGACAAATCTGTGGGCTATACCATTTTTTTTGTTTTAGACAGAGACAACTGCACATAAGAAAGGAATTTGAGCAGAATATTAAATACATGTACACTACCGTTCAAAAGTTTGGGGTCACCCAGGCAATTTTGTGTTTTCCATGAAAACTCACACTTATATTTAACAAATGAGTTGCAAAATGACTAGAAAATATAGTCAAGACATTGACAAGGTTAGAAATAATGATTTTTATTTGAAATAATAATTTTCTCCTTCAAACTTTGCTTTCGTCAAAGAATGCTCGATTTGCAGCAATTACAGCATTGCAGACCTTTGGCATTCTAGCTGTTAATTTGCTGAGGTAATCGGGAGAAATTTCACCCCATGCTTCCAGAAGCCCCTCCCACAAGTTGGATTGGCTTGATGGGCACTTCTTGCGTACGATACGGTCAAGCTGCTCCCACAACAGCTCTATGGGGTTGAGATCTGGTGACTGCACTGGCCACTCCATTAGGTCTGGTTTACACGAGCGTGTGCGTTTTGCGCATGCAAAAAACCTGGCGTTTTGCGTGCGCAAAAGGCACATAACAGCTCCATGTGTCAACAGCGTATGATGCGCGGCTGCGTGATTTTCGCGCAGCCGCCATCATTATGACACTCCGTTTGGATGTTTGTAAACAGAAAAGCACGTGGTGCTTTTCTGTTTACATTCAGAGTTTGACAGCTGTTGCGCGAATCACGCAGTTCGCACGGAAGTGATTCCGTGCGGCATGTGTGGTTTTCACGCACCCATTGACTTCAATGGGTGCGTGATGCGCGAACAGCGCACAAAGATAGGACATGTCGTGAGTTTTTTTCAGCGGACTCACGCTGAGCAAAACTCACGGACTGTCTGCATGCCCCCATAGACTAATATAGGTGCGTACGACACGCGTGAAAAGCACGCGCGTCGCACGCACGTATATCACGCTCGTGTAAATGAGGCCTTACAGATAGAATACCAGCTGCCTGCTTCTTCCCTAAATAGTTCTTGCATAATTTGGAGTTGTGCTTTGGGTCATTGTCCTGTTGTAGGATGAAATTGGCTCCAATCAAGCGCTGTCCACAGGGTATGGCATGGCGTTGCAAAATGGAGTGATAGCCTTCCTTATTCAAAATCCCTTTTACCTTGTACAAATCTCCCACTTTACCAGCACCAAAGCAACCCCAGACCATCACATTACCTCCACCATGCTTGACAGATGGCGTCAGGCACACTTCCAGCATCTTTTCAGTTGTTCTGCGTCTCACAAATGTTCTTCTGTGTGATCCAAACACCTCAAAATTTGATTCGTCTGTCCATAACACTTTTTTCCAATCTTCCTCTGTCCAATGTCAGTGTGCTTTTGCCCATATTAATCTTTTCCTTTTATTAGCTAGTCTCAGATATGGCTTTTTCTTTGCCACTCTGCCCTGAAGGCCAGCATCCCGGAGTCGCCTCTTCACTGTAGACGTTGAAGCTGGCGTTTTGTGGGTACTATTTAATGAAGCTGCCAGTTGAGGACCTGTGAGGCGTCTATTTCTCAAACTAGAGACTCTAATGTACTTGTCTTGTTGCTCAGTTGTGCAGCGGGGCCTCCCACTTCTCTTTCTACTCTGGTTAGAGCCTGTGTGTGCTGTCCTCTGAAGGGAGTAGTACACACCGTTGTAGGAAATCTTCAGTTTCTTTGCAATTTCTCGCATGGAATAGCCTTCATTTCTAAGAACAAGAATAGACTGTCGATTTTCACATGAAAGCTCTCTTTTTCTAGCCATTTGGAGAGTTTAATCGAACCCACAAATGTAATGCTCCAGATTCTCAACTAGCTCAAAGGAAGGTCAGTTTTATAGCTCCTCTAAACAGCAAAACTGTTTACAGCGGTGCTAACATAATTGCACAAGGGTTTTCAAGTATTTTCTAATCATCCATTAGCCTTCTAACACAGTTAGCAAACACAATGTACCATTAGAACACTGGCGTGATGGCTGCTGGAAATGGGCCTCTATACACCTATGTAGATATTGCATTAAAAACCAGATGTTTGCAGCTAGAATAGTCATTTACTACATTACCAATGTATAGAGTGTATTTCTGATTAATTTAATGTTATCTTCATTGAAAAAAACTGTGCTTTTCTTTCAAAAATAAGGAAATTTCTAAGTGACCCTAAACTTTTGATCGGTAGTGTATATTAAAAATCTGTATTATTTCTTATTCTAGAAATTAATTAATAGAAAAAATAAAAAGTGGACAACTCCTTTAAGGATAAACTAAGTCCAATATAACAAGTTCTGTTGTAAAAGTGTATGTCCTGCTCTGTTGCTTCAGTACATATTACATAATCAGCATGACGGTGGAAAAACAATGGGTTCTAAGAAAAATATCAGCGCTCTGCATGTGAGTTTAGGGTGTCGTGAGAAATATTGGGTGTGGTACTTGGCTGGACTCCCACTGTGTTCCCGTGCTCAAATCTATGCCCCTTAAGTTATTTTATTCATAATTGTCTGGCATTCCAGCTACAGTGCCAAGGCAAGTAAGAGCACTGTTTCTTTACATTACAGTTGTTACTTTCTATAGTTCATATGCTATAACCCTGTGAAGGGGAATTTTAATAGAGCCCAAGTTACTGTATAAACCATACATGTACTAATGTGAAGCTCCAGCTTGGAATCACTGTATTCTATTACAGGAAAATTAAACGTTGCACTTGTTCACAAAATTATAGTAGCCTGGATTCTGTGAATGTAGTACTTACAAGGACTGTCATGATTTTCATATGCACATTGCAGCAGCCTGTGCAAGCAGTCAATTATCAGGATACAGACATAAAGGGCAAATTCTGCTCAGGGAACCTGATGGGCCACTTAATGTAGTAATGTTGTAAGTAATTACTGTAAGGCTCTGTTCACATCTCGCCAGAGCCTTTTGTCGCAGGTATACGTCGAGAGTATTTCCTGATGTATACCTCCGACGAAAGGCTCTGATGTATGCTACTGTAAAACTGTACAGTGGCAAATGTTGCCCATTGGCCCCAGTGTTAAAAAACACATACTGCGTATTATACACCTTTTCTGCGATGGCCTACTGTATAGGAAAACACAGTCTTCTGCACTCGTATACTGTTTAAAAAAAAGTAAAGCAGAAGCATACCAGCCCGGTGGAGGCCAAAAGGACAATCGTTTGCCTCTGTCAGGTGAATGGGGGGGGGGGGGGCAATGGATATGTTGGTGAGATGTTAACAGAGTCTATTTTATGTAAGAAAAGTAATAAGGATGCAATTTTTATAATACAATATTTAAAGTACTTTCATGGTGTTGTACACAGATTGCAATACCTCATATTGGTCCCCATTGGGGCTCACATTCTGTTTTCTTTATCTTCTTGTGATTTCATGTTCTTGGTTGAGGATTGTTTGTTCACTTGTTCTTGGAATGTTTGACCACAGGCAGCCTAATCTGTAGGTCCCTGCACTGTGTAGGTGTTTCTCACTCTCGGGCCAATAGAGTTTCATTAACATTTTTATTTAATCTTTTATAGTTCTGTTACAAAAGTAAAATAAAATCTTGGATCTGAGATCAAGTCTCCAAACAGGGTATATTCAGACAACAAGATGTTTTAAAACATTCTTGAAATGTTTGATCCTTCCAGTTATTAAATGTTGATAAATTAATCTTAATTGATTCTTAAAATGTATAACTGCTTTAGAACTGCTTTTTAAAAAAGTTTAGCAAATTTTATTTTCTATATATGTATATATATATATATATACACATATATATATATATATATATATATATATATATATATATATATATATATATATATATATATATATATATATATATATATATATATATATATATATATATATATATATATATATATATATATATATATATATATATACAGTGGAGGAAATAAGTATTTGATCCCTTGCTGATTTTGTAAGTTTGCCCACTGTCAAAGTCATGATCAGTCTAGAATTTTTAGGCTAGGTTAATTTTACCAGTGAGAGATAGATTATATTAAAAAAAAAAAAGAAAATCACATTGTCAAAATTATATATATTTATTTGCATTGTGCACAGAGAAATAAGTATTTGATCCCCTACCAACCATTAAGAGTTCAGCCTCCTCCAGACCAGTTACACGCTCCAAATCAACTTGGTGCCTGCATTATAGACAGCTGTCTTACATGGTCACCTGTATAAAAGACTCCTGTCCACAGACTCAATTAATCAGTCTGACTCTAACCTCTACAACATGGGCAAGACCAAAGAGCTTTCTAAGGATGTCAGGGACAAGATCTGCACAAGGCTGGAATGGGCTACAAAACCATAAGTAAGATGCTGGGTGAGAAGGAGACAACTGTTGGTGAAATAGTAAGAAAATGGAAGACATACAAAATGACTGTCAATCGACATTGATCTGGGGCTCCATGCAAAATCTCACCTCGTGGGGTATCCTTGATCCTGAGGAAGGTGAGAGCTCAGCCGAAAACTACACGGGGGGAACTTGTTAATGATCTCAAGGCAGCTGGGACCACAGTCACCAAGAAAACCATTGGTAACACATTACGCCGTAATGGTTTAAAATCCTGCAGTGCCCGCAAGGTCCCCCTGCTCAAGAAGGCACATGTACAGGCCCGTCTGAAGTTTGCAAATGAACATCTGGATGATTCTGAGAGTGATTGGGAGAAGGTGCTGTGGTCAGATGAGACTAAAATTGAGCTCTTTGGTATTAACTCAACTTGCCGTTTTTGGAGGAAGAGAAATGCTGCCTATGACCCAAACAACACCGTCCCCACTGTCAAGCATGGAGGTGGAAACATTATGTTTTCGGGGTGTTTCTCTGCTAAGGGCACAGGACTACTTCACCGCATCAATGGGAGAATGGATGGAGCCATGTACCGTCAAATCCTGAGTGACAACCTCCTTCCCTCCACCAGGACATTAAAAATGGCTCGTGGCTGGGTCTTCCAGCACGACAATGACCCGAAACATACAGCCAAGGCAACAAAGGAGTGGCTCAAAAAGAAGCACATTAAGGTCATGGAGTGGCCTAACCAGTCTCCAGACCTTAATAGCATCGAAAACTTATGGAGGGAGCTGAAGATCCGAGTTGCCAAGCGACAGCCTCGAAATCTTAATGATTTACAGATGATCTGCAAAGAGAAGTGGGCCAAAATTCCATCTAACATGTGTGCAAACCTCATCATCAACTACTAAAAATGTCTGACTGCTGTGCTTGCCAACAAGGGTTTTGCCACCAAGTATTAAGTCTTGTTTGCCAAAGGGATCAAATACTTATTTCTCTGTGCAAAAATCAAATAAATATATATAATTTTGACAATGTGATTTTTTTTTTTTTTTTATATATAATCTATCTCTCACTGGTAAAATTAACCTAGCCTAAAAATTCTAGACTGTTCATGTCTTTGACAGTGGGCAAACTTACAAAATCAGCAAGGGATCAAATACTTATTTCCTCCACTGTACATATATATATATATATGTGTGTAAAAATGCAAGGACTGCCTTAGGGTACATCCACTCACTGCGTAAATGCTGCAGAATTTCTATCCGCATTTTGCATGTGGAAATTCCACAGCATATTACAATAGCAGCAAAGTCGATGGGATTTGAAAAAATGTCATCCATCCACACGCAGCAAAAAAAAAAAAAACCCTGCAGAAACAAGTGTGGAAATTGATCTGCGGCAAAGATTCTTAAGCGGATTTTCCAGTCCCTAAAACTTGATGGCCAATCCTCAGGATAAGGCATCAATAGCTGATCGCTCAGGTCCGACTGCCGGGAACCCCACCGATCAGCTGTTTTGAAGGTGGTGCAGCGCTCGTACGAGCAGCTATTGATGTCCTTTCCTGAGGATAGTTCATCAATTTTTAGGGACTGGAAACCCCCTTTAATCTGTAGCATGTCAATTTATTTTGCGAAACGCTACAGAATTTCCACACTGAATATCTGGATGGAAATTCTGCACTGTTTACGCTGCGTGTGGATGTAATGTTAATTTCAGCTTTGAACTGGGATTCCTGGGGCCACCAGAGAAAAAGGTTTATGAGGTCCCACCCTCCAACTATACAGAACACATATAAATGCTTTTATTATTGCACAAAGGCTACAGTACATCATCTGTGTGGACAAATATAAATTTCTGAAATCAGCCCAAAAAGCTATTATCCCCATCATCTCTACTGTGAGATCTACTCTATCTGCTTAAAATTGTGAGGTTATCTACTGGAAATACACCGCGTTCCAAATTATTATGCAAATGTTATTTTTCGCTGATTTTCCTAAATAGTCTATGCAAATGACAGTCAGTATAATCTTCAAGCCATCAACCATTGGAGTATAATGCAAATTTTATTGAACAAATCTCCTAATGATAACAGATTTTTTTTTAGAAGTAAAAAACTCAAAATGCACTGTTTCAAATTATTATGCACAACAGAGATCAAAACATTTGAAAGGTTGTAAAGAGAACTAAAATGGTAATTTGTTGAATTTGCAGCATCAGGAGGTCATATTTACAGAAATCAAAAGCTCTTTCAATCAAAAAAAAACTTAACAGGCCAAGTTACATGTTAACATAGGACCCCTTCTTTGATATCACCTTCACAATTCTTGCATCCATTGAATTTGTGAGTTTTTGGACAGTTTCTGCTTGAATATCTTTGCAGGATGTCAGAATAACCTTGCAGAGCTTCTGTTTTGATGTGAACTGCCTCCCACATTCATAGATATTTTGCTTGAGGATGCTCCAAAGGTTATCTATAGGGTTGAGGTCAGGGGAACACGGGGGCCACACCATGAGTTTCTCTCCTTTTATGCCCATAGCAGCCAATGACACAGAGGTATTCTCTGCAGCATGAGATGGTGCATTGTCATGCATGAAGATAATTTTGCTACGGAAGAAAGTACCACGGAAGAAAGTGGTCATAAACTCTACATACTTTGCAGAGGTCATTTTCACACCATCAGGGACCCTAAAGGGGCCTACCAGCTCTCTCCTCATGATTCCAGCCCAAAACATGACTCCGCCACCTCCTTGCTGACGTCGCAGCCTTGTTGGGACATGGTGGCCATTCACCAACCATCCACTACTCCATCCATCTGGACCATCCAGGGTTGCACGGCACTCATCAGTAAACAGCATGGTTTGAAAATTAGTCTTCATGTATTTCTGAGCCCACTGCAACCGTTTCTGCTTGTGAGCATTGTTTAGGTGTGGCCGAATAATAGCTTTATGCACACTTGCAAACCTTTGGAGGATCCTACACCTTGAGGTTTGCGGGACTCCAGAGGCACCAGCGGCTTCAAATACCTGTTTGCTGCTTTGCAATGGCATTTTAGCAGCTGCTCTCCTAATCCTATTAGTTTCTCTGGCAGAAACCTTCCTCATTATACCTTTATCTGAACGAACCAGTCTGTGCTCTGAATCAGCCACAAATCTTTTCACAGTACGATGATCACGCTTAAGTTTTCTTGAAATATCCAATGTTTTCATACCTTGCCCAAGGTATTGTACTATTTCACGCTTTTCGGTAGCAGAGAGATCCTTTTTCTTTCCCATATTACTTGAAACCTGTGGCCTGTTTAATAATGTGGAATGTCCTTCTTAAGTAGTTTTCCTTTGATTGGGCACACCTGGCAAACTAATTATCACAGGTGTCTGAGATTGATTACAATGATCCAAAGAGCCCTAAGACACAATACCATCCATGAGTTTAATTGAAAAACGAATAATTAAATGTTTATGACACTTAAATCCAATGTGCATAATAATTTGGAATTGTATGGGCCCTGTTTAGGCTCTGTCCTATTATTACAGTATGTCAGAACCTGGGTCCACCGATCAACCATAGTCTTCTGCTTGGACAGTCCAAAGGCATACTTGCCAACTGTCCCGAGTTTGCTGGGACTTTCCCAAATTTACAGAGACAGTCCAGGCAAATTACTGTCCCGGGACTTATCACGGCAACTGCTACAATCAATTGTATCTGCATCCTCGGGACTCAGATACAATTGAATACTATGGCAGAGCAGGAAACTATCCGCTTCCTGCTCTGCCTTTCAGTCCACCTGGAGTGAAATGCCCGGCCAAAGTGTTGCCGGTGACCTGGCCAGGGATACAGCTGCAGGAGGTGCCACTGACGTCACTGCCCTTATATGGACAGTGAAGTCGGGGCTCTCTCTATGAGCGGAATTCTCAGCCAGGGCATCAGCAACGCTTTGGCCGGGGATTCCAATTCACCAGGAGTAGCCCATGACTTCACTGTCCATATAAGGGCAGTAACGTCAGGGGCACCTCCTGCATCTAAATCCCCCGCCAGAGCATTGCCGATGCATATCCTGGCATTCCGCTTATAGAGGGAGCCACGATGGCTCTATCTACAGGGAGGGGGTGGAGGCTATCTACAGTGGGAGTATGTGGCACTATCTACAGGGGGACTATGTGGCACTATCTACAGGGGGAGTATGTGGCACTATATACAGGGGGAGTATGTGGCACTATCTACAGGAAGCAGTGTGTGGCAATATCTACAGACAGCAGTGTGTGGCAATATCTACTGGGAGCAGTGTGTGGCATCATCTACAGGGATCATTGTGTAGCAATATCTACAGGGAGCAGTGTGGCAATATCTACAGGGAGCAGTGCGTGGCATCATCTACAGGGAGCAGTGTGTGGCATCATCTACAGGGAGCAGTGTGTGGCAATATCTACTGGGAGCAGTGTGTGGCATCATCTACAGGGAGCATTGTGTAGCAATATCTACAGGGAGCAGTGTGGCAATATCTACAGGGAGCAGTGCGTGGCATCATCTACAGGGAGCAGTGTGTGGCATCATCTACAGGGAGCAGAGCATGGCATCATCTACAGGGAGCAGTGTGTGGCATCATCTACAGGGAGCAGTGTGTGGCAATATCTATAGGGAGCAGTGTGTGGCATCATCGACAGGGAGCAGTGTGTGGCAATATCTACTGGGAGCAGTGTGTTGCAATATCTACAAGGAGCAATGTGTGGCAATATCTATATTGAGTACTGTGTGGCATCATCTACATGGAGCAGTGTGTGGCATCATCTACAGGGAGCCGTCTGTGGCAATATCTATTGGGAGCAGTGTGTTGCAATATCTACAGAGAGCAGTGTGTGGCAATATCTATAGGGAGCAGTGTGTGGCAATATCAACAAGGAGCAGTGTGTGGCAATATCTACATAGAGCAGTGTGTGGCAATATCTACAGAGAGCAGTGTGTGGCAATATCTACAGCGAGCAGTGTATGGCAATATCTACTGGGAGCAATGTGTGGCAATGTCTACAGGGAGCAATGTGTGGCAATGTCTACAGGGAGCAGTGTGTGGCAATATCTATGGGGGGCTGTGTGGAGCTCCATCTACAAGGGGCACTGAGTTTGGCACTATCTTTGCTGGTTTTTAAGCTTCTATTAGTGGTCAGCACATATCGCTTAGCCTTAGTGATAAAGTAAGACATCACCTGCCTGTAAACAACCAGATAACCAGAGACATACTGGCCACCATAGTAGTTGTCAGCCAAACTAGTGCACAAATTGTGTTTCTTTTTTTGTATGCAGAAATTCTGAAAAGCTACGCCAACTAACCACACCCACCATATAAACCACGCCCCATAAGACACACCCACCAAAGACACCTCACTCTAATGGTCCCTGAAAAACAAAATGTTGGCAACCATGCAATGTTACTAGGTAAGTATTCCATAGGTTCATGATGCTACTGGGCAATAGATCCAATGTTAAATAAGACAATATGTACTTTATGCTATTCCATTTATAAGGACATTTATTGTCTCTGACTTACTGAGATCATGTGAGAAAGCTCATGTGCAATTATATAGGATGCAGAGCCACCAGAAGGATCATCATGCTAAACCACTTTTCTGTAATCTAATAACAAGAAAATACATTACCAAGCTCTGCTGTGCATTTACCCATCAGTTCTTCCCTTCTGTGATTTCTGATGCCGCCTTTACTCCAGCTGTCAATGAGAAGTGATTTGTAAAAGTATTTTTAATACAATTTCCCGGGCGGCTCATGGCAGTTGCTTAGTTATCATGTAATTTTGTCATATTGCTCCATTGTCATGGCCAGATTAGGCTGCCTAGGAGAAAACAGCGGGCTATTTCTAAAACAATCAGTTCGGGTAATTGAAACTTTAGAAACAACTAGAGCTCCTTATTTTGCAAATTTATGTTTTTTCTTTATACCGTAACTTGTGTAGCAGATTTTGCCTCTAAATAGCAGCACGGAGCACATGTTGTTGGATAGGGTGTCCTGCTTTGTCTCTAAGGGTATGTGCACACGGTAGCAGGCTTTTACGTCTGAAAAGACAGACTGTTTTCAGGAGAAAACAGCTGCCTCGTTTCAGACGTAAATGCTCCTCTTCGCATTTTGCGAGGCTTCTCTGACAGCCGTAAATTTTGAGCTGTGCTTCATTGAGTTCAATGAAGAACGGCTCAAATTACGTCTGAAAGAAGTGTCCTGCACTTCTTTTGACGAGGCTGTATTTTTATGCGTCGTCGTTTGACAGCTGTCAAACGACGACGCGTAAATGACAGGTCGTCTGCACAGTACGTCGGCAAACCCATTCAAATGAATGGGCAGATGTTTGCCGACGTATTGTAGCCCTATTTTCAGACGTAAAACGAGACATAATACGCCTCGTTTACGTCTGAAAATAGGTCGTGTGAACCCAGCCGTAGGCTATGTTCACACGGGGTATTTTACCGAGTTTTTTTACGCGGAAACCGCGTCGCAAAACTCGGCAAAAACGGCCCGAGAACGGCTCCCATTGATTTCAATGGGAGGCGTCGGCGTCTTTTTCCCGCGAGCAGTAAAACTGCCTCGCGGGAAAAAGAAGCGACATGCCCTATCTTCGGGCGCTTCCGCCTCTGACCTCCCATTGACTTCAATGGGAGGCAGGAGAAAGCGTATTTCTCGCTGTTTTACGCTCAATGGCCGCGGGCGAAAAACGGCGCGATAATTGCCGCGAAAATCGGCGTGCAGGGAGAGGAATATCTGCCTCAAAGTTCCAAACGGAATTTTGAGGCAGATATTCCTCCCCCAAAATACTCCGTGTGAACATAGCCTTAGGCTCCTGCCTCCAGTAGGGGAGCCAACACAGTAAAATGTAATGTGATCCTGCATAAAATGTAATGTGATCCTGCAGTGCAGGCTTCCGTACTGGAGACGGAATCTGTTAAACAAGTTATATAGAATTTTATTATTTTAATTTTTTTAGGATTAGGCATCTGCTAAACAAGTTATCTTAAAAATTGGTGACCTGCGCTGCTATCTAACAATCGTGACATATATTGCATCTAATTTAAGCGCAAAATTTACAGTTTTACACTCAAAATCTGAAAATGACCACACTAATCAAGCTCTAGTTGTCCCTAAAGTTTTATTTATCCATATGGAGACATCCAACTGATGAGTTTTTCTATACAAAATTTGTTTGGCAGATTCTGATTTTAAATTGCAGCACGGACTAGATGCGGTCCGTGCTGCTATTTAGAATCAGAATCTGCTAAACTAATTTCATATAGAAAGATGATTAATTTTCTAAATCTTAGGCCTCATTTACACGAGCGTGTGCGTTTTGCGCACGCAAAAAAACGCAGCGTTTTGCGTGCGCAAAAGGCACTTGACAGCTCCGTGGGTCATCAGTGTATGATGCGCGGCTGCCATCATAGAGATGAGGCTAGTCGACGTCAGTCACTGTCCAGGGTGCTGAAAGAGTTAACTGATCGGCAGTAACTCTTTCAGCACCCTCGACAGTGAATTCCGATCACAATATACAGCAACCTGTGAATAAAAAAAAGACGTTCATACTTACCAAGAACTTCCTATTTCCTACAGTCCGGTCTCCCGGCCGTTGCCTTGGTGACGCGTCCCTCTCTTGACATCCGGCCCCACCTCCCTGGATGATGCGGCAGTCCATGTGACCGCTGCAGCCTGTGATTGGCTGCAGCCTGTGCTTGGCCTGTGATTGGCTGCAGCTGTCACTTGGACTGAATTGTCATCCCGGGAGGTCAGACTGGAGGAAGAAGCCGGGAGTTATCGGTAAGTCAGAACTTCTTTTTTTTTTACACGTTCATGTATATTGTGATCGGAAGTCACTGTCCAGGGTGCTGAACCAGTTTAACTCTTTCAGCACCCTGGACAGTGACTGTCTCCTGCCGGGTTCGGTCAAAACGAGTTCGGCCAAACCCGGTGAAGTTCGGTTCGCTCATCTCTAAGACACTCCGTTTGGATGTTTGTAAACAGAAAAGCACGTGGTGCTTTTCTGTTTACATTCAGAGTTTGACAGCTCTTGCGCGAATCACGCAGTTCGCACGGAAGTGCTTCCGTGCGACCTTCGTGGTTTTCACGCACCCATTGACTTCAATGGGTGCGTGATGCGCGAAAAACGCAGAATTTTAGAACATGTCGTGAGTTTTTTTGAGCGCACTCACGCTGAGCAAAACTCACGGACTGTCTGCATGCCCCCATAGACTTGTATAGGTCCGTGCGACCCGCGTGAAAAGCACGCGAGTCGCACGGATGTATATCACGTTCGTGTAAATGAGGCCTAAGGGTCAGTTCACACAGCGGATTTTGCCTGGCGGGTCCCACCCCAAATTTCGCAGCAGAATTATTCCTGCCATCGGCAAGAAGTTTCCTCCTCCCATCGATGGAAAAATCAGCTAGGATAAAAAAGCAGCGTCCGACTCCCATTGAAATTAATGGGTGGGGGAATGTTGCGGCGGAATCTGCAGCGGGTTCCACCACAAAAATTCTGCCGTGTGAACAGGGCCTAATGTTTCCAGTTGCTGGAGTGGAAAGAAACCTAGAAGAGGCCTGACTCATAGAGAGAGACATTCTATTGTATAGCAGATAAAACCTGTGACTGTAAATTGTGTGTTTGGAAGGGAGATAGCTAAATGAACACAGATTCTGAAAATCTTTGTAATACTAACTGAATTGTGTGTCTTCAGTTACTGTGATGGAGTGTAAAAGCTACAAAGGTTTTTCCCATTATAGATATTTATGGCATATCAATAGGATGATGAGGTGTCCATGGATGCATGGTCACTCTCCATTATAGTAAATGAAAGATACTAAAACTGCTAAGAGAGCAAGCTTGGCTGTATCCATACCTTCCATTCCAGATAATGGGGAGTTACCACACATGTGAACGGTGGATAGTCAACCCCATTCTGAGAATCAGCTCGGGTTCCAGTGTTGGTTGGACTCCCACCATTTATACACGGCCTTTCTTATTAATAAGTAAGAGACGTCTATGATAGGAACCCTTCAGTAATCCTTGTTTCATTTATAATCTAATGTGCTGTATGTTACTGCTTATGTGTCAGTAACACATGACCCTACACCATAAAATCCATTACTTTGTAGCTTTCTTTACCAGTTTATACTTTTTGATAAACACTGTATACCATCTACTATAAAATAAAGTGGTCTTAGGTGATTTACTGGTATATGGAAACTACATTGTGGCATTGATGTGGCGATATTTGTCAGGCTGTTCAGGGCCCCGAGGATTGTCCTGACAGCCCTGTTGTTCAATATAGGCTATTCCATTAAAAAAAATGCAAATAAAACACTCAGCAACAGCCACACAAAACTATTTATTATATGTTTTTATTTCAAATATTTTCTTTACGATAATATCTACAGTATCTGCTGCCAACACTGTGACAGAGAAGTTATGAACTTCTAGCGAATGTACTTTTATTTTTAGTATACAAACGGCAACGTTCAGTTGGCTATACCCTAAAAACAAATTATATTCCATGTTTTTGCTAAGTTTAAAGGGGTTATCTCATCAAGACAACCCATGTCCTTTGGTGCCCTATGGAAGTCATAGACAGGGGTCCCTAGCTTGGATCCTCCATTATGTACCAGAAGTTATTTGCTGGTCTGGCAGACTTGACGTATCCATGCATTACATGGACAGCCATTCATTTGAATTGCTGGCATGTAATTCTGCATTTCCCCAGCAGTGGCATGGAAATGTGTGGCGACCGTGGCTTCCTCCGGCCATAACAGCTGACCCCTGGGGTGAGAGAAGTGGAACCCACGGCGATCAACTGATCACTGCGACTACTCCTTTTATTTTATTTTTTTAAGAAAAAGGTTTGTTCGTATGAGAGGGTGAGGATACATTAGGTAATAAGTTATTTTACAATATGTTATTTATGCTACAAATTTTCTTATAGAACTGTTGAAAAATACAAACAGCAAATAAAGAGGTTTTTATTTACTTAAAAATGTTGCCAAAAATGTTGTTTGACAACCATGAAAGGGTGTAGTTAACCCCTTGAAGTGCAGGTCATTTTTTGTTTTTTCGTAATAATTTCTTCCTCCTCGCCTACAAAGAGCAATTACTTTTTTATTTTTCCGCCAATGGAGTTGTGTGAAGGCTTATTTTTTTGCGGGATGAGCTGTAGTTTTTAATGGCACCATTTAAAAGGACCATATAATTGACTGGGAAACGGAAAAAAAAATTGGAAAAAACTGCAATGCCTCCATTTTTCTTTGGGTTTTGTTTTTATGGATTTTTCTATGTGGTAAAAAAGAAAACGTAACTATTCTTCAGGTCAGCACGATTACGGCAATACCAAATTTATATAGTTTTTTTTTAGCTTTTACTACTTTTACAGAGCAAAAACTATTTGTTAAAAAAATTATTGTTTTTTTCTTGCCGTATTCTGAGAGCCATAACTTTTTTATTTTTCGGCTTATTTTGTGTGGAGCGAGCTGTAGGTTTTTGTTACCATTTTTTGGTATACATTCCCATATGATTACTTTTTTATTACATTTGTTTTAGAGCTAAGTGCAACAAAAGGCAGCAATTCTGGTGTTTTCTTTGTTATTTTTAATGGCGTTCAACCTGTGTGCTAAATAATTTTATATTGTAATAGTTCAGACTTTTACGAACTTGGCGATACCAAATGGGAAAAGGGTCTGTTTTTGAACTTTTAATATTTTTTTTATCTTTCGTATACTACTAAATACTTTATGTAACTATTTTTTAAAATTGTTATTAGTCCCCATAGATTAGATCGCTGGTACAATATATTGTGATTTTTACTAGCTCCTACTAAGCCCTGCCTCTGGCAGGACTTAATAGAAGCTAACAGATTGTAGACATAGGGGCCTTCATTAGGCCCCCAGGGTGCCACGGCAACCATCGGCATAGGAGCAGATAGGCTGTCGGAGGGGGCTTCCCCGCTCATTCTAAAGTCTTAGGCTGGGTTCACACGACCATGTTACGTCCGTAAAGTACGGAACGTATTTCGGCCGGAAGACCCGGACCGAACACACTGCAGGGGGCCGGGCTCCTAGCATCATAGTAATGTACGACGCTAGGAGTCCCTGCCTCTGCGTGGAACTACTGTCCCGTACTGTAATCATGATTACAGTACGGGACAGTTGTCCTGCAGCGAGGCAGGGACTCCTAGCATCGTACATCACTATGATGCTAGGAGCCCGGCCCCCTGCAGTGTGTTCGGTCCGGGTCTTCCGGCCGAAATACGTTCCGTACTTTACGGACGTAACATGGTCGTGTGAACCCAGCCTTAGATGCTGCGATTGCTATTGACCGTGGTCTCTAAAGAGTTAAATGGTTTGAATCAGAGTTACCTCTGATGCTGGTCGTTAGTGCAAGGTGTCAACTGTAATACACAGCTGACACCCGCAGCATATGGAGCTCAGCCCAGGAGCCTGCTCCATTCCCCCCCCCCCGCATCATGATGTAGAGTGTCGCACGGTGCATCAAGGGGTTAAAGTTGGTGTCAAATTAGCATTTGTGGAAGTATCCATTATGAGAAAGGACCTCTCTAGATGGTTTTTACTGATCTGGATTGGTTTGTGGTCCTAATAGGCATGTTCCCTTGGGTACAATTTTAGTTGGTAATGTCAGCACCTTCTGCATTTATAGGCAAATTACAAATCTAATCTTGTGAAATCACATTGTCATTTAATAGAAATATATGTATACTATTTCTGTATAATGCTGCATTGAATATTTTAGATATAGGTTCATTCAGTTAGTTGTAATAAAGATAGGATATTTGGTTGGCCATTTAGGTAGATGGAGCAATGCATTGAACATGGAGGAACAGTATATAAGTATCACAGATCAGTGTTATGAATTATGCATCTGTGGACCTTATGCTTGGAACTCCTCTGCTGGATGTTACATTCACTGGTGGAGTTTAAAAGCTTCATGCAAGAAATGGAGAGAAGATGCAATGTTCTCAAGGTAACTTTACCAGATGTTCCTTGTAGAGCTCATTGCACATTCCCGTAATATAGTCAATGGAAAGACAAATGTACAAAACAATTATGTGGTGCAGCTATTTGGATGGAATATCATTTTTCTCTAACATAAATTGTTCCTTTCCTGTTACGATAAAGTTAAATCCCAAGAGCCATAATACATTTAGAGCCGCACCTCCTGGCTATCACATTTACTATTATATACTATTTGTTTTACTATCATAACCATGTCAGAGTAATATGTGAACATGGACTGATGTGCAATTCATAATTTGTTTTGTTAATAAAAGCATTTACTATTTGTTTTACTACCTTACCATCTGTTTTATTGATGGATGCATTTAACAGATCGGGATTTATATACATAGTTAGTGGATTGAAAAAAAGTCCTAAGGCCTTATTCAGATGAGCGTGTCCGTTTTGCATCTGCAAATAAAGGACCATATTTCATACATTTCAGATCCGTGTGGCATCAGTGTGCTTTTCGTGTGGCATCAGTGTTTCATGTCTGGTGCGTAAAACACCGACAGCACAACGGATGTCGTCCGTGTGCTAGCCATGTTTTACACACACCCATAGACTTCAATGGGCGACATGGTCTGCAAAAACGGACTAAAATAAGACATGCAGTGAATAGCTCCATTAATTTGCATGGGTCCGTGTGCTGTCAGTTATTTCAAATGACAGCACACGGATGTAAAATATGTTTGTCTGAATAAGGCCTAAGTCCGTCTATTTTATTGTTTTATACTTACAAACCCCAGTTTGTAAACATAAGTCCTTAGGTAAAATACTATCCCTTTTACCAGAGACTATACAGTGAATTCGTAAAATCTTTAGGCCCTATCAGTTTTTTCACATTTTGCTATGTTGAGACCTTGTGCTAAAATAAAATTTAAAAAATCAAATTTTCCCCATCATTCTGCACTCAATACCCCATGATGACAAGGTGAAAACAGAGTTTTCAAAATCTTTGCAAATTTATGAAAGATAAAAAATTCTAATTTCGCATGTACATAAGTATTCAGACCCTTTGCTATGACACTTGAAATTTAGCTCTGGGGCCTCCTATTTCTTTAGATCAACTTTAAAATGTTTCTACACCTTGATTGGAATCCACTTGTGGTAAATTCATTTTGATTGGACATGATTTGGAAAGACGCACCCCTGCTTATATAGGGTCTAACAGCTGACAGTGCATATCAGAGCAAAAACCCAGCTATGAGGAGGAAAGAACTGCCTGTAGAGCTCAGAGACAGGATTGTGTGGAGGAACAGATCTGGAGAAGGGTGCAAAAAAATTTCTGCTGCACTGAAAGTTCCCAAGAGCACAGTGGCCTCCATAATTCTTAAATAGAAGAACTTTGGAACAACTAGTACTCTTCCTAGAGCTGGCCACCCCACCAAACTAAGAAATCGGAGGAGAAGGGCCTTGGTAAGAGAGGTGACCAAGATCCCAATGGTCACTCTGACTGAGCTCCAAAGATCCTGTATGGAGATGAGAGAAACTTCCAGAAAGTCAACAATCACTGCAGTACTCCACCAATCTGGACTTTATGGCAGAGTGGCAGAAAGTAGCCTCTCCTCAGTAAAAGACACATGAAAGCAAAAAAAGCACCTAAAAGACTCTCAGAAAGAGTCTTGAGAAACAAGATTCTGTGGTTTGATGAAACCAAGATTAAACAATTTGGCCTCAATTATAAGCATCATGTCTGGAGGAAACCAGGCACTGCTCATCACCTGTCCAATACCATCCCCACAGTGAAATATGGTGGTGGCAGCATCATGCTGTGGGGGTGTTTTTCAGCTGCTGGTACAGGTAGACTGGTCAGGGTTGAGGGAAAGATGAATGGAGCAAATTACAGAGATATTTTTAATGAAAACCTGATCCAGAGTGCTCTGTACCTCAGACTGGGCTGAAGGTTCACCTTCCAACAAGACAATGACCCTAAGCACACAGCCAATACAACACAGGAGTGGCTTAGGGACAACTCTGTGAGTGTTCTTGAGTGGCCCAGCCAGAGCCGTGACTTGAAACCAATCGAACATCTCTGGAGAGACCTGAAAATGGCTGTCCACCGACGGTTCCCAGCCAACCTGACGGAACTTGAGAGGATCTGCAGAAAAAAAATGGCAGAAAATCCCCAACTCCAGGTGTGCAAACCTTGTGTCATCATCAATGGCGCATCATAATAGGGCTGTTTTGGGGAACCGCCTGGGGCCCGAGGCTCCCGGGGGGCCCATGGCGGCCCAAAGTACATTGCAGTTTTGTCGCGTTTTTGCTGCGAATCGCTGAAAATACTGCGACAGAATTGCAATGTCTATGTCCAGAAAAAGTACCTGAAGACATAAGGTCACATGACATGAAGGTCACAAAGTCCCTGATGGAAAAACACCTTTAATGAATGGACCTGGGCCTTGGTGTCTGAATTTTTGTTTTTCTATAGAGGCTGGAAATGACTGCAGAAGTGAGGGGCAAAGATTTCTCATCAGGAAACTCTGTAGTCATCAGGAGAAGTCACCATAGTGACAGATGGAGAAGAAAAGAAAAAAGAACGACTCTCATCTGAGAAGACATCAGTTGAGAGTCACTGGATTTATAGAAGATTTGTCCCCTCTCCTGACGTGTCTGTTATAGGAAATCCTTGTTTTCCACATAAAGCCTTTGTGTAGTCCAGGACTAAAAGACAAATGTGTGTTACCATTCCCATTGTCAAGAGGATGTGTCCCTACACAGCATGATACTGTCAGCGATGGTTGGAGACTGTCAGTATCACAAGGGGAATCGTAACACCCATTTGTCAATGCTCGCACAGAAAGGTGGTGTCCACTTCTTCTCTACTTGCACTGTCATATGTTTTGATAGTCGTATGTCACCAGCTCCTTGGTGCTTCCTTATAGGAGTTGACGAACTGTAGAGTACTAGTTGTCATTCTTGTTTAAACCATTTTTCCTTCCTTCCTTCGTTCGTTTTCCTCTGTCTCCATTGCTGTCCTTCCCCCTCCCCCACTTTCCATCCCCTTCTACTATTTATCCGGAATAGTTCCGTGTCACTTGTGTCTACATTTATACACTACACTACGCTTCACATTCAATTTCCCTAATGGCAGATGTTACTGTTGCCACCTTTAATGTTAAGGGGCTGAATGCACCTCAGAAACGTCACCATGTTTTTCTACTTATAAAAAAAATTAAGGCGCAGATAACTTTTTTTTTACAAGAAACGCATTTTAAAGCTTTTAAGATTCCTCAGATTCCCAGACGTCACTCCTCCAGTTGGTATCACAGTTGTCACCCCACCTCTGCCTCCAAGGGAGTCACTACTGTTATTCACGACTCCATAACTTTCAGATTGACACAGCGGCACACTGACTCAGAGGGACAAGTCTTATTTTTTAAGTGGACTATTGCTTCTACTACTTGCCCCAAACACCTGCCAGATTTCTTGGCTGTTGAAAGTCTTAGATGATTTGAAGCTTTTTGCTGAAGGACAGATTATCCTGGATGGTGACATTAATGTGGTTTTGAATCCCTTTCTTGACTCCTCCTCTAAGAAATCTAGTATTTCCCAACGTGCCTTGAGTAAATTGCATGCTAAACTTCGGGATCTGATACTTCATGATGTATGGAGATCTCATTTTCCCACTGTTAAGGATTTTACTTTTTATTCCTCCATTCACTTATCATACCAGAGGTTGGACTACATTTTTGTTTCTACTCCCCTGTTGTCAGGTTCCATGAACCCTACTATAGGAAACATAACAATTTCGGATCATGCTCCCTCCTCGGTCACTGTGTCGCTGTTGTCACTTTCTCCTAAGGAGTGGAGGTGGCGGTTAAATGAGTGGCTCTTGGACAAAGATAGTGACTGTGATCCCATCAAACAACATCTTTCAACTTTCTTTGAGATTAGCTCTCTTGATAATGGAAATCACCCTATGATATGGGAAACACACAAATCATATATTAGGGGTATTATGATAGCTTTGGGTTCCAAGGTTAATAAAGACAGACAGAGGGAGATTGATTCCTTGTTGACACAAATAGCTTCCATGGAACGTGTTCATAAGAGATCAGCGTCCCTTTTAGCTCAAGAGGAATTATACAAATTGCGAGACTCTCTTAAGAGGTTCCAGAATGCTAAGGCTGCTAAGGCGTATCTTCATATGCAACACCGAATATATGCACATGGTAATAAGGGGGAAAACTTATGTCACGCTTAATTAAAAAAAACTAGAGAGCGATCTCACATTGTTTCGGTCAAGGTTGACTTGGGTAATCTTTTTTCTTCTACAACAGATATTGCACAGACATTCCAAACCTTTTATTCTAGACTTTATAATTTGGCAGATTCTGAACCTACCGACTCTAATTTTTGTAAAGAGGAAGCTACTGCTACCTTCTTGGCATCTCTCAAACTCCCCTCCATTGATTCGGACTCTGCTGATAAACTTATAGCGCCGATTACCTCTCAAGAGGTGCAAAATATCATAGCCAGTTTTCCGCAAGGGAAACGTCCAGGCCCAGATGGAGTTCCGTTAATTTATTATAAAAAATTCCAAGATGTTCTACTTCCTCATCTCACGCAGGTATGCAACAATTTATTACACGGTGGTAGGTTCCCTAAACAGACACAAGAGGCACACGAGTGCTTATCCCTAAGGAAGGGAAAGCAAAAAAAGCACTTAAAAGACTCTCAGAAAGAGTCTTGAGAAACAAGATTCTGTGGTTTGATGAAACCAAGATTAAACTTTTTGGCCTCAATTCTAAGCATCATGTCTGGAGGAAACCAGGCACTGCTCATCACCTGCCCAATACCATCCCCACAGTGAAATATGGTGGTGGCAGCATCATGCTGTGGGGGTGTTTTTCAGCTGCTGGTACAGGTAGACTGGTCAGGGTTGAGGGAAAAATGAATGGAGCAAAGTACAGAGATATTTTTTATGAAAACCTGATCCAGAGTGCTCTGTACCTCAGACTGGGCTGAAGGTTCACCTTCCAACAAGACAATGACCCTAAGCACACAGTGCTAAAATAAACACTGGCAAACCTGTTTTTGGACTTGATCCGTTTTGTCAGTGGCGTAGCTATAGGGGTCGCAACGGTCGCAGTTGCAACCTGGCCCCCAAGCCTGGGGGACCCACAGGGCCCCCGTTGCCACACACCCTGCTGACCGCGCTTCCTCCGGACTCCGGCTCGGCACAGACGGGCGCGATGTAGTGATATCTACGCGCCTGTCTGCCCCGAGTCACTCACAGCACACACCGTCGTGGGAACGGGGATAGGTAAGTAATTATGTTTTTATTTTTCTATTAGGTACGTACATATGGGGGCATTATACTGGGTATGTGAGGGGGGGCTCATATGGTAGCTGCTGAGGGGGCATTATACTATATTGGGGGCATTATACTGTATAGGACAGCTGAGGGGGGCATTATACTATATGGAGGGCATTATACTGTTTGGGACAGCTATGGTGGGCATTATACTGTGTGGGGCATTATACTGTATGAGAAAGCTATGGGGTCATTATACTGTATGGGGGGTGTTAAATTGCATGTGGCAGCTATGGGGGGCATTCTACTGTATGTGACATTATAGTGTATGGGGCAGCTGTGGGGGCATTATACTGTATGGGACATTATAGGGTATGGTGCAGCTATGAGGGCCATTATACTGTATGTGGCAACTATGGGGGCATTATACTGTATGGGGGCATTATATTGTATGGAGTGCATTATACTGTATGGGGGCATTATACTGCATGGGACAGCAATGGTTTGCTTTATACTGTGTGGGGGCATTATACTGTATGTGGGGGCTATAGGGGGGCATTATACTGTGTGGGTAATTATACTGTATGGGACAGCTATGGTGGGCATTATAGTGTGTGGGGCATTATGCTGTATGAGACAGCTATGGTGGGCATTATACTGTGTGGGGCATTATACTGTATGGACAGCTATAATGGTATTATACTGTATGTGGGGTGTTATAGTGCCCTACATAGATCCCCCTGTAGATAGTGGCCCACATACAGCCCCCTGTAGATAGTGCCCCACATATAGCCCCCCTGTGCATAGTGCCCTACATATAGCCCCCTGTAGATAGTGCCCCACATATAGCCCCCTATATATAGCACTCTACATAAAGCCCCCCTGTAGATAATGCTCCACATATAGCCTCCCCTGTAGATCATACCCCACATATAGACCACCGCTGTAGATAGCTCCCCACATATAGCGCCCCCTGTATATAGTGCCCTACATATAGCCCCCTGTAGTGTCCCATATGTAGCTCCCCCTGTAGATTGTGCCCACATATAGCCCCCTGTAGCTAGTGCCACACATATAGCCCCCCCTGTAGATAGTGCCTCACATATAGCTCCCCCTGTAGATAGTGCCTCACATATAGCTCCCCCTGTAGATAGTGCCCCACATATAGCCCCCCTGTAGATAGTGCCTCACGTATAGCTCCCCCTGTAGATAGTGCCTCACATATAGCTCCCCCTGTAGATAGTGCCCCACATATAGCTCTCCCTGTAGATAGTGCCTCACATATAGCTCCCCCTGTAGATAGTGCCTCACATATAGCCTCAAAAATAGGCTACCTGAAAGTGCTGGAATGCGTATATCCTAGGTGAAAGCAGCAGAACTACAAAAAGAGACTGTTGAAATAGATGAACTGCTTAAACAGTTGAGTAAGGCCAATGTTAGCTTACAGCAAGTGGCAGCCAACCAGATGCAAATAAGCACATTTCGGTAAACAGGGCCGATTCTAGCTTTTCTGCTTCCTGAGGCGAAAATTGAAATGGCGACCCCCAGATTTTGATTGACATTCCCTGACTGTTCTACATCACTAGCAGCCTCCTTCAACTTTTGCGGATACGCCGTTGCCTTTTACGGGCATGCGCGGTGCAGCCGGGCAGACTACACCTCTCTGCACTGTGCGTGCCCAAGTAGTACAAGGCAATGGCGCATCCAAGAGAGTTGGAGGAGACTGGTAGTGATGTATATCAGCCAGGGGGATGTCAATCAAGCATGGAAAGGTGGGTTTGGAGTCAGGGCTGTGTGACTCTTCAAGATAGCGGCATCGCACAATGACCCTTTAATGAGTAATTAGCATATGGTTTGCGCCGTTTAAAAGTTGATTTTATAGATTTTGCTGCATCTGCAAAAAAACATACAGGGTAATGTTCGGAAATATTGTCAGATCATGTATTACTGCATGGTGGTGGTTCAAGGGCTTAAAACTACCTGACAGGTTCCCATTAAATATACAACGAATTGAAAACAACTCCAGCTACTCTCCAATTTTGTTAATATAATTATATCCTACATAATTGCAGCATCAGAACAAGTCTCTGACATATGCGGCTCCAGAACCAAGCTTAAAGGGGTTGTCCGAGATTTAATGACTTTGTGTTAATGCTTGTAATTCATAAATGTAAACACATTTGTAATATACTTACATTTTCCAAAGTGCCCCTGTTTCCATATCCTGCCGTGGGGTACTTGACGGGTGAAGTCACTCTCTGCATTGGCTGTGGCCGCTTTGTTGATCTTGAATTATTTGCCGGGTATACGATCCGTCACTTGTGACGTGGTGTATATCGGCTTGTTCTACTTCACAGCCCGTAACGCGCATGCGCTTTCACTGCTGTTCTCGCGGTCTCTGCTGTTCTCGAGATAACAGCAGGGGCCGCGCATGTGCGTTACTACAGAACAAGCCGATATACACCACGTCACAAGTGACGTGTCGTATACCCGGAAAATAATTCAAAATCAACAAAGCGGCCAGAGCCAGTGCAGAGAATGACGTCACCCGTCAAGTTCCCCACGGCAGGATCTGGAAACGGGGCCACTTTGGAAAATGTAAGTATATTACAAATGTATTTACATTTATAAATTACAAGCATTAACACAAAGTCATTAAATCTCGGACAACCCCTTTAATACATATATACAACAGCAGAACCAAGCTCAGTACATAAATACACCAGAACCAAGTTCAGTCATAAATACAACAACAGAACCAAGCTCAGTACATAAATACAACACCAGAACCAAGCTAAGTACATAAATACAGCACCAGACCAAAGCTCAGTACATAAATACAGCACCAGAACAAAGCTCAGTACATATATACACTACCAGAACAAAACTCAGTACATAAATACAACACCAGAACCAAACCAATGTCAGAACATATATACAGCACCACAACGAAGCTCAGTACATATATACAGCACCAGAACAAAGCTCAGTACATAAAAACATCTCCAGAACCAAGCTCAGTACATATATACAGCACCAGAACCATCCTCAGTACATAAATACAGTGCCAGAACCAAGCTCAGTACATAAATACAACACCAGAAGCAAGCTCAGCACATAAATACAGCACCAGCACAAATACAGCTCAATTTAGTGCAACCCCTGTTGTATGGGTTTGTACGGCATAAAACTACAGCTCCCTGCATGGCCTGAACAATGGTAAGAATATGCTGGGAATTGCTGTTTCACAAACCTAAAAATCATACTACTGATCATCTCGCTGCAGATCATACAGTGACTACAGTATTGATTAGAGGCAGAATAAACATTTACATTAAGTGACTCACCGGTGACGTCTTTTCAGATTCTAGTTGTTTTTTTTCTCTTTTCTTCTCCATCCGGTCCAGACCTCTATGATGACTTCTCCCGGCCACAGCCCATTTTTGTAGTTTGCTGTTCAGATGCCTTCACCTTCTCACTTTTCAAACATTTCTGCACCTATAAATGAAGATAAAATTCTCCTGGTGCCGTACTCTACACCTTCAAATATAATAGTTCCATACACTGTACCTCTAATTATAATAGAACCATACACTGTGTCCCTGACTATAATAGCACCATACACCGTGTCACACACACACACACACACACACACACACACACACACACACACACACACACACACACACAGTGCACCCTGTGGATAGTGCCCCCATAGAGCCCCCTGTAGGTAGTGCCACATATAGAGCCCCCTGTAGATAGTGCCCTACATAGATCCCCCTGTAGCTAGTGGCCCACATACAGCCCCCTGTAGATAGTGCCCCACATATAGCCCCCCTGTGCATAGTGCCCTACATATAGCCCCCTGTAGATAGTGCCCCACATATAGCCCCCTATATATAGCACTCTACATAAAGCCCCCCTGTAGATAATGCTCCACATATAGCCTCCCCTGTAGATAATACCCCACATATAGACCACCGCTGTAGATAGCTCCCAAAATATAGCGCCGCCTGTATATAGTGCAATACATATAGCCCCCTGTAGTGTCCCACATGTAGCTCCCCCTGTAGATTGTGCCCCACATATAGCCCCCTGTAGCTAGTGCCACACATATAGCTCCCCCTGTAGATAATGCCTCACATATAGCTCCCCCTGTAGATAGTGCCCCACATATAGCTCCCCCTGAAGATAGTGGCTCACATATAGCTCCACCTGTAGATAGGGCCTCACATATAGCTCCCCCCCATAGATAGTGCACTACATATAGCCCCCTGTAGATAGTGCACTAAATATAGCCCCGCTGTAGATAGTGCAGTACATATAGCCCCCTGTAGATAGTGTCCCCCTGTAGATGGTGCACTACATATAGCCCCCCTGTAGATAGAGCCCCCCTGTAGATAGTGCCTCACATATAGCCCACCCCTGTAGATTGTGCCCCACATATAACTCCCGCTGTATATAGTGCCCCACATATAGCCCCCCTGTAGATAATGTCACTCACACATTTAAGTGGAAAAAAAACAAGTTTACATACTCACCTTGATCCCGTTCCCGCGCGGTCCTGTGTCAATGCAGGCCTGCTCTCTTCTGAGCTGGTCTGCTGGGGCTGAACGACACAAGTGGTGCGATGACATCATTGATCAGCGCATTTCAACAACGGAAGTGGCGCGATGATGTAATTGCGCCGCTAGCAGAGTTGAAAGGCACTGATTGGCGGGGCAAGTCATTCTGCACTGCCAATCAGCATCATTGTAAGGCGCTGAATGGTCTGAACTTGCCCGGCCATTCAGCACTTATGCATGTAATTGTATCTGCCTCCTATAGACGCAGGTACAATTAGTGCAGGTGGGGGTGAGGGCGACTGATTTCAGTGGCACTGCCGCCCCCTCAGAGAGGCAGCAGGCCGCCGTCTGAGGCGAGAAGCTCATCTCGCCTCATGGACTGTGCGGCCCTGTCTGTAAAAAGCCAATGCAACTCAGCGAATGGTGCATGAGAAAGTCATGCATGCACAGGCTGAAACCGATACTCTGCTGGTTGAAGACTAAGCTTAAAGAAACAGCAGCAAATTAATTGGCAGTTGCAAGAACAAATCCAGACTTTGGCCGAAAATGTACAAAGATCACAAGGTTTACTTCCAACCTCACGAACTGCAGTACAGACATCTTTGTAGTAGATGGCCTTCACGGATAATGTTGAGGCCTATCTAATGATGTTTGAGCGGGTAGCAGTTAGAAACGTTACCTGCGAATCAGTGGACAGAAGGGGTGGCACCATTCCTAACTGGAGAACTGTAAAAGGTGTAACTTTTCCTAACTGAGTAGGATGCCAAGAACTACTCCAAGCTAAAGGGTGGGGACCTTGCTCGTGTGGATGTTAGTATGAATATTCCCGACGTGTGCACAGCTGGACTTGTATTGAACACCTACCTACCTGCTCGGTCACAAATGTATGATCTCATCCACCTTGTGAGAAAATGGCTACAGTCAGAGAAATTAACCCCTGCACAGATCACAGAGGGGGAGAGAGAGGTGGTTGGCAAGTACGTTAGTTTCTTATCTCCTTGGATTCAGTGTTAAATTGGTTAAGGAGATCCAGAAGATGCAGAACAGTTGAAAGGTACCAAGCAACCGAGGTTCTACTCCAAGAAGTACGTTCTGGTTGTTCCAACCCTAAGAACAGCAAATCACCCAGATTAATTTATAAGAATGTTCCGTGTAATAAAGGTGTCAAAAATGTATTTAAGTCAGATGGCTCAGAAGGTGAGCAAGTGGCTGAAATAAGTTCCAGACAAGGGTCTCAAGTTGTAAAATAGGGCCGCATACAGTGCTGGCGTTGTCATGGACCAGGGCATGTTGCTGCTAATTGCCCCCTAACTGTTGAACTATTGGAGTGTGATAAAGTCTTACGAATGTCCTTGTTTGCATGTCCTGTCTGTTCTGCTGAGACTGTTTCAGAGACTAAAGGGCAAATGTGTGTCATAAAGGTTGAAGGGTGTTCTGTGAATGCCTTTCTTCATTCTGGAAGTTTAGTAACCTAAGCTCATGACAGTCTTGTAGACCCTGGGACATTCCAAGGACATTGTGTAGGGGTCTTATGCATTCATGGGGACACTAAAGATTACCCCACACCTTTAGGCATAGAGTGATCGCTTGAGAGATTTTCCACAGTTCTAGAACTTGTAGAGCAAGGAAAGTGTAACCACCACTGCCAATGTTACTGATGTTAATGTTTGCTCTGTGATTGGCCCTGTTTTTGACTTTATTCATTGTGTCACTGTCTCTATCAGTACAGAGCTCGTAGTGCCTACCTCTCTTGATGCTAATCTCCCAAAATACACACATTGTTAAGCTATAACCTTAATACCGCTTGCCAAATATTGGGTAAGTCCTCCTCGTGCTGCTAAAATAGCTCTGACCCATCAAGGCATGGACTCTACAAGACCTCTGAATATTTCCTGTGGTGTCTGGCACCAAGAAGACATAAGCAGCAGATCCTTTCATTTCTGTAAGTTCTTTGGTAGAGCTTTCTTGGATCAAACTTGTTTTCCAGCACATCCCACAAATGCTCGATCGGATTGAAATCTTGGAAAATTGGAGACCAAGTCAACACCTTGAACTCTTTGTGATCTTCCTCAAATCATTCCTGAACAATTTTTGCAGTGTGGTAAGGTGCATTATGCTGCTAAAAGAGGCCATTGCCACCAGGAAATACCTAGGTCTGCAACAATGCTTAGGTAGGTCGTACATGTCAAAGGAACATCAACATGAAGGCCAGAACCCAAGGTTTCCCAGCAGAACGTTGCCCAGAGCATCACACTGTATCCACCGGCTTTGCCTTCTTCCTATATTGCAGTCTGGTGCCATTTCCTCACATAGGTCTGTGGCTAAGCAGCCCCAAATGCAGCAAGCTGCGATGTACTGTGTGTTCTGACAGCTTTTGTATCATAACCAGCATTAACTTTTTGTCAGCAATTGGTGCTTCAGTAGCTCTTCTATGGGATAGGAAAAGATTGAATAGCCTTTGGTCCCAACGTGCATCAATGAGCCTTGGGCATCCATGACTTTGTCCTGGTTCATTGGTTGTCCTTTCTTGGACCAATTTTGATAAGTGATAACCACTGCATATCGAAAATACCACACAAAACCTGCCGTCTTGGAGATGCAATTTGGCCCCTATCAAAGGCACTCAGATCCTTACACTCCAACACATCAACTTCAAGAACTTAAGGCCCTTTTACACTGGCCAATTGTTGGACAAACGAGCGTTCATAGAACGCTCGTTCCAGATAACTGCTCTGTAAACAGGGAAACGATCAGCCGATGATGGAGCAAACACTCATTCATCAGCTGACCCTATCATTTTAATACTGAAAATATTATCGTTGTCGGCAGTGTAAACAGGGAGATGTGCTGCCGACATGATAATAATGTATGGGGACGAGCGATCGGAGTAACAATCGCTCGTCCCCATACTAGCTCCTTGTAAAAGGAGCAAACGAGTGCCGATCAACGATTGGCCCTCCTTTACACGGCCATGGTCGGGCTGTGTAAAAGTAACTGTTCACTTGCCGTGAAATATATTTCACACCCTGACAGTTGCCATTGTAACGAGATAATCAATGTTATTTACATCATCAGTGGCCCTTGTAACAGCTGCCGCGCCGTTCCCCCGCCTTCCCCACGGCCTCTGCTCCGGTTCCTGCGCCCTCCTGTCCCTCATGCTCATCCCGAGCTCCACTTACCAGATCCGGATGCTCTGCTGGCCCTGGGCGGCATCAGGTAAGTGCATCCCTTACCTCCCCCCGTGGCCGTCATCCTCGATGTGAGGCTGCAGCCACTAGAGGGCGCGAACGCTGACTCGTTCTTTCTTAAAGGGCCAGCAGGCGCCTTAATTCAAAGACTTCCTATTTAAGGATCCTCCTTCCTCTAATCCATGCTTGTTCAACCAAGTTTCCCTTGAGCTTCCCTTTACCCTGGTTCTCTGTTTCCGTCCCTTCTGCCTTTGTCTGGATTTCCCGTTGTGACCTCTGCCTGAACTTGACTAGACTTGCCTGCCGCCTGCCTTGACCTTTTGCTATCCATACCCGTTACAACGTCTGATGCCTGTCCTGACTTCTGGCTTCACCATCCGACTGCCTCTAAACCCGCTGTGCCAAGCGTTGCCCTGGGTTCCAAGAACCATCTCCCAGACGACACAGAGGATACACAAACAAACTGGTGAGAACCGTTATAGTCCTAATATTATGGCTGAATATTGTGGGCGCATGTGCGTATGTGTGTGTGGGTATATATATATATATATATATATATACACCAGTAGAAAAACGGCAGCACTCTGTTTCCACGTATAAATCCAAGTAATGAAGGGTGCCAGCTGATAGTCCCGATCCAAAGACCATACGCATATCCAAGAAGAAAATTCAGCAGCACTCCGATGATCAAGATGAAAAAGTTAAATTTATTGTGCCAACATGACAATGCAACGTTTCCGTCCCACCTTGGGACCTTTCTCAAGCATAGTGATACATACATATTCAGTGGTTTATATAGTGTGTATCCAATCAGTATCGTCAATCTCATTAGAATAATGAGGTTGATATATACATCTCAAAACAACGTGATACAAGCAATAAAAGAGTATCGAAGTGACATAAATCGATACATATTGTGAAAACAATGAATTAATATTAAAAGCAACATAAAACATACATTTTTCATGCAAGAAAATACATAATTACATGAATCGCAATATTCAACAGCTGGGTGAAAATCGGAGACTGCACGACCACTTAGCCAATCAGAGAGCAGGTATTGTTGTTTGACGTATGAAGCCTGTCATTCACAGCCTGTATCTGTCCGGCTCCAGTGCGCATGCGTCGGATCAGTCCGGACCGGATATGACATCTCGCTTTAGTAACTAGGATACCGATCGTTTAGTAAACAAAGTCCTCTCAGCATTCAGTTGTAGGTGATCGATCAGTATATCCCGGAGATGATATGTCGCTCCGAGAATTTAAAATATCAATCGCCAAAAAACGCTTGTATGCAATATAGATAGGAAATATAAATCGGATTAGAAAATTGCTCATACTGTCTGTACACAGCACCTAAAGGGTAAATATACCCAAATATTGTAAATACATGGACATGGGCAGTTTATCGCACATCATAAATAAAAAATCAACAGATTACTTATGATAATATATAAGATAAATAAATCAGAAGAGTCCACACGAGGAAGAAGGGACCCCGATCACATTATGTGTTCGGCGGTCTCCATCATTCAGGTTTGTGGAAAGAAACGCACACAGCTGTCGTGTACGCGGTCCCAGCCATATCCCCTATAACTCGTGTAACGGACTCAAGGTATTCAGAAATAAAATAAAAACAAGAAAGAAGGGAGAGATGTGCTGTAAATACAACCCGGCCATGGAGAAAACAAGAAAAGAAATATATATAATATCAAATATGCTGATTACCAGACACATTGAGCAAGAGAACAATTCAACCATCATTCCATCACAAATATAGCTTATATTGGTTTATCGTAATATCAATATAGATGATCTGAAGTGGTCCTGCAGTCCCATGTTTATCTATAATAGAAAAATTTATGTTAAAAATATGTCAAAGGTTCATGTATCACACATATTACATTTAGAGAGGAGGATAGTGTCAGAAGTCAAAACACATCGGAAGGTAACAATCTCAGGGAACAACCCTGGATACATTAAATTCAACATTAAGACCATTAGGTCGCAGAGAATTCAATAAAAAGATCCATTTGAGTTCACATTTGTGTAGTGCCCTATGTCGGTCACCACCCTTATAGGATAAAGGAATGTGGTCAAGGATCATAAATTTGAGATCCTTTTCAGTATGACCATGCTCAGTGAAATGTTTTGCTACAGGTAAGTCACATTTCTTTTTTCTTATTGAGTACCGATGGTTATTCAACCTCCTTTTAAAATCACATGTAGTTTCTCCTACATACAGTAAGTGGCAGGGGCACCAAAGTACATAAATAACCCAGTCTGTATCACAGGTTACATGGTGTTTAATCTTAAATGCCTTATGTGTCACAGGATGATCAAAAGTATTCCCCCTCTGCATAAGATTGCAATTGATGCATCTATGGCATGGGAAGTTCCCTGGTCTTAAAGATTTTAACAAGGTTTGTTTCCCTTTAAGCTGTTGTTCACCAACTCTGGTTTTGACAAGATTATCACGTAGATTCTTAGATCTACGATAAGACATTAAAGGCGGGTTGTTTAGTTCACAAATGTGGTTATAGCTATTTTTAATGATAGGCCAATGTCTGTTCAAAATTCTGGAAACGCTGCCACTTAACGGATTGTATGTGGATATAAATGGTATCCGTTTATTTTTAATATGTTTAGACGTCTTAATCAATGTTTCCCTCGGAATACTCTTAATCTTCATTTTGTGAGTATATAGTAAATTTTTGGGGTATCCCCTTTGTGCAAAGTTAGACATCATGAGGTCTAAGGACGTATCTAAATCATTCGGATCATCCACAATCCGTTGATTTTTTATTTATGATGTGCGATAAACTGCCCATGTCCATGTATTTACAATATTTGGGTATATTTACCCTTTAGGTGCTGTGTACAGACAGTATGAGCAATTTTCTAATCCGATTTATATTTCCTATCTATATTGCATACAAGCGTTTTTTGGCGATCTATATTTTAAATTCTCGGAGCGACATATCATCTCCGGGATATACTGATCGATCACCTACAACTGAATGCTGAGAGGACTTTGTTTACTAAACGATCGGTATCCTAGTTACTAAAGCGAGATGTCATATCCGGTCCGGACTGATCCGACGCATGCGCACTGAAGCCGGACAGATACGGGCTGTGAATGACAGGCTTCATAGGTCAAACAACAATACCTGCTCTCTGATTGGCTAAGTGGTCATGCAGTCTCCGATTTTCACCCAGCTGTTGAATATTGCGATTCATGTAATTATGTCTTTTCTTGCATGAAAAATGTATGTTTTATGTTGCTTTTAATATTAATTCATTGTTTTCACAATATGTATCGATTTATGTCACTTCGATACTCTTTTATTGCTTGTATCACGTTGTTTTGAGATGTATATATCAACCTCATTATTCTAATGAGATTGACGATACTGATTGGATACACACTATATAAACCACTGAATATGTATGTATCACTAGGCCTGAGAAAGGAAACGTTGCATTGTCATGTTGGCACAATAAATTTCACTTTTTCACCTTGATCATCGGAGTGCTGCTGAATTTTCTTCTTGGATATATATATATATATATATATATATATATATATATATATATATATATATATATATATATATATACTACCGTTTCAAAAGTTTAGGGTCACTTAGAAATTCCCTTATTTTTAAAAGAAAATAACAATGAAGATAACATTAAATTAATCAGAAATACACTCTATACATTGTTAATGTGGTAAATTACTATTCTAGCTGCAAATGTCTGGTTTTTAATGCAATATCTACATAGGTGTATAGAGGCCCATTTCCAGCAACCATCACTCCAGTGTTCTAATGGTACATTGTGTTTGCTAACTGTGTTAGAAGGCTAATGGATGATTAGAAAACACTTGAAAACCCTTGTGCAATTATGTTAGCACCGCTGTAAACAGTTTTGCTGTTTAGAGGAGCTATAAAACTGACCTTCCTTTGAGCTAGTTGAGAATCTGGAGCATTACATTTGTGGGGTCGATTAAACTCTCAAAATGGCTAGAAAAGAGAGCTTTCATGTGAAACTCGACAGTCTATTCTTGTTCTTAGAAATGAAGGCTATTCCATGCGAGAAATTGCCAAGAAATTGAAGATTTCCTACAACGGTGTATACTACTCAATTCAGAGGACAGCACAAACAGGATCTAACCAGAGTAGAAAGAGAAGTGGGAGGCCCAGCTGCCCAACTGAGCAACAAGACAAGTACATTAGTCTCTAGTTTGAGAAATAGACGCCTCACGGGTTCTCAACTGGCAGCTTCATTAAATAGTACCCTCAAAACGCCAGTGTCAACGTCTACAGTGAAGAGGCGACTCCGGGATGTTGGCCTTCAGGGCAGAGTGGCAAAGAAAAAGCCATATCTGAGACTCGCTAATAAAAGGAAAAGATTAATATGGGCAAAAGCACACAGACATTGGACAGAGGAAGATTGGAAAAAAGTGTTATGGACAGACGAATTGAAGTTTGAGGTGTTTGGATCACACAGAAGAACATTTGTGAGACGCAGAACAACTGAAAAGATGCTGGAAGAGTGCCTGACGCCATCTGTCAAGCATGGTGGAGGTAATGTGATGGTCTGGGGTTGTCTTTGGTGCTGGTAAAGTGGGAGATTTGTACAAGGTAAAAGGGATTTTTAATAAGGAAGGCTATCACTCCATTTTGCAACGCCATGCCATACCCTGTGGACAGCGCTTGATTGGAGCCAATTTCATCCTACAACAGGACAATGAACCAAAGCACACCTCCAAATTATGCAAGAACTATTTAGGGAAGAAGCAGGCAGCTGGTATTTTATCTGTAATGGAGTGGCCAGCGCAGTAACCAGATCTCAACCCCATAGAGCTGTTGTGGGAGCAGCTTGACCGTATGGTGCGCAAGAAGTGCCCATCAAGCCAATCCAACTTGTGGGAGGGGCTTCTGGAAGCATGGGGGGAAATTTCTCCTGATTACCTCGGCAAATTAACAGCTAGAATGCCAAAGGTCTACAATGCTGTAATTGCTGCAAATGGAGCATTCTTTGACGAAAGCAAAGTTTGAAGGAGAAAATTATTATTTCAAATAAAAATAATTATTTCTAACCTTGTCAATGTCTTGACTATATTTTCTAGTCATTTTGCAACTCATTTGATAAATATAAGTGTGAGTTTTCATGGAAAACACAAAATTGTCTGGGTGACCCCAAACTTTTGTACGGTAGTGTATATATATATATATATATATATATATATATATATATATATATATAGATATAGATAGATATGTATATATCTATATATATATATCTCATATTCATAGATTATGATGTGTACTGTAATACCCTTTTTTTAAATTGTCAACTCTTAGACATTTCTAGTTATTAAAAGTAAAAGCACCCATTGCCATTTAATTAAGCTGTTCTCTAATGGAGCTTAAGCATCTAATATATACCACTAAGTTTCTTTATAGTGCACTTGGCCGTTTCTGTATCTACCATAGAATACAACGAAAAGCGATTATACATTCATAGTCGCTTCTCCACAGGGAACAGTAGTACAGGCACTACGGTTCTTGGGATTACTGAGGCTCTCATCGGTCAGATCCCCAACAATTAGACACATGATATATCAAATCAATATGCCACAAACGTCACCTAAGAGAGGACTTTAGAGCAGACATGGGCAAACTACGGCCCGCGGGCCACATACGGCCCGTTAGGCTTTTTAATCCGGCCCGCCGAACTTGTCCAAGATATATCCGTCCTCAGCAGCTGCTAGTTCGCGCAGGAGGACGGATATATCCGTCCTGTGATCGCGCGGGTACTGACAGTTTACCCACGCGATCAGCGGCAGGAGCACGGCTGTTATACACAGCCTGGCTCCTGCTGCAACTGCCGGAATCGAAGCACGCGCCGATTCCGGCAGTTTAAACCATTAAATGCCGCTGTCAACAGTGACAGCGGCATTTAATGTGTTTGACAGAGGGGGGAACTCCCTCTGTCTCCCGATCGGCGCCCCCGCAAACAAATCGCGGGTTGCCGTCGGGTTTCCATGACAGCCGGGGGTCTAACAAAGACCCCCAGGTCTGTCTTCAGCATCTGCCTGTTAGGCGATGCCAGAGGCATGACCTAACAGGTTGCCTGTCAGTTTTAAACTGACAGGCAATAATGCTTTGGTATACGAAGTATACCAAAGCATTATATATGCGATCGGCATATCGCATAGTGAAGTCCCCTGGTGGGACTAAAAAAAAAAAAGTAAAACCGTTAAATAAAGTTTGTGAAAAAAAAAATAAAAAAAATTACAGTCAAAGTCAAGTAAAACTACTTTTTTGCCCCAAAAAGTGGTTTTATTTAATAAAACGGTCAAAACAAATCACACATACACATATATGGTATCCCCGCGATCGTAACAACTTGACCAATAAAATGAACACATTAATTAAATCGCCGGATGAACGGCGTCCAAAGAAAACGCAAAAAACAACGGCAAAATTCTCTCTTTTCTCCCATTCCCCCCATAAAAAATAAAATAAAAGTTCATCTATAAGTCCTATGTACCCCAAAATAGTACTAATGAAAACTACACATTGTCCCGCAAAAATCAATCCCACGTACGGCCACATCGACGGAAAAATAAAAAAATTACGCCTCTTGGAACGCGGCGATGCAAAAACAAGTAATTTTTTTCTAAAAGGGTTTTTATTGTGCAAACGTAGAAAAAACATATAAAACCTTTACACATTTGGTATCCCTGTCATCGTGCCGACCCATAGAATAAAGTTAACATGTTATTTACGCTGCATAGTAAACGGCGTAAATTTATAACGTGAAAATTAATGCTGGAATAGCTGCTTATTTTCAATTCTCTCCTAAAATAAAGTTAATAAAAGTTAATCAATATGTTATAAGCATCTAAAAATGGTGCAATTACAAAATACAACTCGTCCCGGAAAAAACAAGCCCTTATACGGCTATGTCGACGGAATAAAAAAAAAGTTACGACTCTTGGAATGCGACCGTGGAAAAACAAAAAATAATCCTTGGTCATTAACGTGCAAAATGGCCCGGTCATTAAGGGGTTAATGTGGCGCGTATTTCTCTTTATTTCACTTTAATTTTCACTTCGTTTCACGTCACCATTAAGCCCTTCAGTTTTCAAAGAGTACAATATCAGCCGTCACTTTGCCACGAAGCATGCAAACTATGCTAGCAAGCAGTCAACACAAGAACGGGCGGCTACTGCTCAGAGGTTGGCAGCTAATTTACAGAGTCAACAGAACTTTTTTCTTGATAAATCACAGTGCGTATGTTATTTTAATCTATTTACATTTCCTTCTCCCAGTATCTGCGAAATAGTATGTAAATGCCATATCTTGCATATTCCTTGAGACAAATTTATTAACTGATAAGGGCTATTTTTCACATTTGAAAGACAGTTAATAAATTGGGTTGTAGTGTTCTTACTGTGCTATGAGGTTTGCACACACTACATTTAATGCTTTAGTATATCCGGCCCAAACACTCCCTCCAAATGCTCCTGGCCCGGCCCCTCTGTCAAATTTTAGAACCCATTGTGGCCCGCGAGTCAAAAAGTTTGCCCACCCCTGCTTTAGAGGCTGAAATCATAAAAAAACAAAACAAAACAAAAAAAACAGCTCACAAGGAAAGTCTCACTTATAATCATTATGTCTAATGCCCCTGCTGTTGCCTGTAGGTTTTGGAATAATGAAAAATTGGGCAGAATGTGACAGATTGCATTGCATAGCAGCAATGCAGAAATGCACTGGGTGACAACTGGAATTTTTTTTATTGTGTATTCTGCTGTTGTCACAGAATATCCTACAGGCTGCTTCCGGTTTCATGTAGATGATATAAGGCTTTTGCCATCCAATCATCTCTGCCCCTCCCTGCAGTAGGGTGGAGTTTGCACATTGCTTGTAACATGAATGCTGCTGCATAAGGCACAGTCTGAGTCTCTCCTGTGTGCTTTTTCTTTGCCTTAGAACTGCATATTTGTCTCTCCAGCATTCTGCTCACAATTATTTATATAACTACAGCATAACTATTATGTATAACTACTTCAGGTTATGATGTGCCCACACCTCCGTATGTGATGCCTGGGCAAGACATCAAGGAACATGTAGTTTCCAGAGCTGCTACCCGCAGACTGTGATTTCTACAATCAAGATGGTGGACAGAATCTGCAGTATTCTCTCTAAAGTTTGGAATTAGATATTAATGGCCTATCTCTAGTATAATGTTATAGATGAACCAAGCGTGAGTGTCTAATTTAATAAATTTTTATGAATAATATCCAGAATTCTAGTCCACTAGATGCAAGGATTGGGGCCCCATAAAATTAGATGCATCATATCAGACCCTGACCCCTTACTACTTGAACACAGGTTTGTTTTCCTTGCCCAAACCTTATACTGAAAAACAGAAGATCTATACGACCAACGTACAATAAAGTAGAATAACTGAGTTTTGTGGAATCATACTATTTTGAGAAGAAATGTGTAATGTCCGTGGCTGCGGGCTGTCAGCTCCAACATCCCCCTGACAGCCGCAGCCACGAGTCAGCAAGCGATGGCTCCAGCCTCCTCCTCAGGAGATACCAGCGCTCGCGTCCACTCACCTCTGCCAGATCCCGTAGGGTGCGCGCACGCTCGTGCCAGCTCTTAAAGGAGCAGCGCGCACCGGACCCCATGGACGAACTTTACCCGTGAGTACTCTGGACTATAAGAGGGGTCCAGCCCCCTAGTTCTATGCCTGAGCGTTGTTGTGTTCCCTATAGTTTGTCTTTGTAATGGCCTCCTAGTGTGTTTCCTGTTCCAGTCCATGTTCCTGTCCCTGAACCTATACCTGTTTCTAGTTTCTGTTCCTAGCAATCCATACCTTCCTGGTCTAGCACCGAGCTGTGCCAAAGTCGTGCCGTGCTGCATCCACGTCTGACCTGCTTCACCTCGCCTGACGTCTGCCTGCTACCTAAGTCCCAGCCAAGTCTGCCCTGCTGCTGTCTGAGCTGCCACAGGTACCTATAGAACTATAGACATTCACCTGCTCCCTTTTGGCCAGCTGCCTTACCACCAAGGCGGTACGGCCCAGTGAGTCCACAGACCCTTCATGACAGTACGCTCAGGTCATAGACCCGGCTGGTCGATTCAAGACCATCACAGGAGATGCGAGAGGATATGCTGGACCTCCGTTCTCTACAGTACCAACTCCTCCAGGCGTTGAACATTCTTGCACGTCGGCAGGAGGCACAAGCTGCCGTTCCTCCTACTACACCTCCTGGCAATGTGGATCCTCATTCTACACCTCTTGGCAGTATTGACCCAGTATTGACCCACGTGTTTCTTTGCCACTTTCTGACCGCTATGATAGAGAAGCAAGTACCTGTCGTGGTTTTCTTAATCAATGCCAGATCCACTTCAGCCTGTATGCTAGGACATTTTCGTCTGATGGTGCCAGGGTCGCTTTCATAATTTCTCTCTTCACCAGAAAGGCTCTTGCATGGGCGAACCCTATCTGGGAGAGACAAGGACCAGAGACCCGTGACTTCGCTGCCTTCCTCCGGACTTTTCGCATGGTGTTTGAGGAGCCTGGATAGGTCTCATCTGCAGCGGCCTCTTTGATTAACCTGCGCCAAGGAGACACCTCAGTGAGCGAGTACGCCATCCACTTCCGCATCCTGGTGGGAGAGCTGTTATGGAACAATGAGGCTCTGGTGGCTGCATTCTGGCATGGACTATCTTCCAGAATTAAAGACGAACTTGCCGCCCGGGATCTACCGTCTACCCTGAATGACCTCATCCTTCTGTCTGCCCAGATTGATATACGGATCCGTCAACGCCTCCAAGAGGTTCAACGGGAGGGAGCCCTTCCTAGTCTGGTCCCTACTTTGCAGCAACCCCGGCTGTCCTCCGATGTTGATCCTCCTAAGAAGTCGGTAATAATGGACCAGTATAAGTTATCTACCCAAGAGAGACAACGCAGATGCACATCTGGACTCTGTCTTTATTGCGGTCTCGATGGCCATCTGGTGCGCCTGTGCCCCCAAAAAACCCAAAACCTAGGGTTGCTTGGAGTGACGACCTTGGGTAAAGATGGACTTCCGTCTAAATTGTCCATACCTGTGACCATAGTGTCCGGCGAGAACACGCATTAGGTCTCTGCGTATCTGGACACTGGATCCGCTGCTAATTTCATCCGCAGAGATCTGGTGGACCTTCTGCAATTGCCCACCACCCCTCTGGAGAGCCAGTTGGCAGTTGCTTCAGTAAATGGACTACCTCTGCCAGATCCTGTTATAGCTGTGACCAATACGCTGAGGCTCCAAGTGGGAGCCCTTCACTCCGAACTTCTGTCTTTCTATGTCCTGCCCAAAGCTGTTAACCCTGTGTTGCTGGGCCTGCCTTGGCTCCAACTGCATGCCCCAGTTCTGGACTGGAATTCTGGAAAGGTTCTCCAGTGGGGCCCTGAGTGTCAAGGTTGTTGCCTGGTGCGGATTCGTTCGGCTAAGCCTTCGCTACCTTGGTCATTGGCATGATTGCTGGGTCATTATGCTGCCTTTTCGGACGTCTTCAACAAGGGAAAGGCAGAGACATTGCCCCCACATCTGGCGTATGACTGCCCTATTGAACTGATTTCTGGTGCATCCCTTCCCCTTGGTAGGGTATATCCTCTCTCCTTGCCAGAGACTCTGTCCATGTCCTGCTATGCGAAAGAGAACTTAGAAAGGGGCTTAATATGAAAGTCTTCCTCCCCGGCAGGAGCAGGGTTCTTCTTTGTCAAAAAGAAAGACGGCTCTCTTCGTCCTTGCATCAACTACCGTGGTCTCAACCAGATCACGGGGAAGAATAAATATCCGTTGCCACTGATCTCTGAACTGTTTGATCGTATACGTGGTGCAAACATTTTTTCTAAACTAGACCTTCGTGGGGCTAACAACCTAGTCCGGATTCGCCAGGGTGATGAATGGAAGACTGCATTTAACACCCGTGATGAACACTATGAGTATCTAGTAATGCCCTTCGGCCCGTGTAATGCTCCTGCGGTCTTCCAGGAGTTTGTGAATGACATTTTCCGTGACCTTCTCTATGTTTGTGTTGTAGTCTACCTTGATAACATCTTGATTTTCTCCCCAGATCCTATGATGCACCAGAGACATGTCCGTCAGGTTCTGCTACGGTTAAGGGAGAATCGTCTATACGCCAAGTTGGAGAAGTGCGTATTTGACAACGATGCTCTACCCTTCCTAGGTTACATCGTCTCGAATCGAGGTCTTGAGATGGATCCTGAGAGGGTAAAGTCTGTCCTGGAGTGGCCACGTCCTCAAGGCTTGAGGGCCATACAGCGCTTTTTGGGATTTGCTAATTTTTACAGGCAGTTTATTCCGAACTTCTCCTCACTGACTTCTCCCATCTCTAACATTACTAAGAAGGGTATGAACGCCAAGGTGTGGACTCCCGAGGCAGGGTCCGCATTCAATAGCCTGAAGAGTGCCTTCACGTTAGCCTCTATCCTCCATCATCCGGATGTCTCTCTGCAGTTCTCGTTGGAGGTGGACGCATCCTCTGTCGGTTCTGGTGCACTCCTATTCCAGAGAGGTCCCAAGGGCAAGTCAAGGGTATGTTGATACTTTTCCAAGCTCTTCTCTTCTGCAGAACGCAACTACTCGATTGATGATCGGGAGTTACTGGCCATCAAATTGGCTCTGGAGGAATGGAAGCATCTACTAGAGGGCGCAGCTCATCCGATCTTGATTTTTACTGACCACAAGAATCTGACCTACCTCCAGACGGCCCAACGGCTGAACCCTCATCAGGCCAGGTGGTCACTGTTCTTTGCAAGGTTTCAGTTTGAGCTTCATTATCACCCGGCCGATAAGAATGTGAGGGCCGATGCCTTGTCCAGGACTTTCGAGACAGAAGACACCATTGAGAGCCCACAGAACATTATCGATCCATCTTGCATTGTCTCGGTCAATCCCCTGAAAATTGGGGACATTCCTCCAGGGAGGACTTTTGTTCGCCTGGCTGTTTGTGGAAGAATCTTCCGCTGGGGACACTCCTATAGACTGGCAGGTCACGCGGGTTTATGTAGGACCAGGGATTTGATTGCTCGTCATTTCTGGTGGCCCACTCTGCCCAAGGATATTGTGGACTTTGTTTCTTCCTGTGCTGTATGTGCAGCCAACAAGGCCACCCACTCCAGACCTGCTGGTCTGCTCCAGTCATTGCCTGTGCCTAATGCTCCCTGGCAGCATATAGAGATGGACTTTATAATGGACCTGCCTCTCTCTGCTGGATGCAGTGCTGTCTGGGTGGTGGTGGACCGATTTTCGAAGATGGCCCACTTCGTTCCTCTGACCGGTCTTCCTTCTGCTCCTCAGTTGGCCAAGTTATTTATCCAACACATCTTCCGCCTGCACGGCTTGCCACAGCATATTGTGTCTGATCGGCGGGTTCAGTTTACCTCGAGGTTCTGGAGAGCCCTCTGCGGACTCCTTGGCGTGAAGTTGGACTTTTCTTCTGCCTACCATCCTCAGTCTAATGGTCAGGTCGAGAGGATCAACCAGATTTTGGAGAACTACCTATGCCACTTCATCTCCAAGCAGCATGATGACTGGGTGCAGATGCTCCCATGGGCGGAATTCTCCTACAATAATCACACCAGTGAGTCTACTAGGAATACACCGTTCTGCATTGTCTACGGCCGGCACCCACTAATTCCTCTCCCGGTGCCTGATACTTCCGAGGTACCTGCAGCTGATTCCACGTTTAGAGACTTTTTGCAGATCTGGCAGCAGACTCGATCCTCCATCCTAATGGTAGTGGACCGCATGAAACGGAAGGCTGACACAAGGAGAAGAGAGCCTCCTCATTTTCTTCCTGGCACTAAGGTCTGTCTGTCGTCCAGGAATATCCGACTGAGGGTGCCATGTAAATTTGCCCCCAGGTTCCTCGGACCATTCGAGGTCCTGCAGCAGATCAACCCTTCGGCTGCCTCCTACCCTCAGGTTTCCCAACTCCTTCCATGTCTCCCTCCTGAAACCAGTGATCCTGAACCGCTATTCCAAGACTCCCAGCCCTGCGGATGCCTCCAGCGGCCCCTCGGACATCTTTGAGGTCAAGGAGATCTTGGACACCAAGAGAGTGATGGGAAAGACTTTTTATTTGGTGGATTGGAGGGGGTTTGGTCCTGGGAGCCAGAGGAAAACCACAATGCCCCTACTCTTTTGAAGAAGTTTCTCTCTCGCTCTGGTCCCAAGAAGAGGGGGCGAAAGAGGGAGGATACTGTAATGTCCGTGGCTGCGGGCTGTCAGCTCCAACATCCCCCTAACAGCCGCAGCCACGAGTCGTCAAGAGCTGGCCCCAGCCTCCTCCTCAGGAAGCGCCAGCGCTTGCGTCGACTCACCTCTGCCGGATCCCGTAGGGTGCGTGCACACGCTCGTGCCTGCTCTTAAAGGAGCAGCGTGCGCACCGGACTTCATGGACGAACTTTACCCGTGAGTACCCTGGACTATAAGAGGGGTTCAGCCCCCTAGTTCTATGCCTGAGTGTTGTTGTGTTCCCTATAGTTTGCCTTTGTGATGACCTCCTAGTGTGTTTCCTGTTCCAGTCTCTGTTCCAGTCCCTGTACCTATACCTGTTTCCAGTTCCTGCTCCTAGCAATCCATACCTTCCTGGTCTAGCACCGAGCTGTGCCAAAGTCGTGCCGTGCTGCATCCACGTCTGAGCTGCTTCACCTCTCCTGATGTCCGCCTGCTACCTAAGTCTCAGCCGAGCCTGCCCTGCTGCTGTCTGAGCTGCCACAGGTACCTATTGAACTATAGACATTCACCTGCTCCCTGTTGGCCAGCTGCCTTACCTCCAAGGCGGTACGGCCCAGTGGGTCCACAGACCCTTCGTGACAAAATGTTGACGCTGCATTATTTGCATCATGGGTTTTGCAAGTTTTGTTTTGTCTTGATAAAGATAAGTGGCAGTACAGGATCAGTGTGGCATGATGAGAAACAAAGATACAAGCCGCATTTCAATATTATAGCTAAAATGCTTCTTTACAAGTTTTCATTTGAGTTTTATTGCCTATTATAATTAAAATAAAACGAGCAGACTAATGACTTCAGACAGAGGTTTGGAAGGAATGAACAATGAATATAAAACTGCCAGCATTAATAGTCCTCACCACACAGCTAATTCAGCAATCTTTCTAACACTAACTTAGGGCCAGTTAATACAGCAACAATAAAGAGCAATTTCACCCAAAAGTTGCCAGTAAATAGTCCTTGAGTTGTCCTCTGATTTCAACCATTTTTAAGTTATATCTGTTTTTAGGAAAGCTGAATGATAACCATTTAAACTATATATTCAAAGGGATTTTCCGAAGATGAATAATTATCACCTATCTCACCCCGTTCTCCTTCACTGAATAGTGCGGCGGTCAAGCATGTGTAGTGCCGAACATTTCAAAGTCCATAGGACTGAGAGAGACAGCCGTGTTAGCTCGTTAGATATTGAATGTAGCAGCAGGGCGCACGCTCAATCACAGCACCATTTAAGCTCCTCCGCACTGAGAAAGATTTGTGAGGTTCCCAGTAGTGGGGCCTCCAGCAATCAGACTTTTATCACCTGTCCTGTGGATAGATGATAAATGTTGATCTTGGCACAACACATTTTCATAATTTTTTTAGCCTATTCTTGGACAAGGTTTCTGCCTTGACTCAAAATCAGGACCTGCTGTATGGGGCCCAGCAACTCTAACAGTGAGCCATAGGCTACACTGCTGTCTATGAGAGAGTTTTCTCTGCCTAAATACTTCAATAATATTCTACTTCACAGGTATGATCTGCTGGTGTATAAATATAGTTCCATATGCCAGCAAATTCTAAGTAAACAAACGGAGAAAAGTTAAAGGGGTTCTCTGGGATCAGCAAAAATATCGTCCAAAAGGAGGGGCAGGGGGCTGAAATGCCATCAAATAATGAAAGAAGCATAACTTACCTGTTACACTCCCTGCTGTTAAAGCTCCAACCAGTCAGTGTTTACTGTGCTGCCATAATGACGTCACGTCAACACAGTGACCGCGCCAACTATAACTGGCAAGAAATGCTTCTTTTGTTATTTGATGGCATTTCTTGCCCTTGGCCCGTTTTTCGACAATCCCAGACAACCCCTTTTAAATTTTTGTTAAGTGAAGTTTCTAAAAAAAATTTTTCATAAAAACACATTTTTTCAAATACACTTTATTAAATAAACATCGCAAAAATGTAAAAAATACATATTTGGTATTCTTGTAACCATAAGAACCCATACAATACAGTGTACACATTATTTATGGTAATCAGTAAACTGTGCAAATAAAAATGGCTCAATTGCATTATACCCATATTAAAAATAATATAAATTAAACGCTTGTCTTGCAAAATACAAGACCTCAAATAGCTATGTAGACGTGAATATAAAAATGTAATGCCTGTTAGATCTATGAATGTAGGAAGGCAAAAACAAAACAAAAATGTGAATAAGTACAACACCCACATTTTACAACAGTAAAATGGTTTAAATAAAAGCTTTACGCCATTCCCCTTCATAGGGTAAGTTCACACTTGGCATTTTATTTTGAGTTCTTTAGTAAAAATTATAGGAAAAATAATTCACAAAAAACCATGACAAAAATGTCACTGACAATATTATTTGTGTGCAATATGCTGGGTAGTTGAGGCTTCAGGGGGCCCACTGTGACTCTATCACCCAAGGGACCACTAAAGCCTGGAGTCGGCTCTGTCTACACCAATAGGAAAACTAGGTGACAAACCCTGGGGTAGCTGTAATAGTTGACATATTGGTTGTCACTAGGCTTTCCCAAAAACAGATATAAAAAACAACTGAATAACATTTTTACAGGTTTGATAGCCTTGGGACCCCTCCTTTATAGAAAGTTAAGTAAGGGCGGGTCTTCGTCTAGCGGACTAAACCAGCGGAAGAGAATTTCTGAAACAGGGGCAAGCGGACCCCTGTTCGCCCGATAGTTTAGTGTTCCAGAGGTGGGACTTGCACCTCTCAGGCAGGATATGCCATAAGTGCCTAAGATGACAACACGACAGCCAATTCCCAGGCAGCCATATTTTCTATAAACTTCGATGAAGAAGTGACCACTGCAAGCTCAGTACTTTCTGTAACTCCCATAGACTTCAATGAAGAGGACTGCATTTGAACTTCATTGAAGTGTATCAGTTAGAATCAGTGTACCCCAGTTCTCCCGATAGGTGAGGGTCCCAGAGGAGGGACCCTTACCTATCAGGTATCCTGTAAATATGCCATAAATGCTTAACATGGGAAAACCCCTTTAATAGTGGGCGTCCTCTGTTCAGGATCCTAATTTTTAAGCCAGTTGAAAGCAGCTATAAATAACTTCTCCATGCATTACATAGACCGCCTATTGATTCAACCCCTTGCTGCCGCAACCTTTTTTTTGGTTTTTCATTTTTTCCTTCCCACCTTCAAAAAGCCATAAATTAATTTTTATTTTTCCATATTGCGATACCAAAGTTTTATATATATATTTTTGTTTTACTACAAAGAAAAAATGAATTGTAAGAAAATGTTTTATTTTGTGTCACCATATTCTGAGACCCATTAAGTTTTGGTACGACCTTTTATCAGTTTTTATTTATGGGAGACGAGGTGTCCAAAAAACAAAAATTCTGTTAATAATACACAACCGCATTTCTGCTGTAACAATGGAGATCAGAGAAGCCTCTGACCTCCGTCATTTAATCCCTTGTATGCTGGGATTAAATCACATGACAAAATACAAGAGGAAAGCATAGGAGAGATCCCCCTTTGATTGTGTAATAGGGATATCCTTTGATGCAATCTATACCTATTATTATTATTATTTCAGTTACTTATATAGCGCCAACATATTACGCAGCGCTGTACAGAGGTCCTCTTTTAATGTCCCCATTGGGGTTCACAATCTAAATTCCCTATTGGCATGTTTTTGGGATGTGGGAGGAAACCAGAGTAAACCCACGCAAACACAGAGAGAACATACAAACTCCATGCAGATGTTGTCCTTGAATCCAGGACCCCAGCGCTGCAAGGCAATAGTGCTAACCACTGAGCCACCGTACCTATCCACAGACAGCCCAGGGTCCTGTTGTTAGGGCATACTTAGGTATTTACTTAAAAGTACAAAATTCCCAATATTATATTTTATTATATAACGGTTACAAAGCAACAAACAGTATAAACATATTGACAATTAGGCCTGCGGAAATTTTTTTTATGACCACCAGAATCCTAGGGAGGGGGGGGGAGGAGGTCCGGCAATGGAAAAAGTCCTTAAAGTGTAACTAAACTAATTTTAGGATGTAATCAAACCACACTATTTTGCCAAGTTTTTTTGCAGCGAGGCAAAAACGCATCGTGTGAATATACGCTTAAAAAACTTTTTATATGTCATTGTGACACGTCAGAAGTTTTGATTACTAAGGCGTAGCTGCAGAATCGCAGCTACCTTTTGAGTGCTGTTCAGCTTCGTTTCTGATCGGCTTTCTATTGAGCCCGTACACCACTTGTCAGAACTCTCTGACACGAAGTAGCAGAGCACTCACCCGAGCGCTTCTGCAGCTTTGTTTTAGCGTTCAGTGAGGGTCTTAGTGCTCAGACCCCCACCGATCAAAACTTCTGACATCTCACTATGACATGTCAAAAGTTTTTTTTAAAGTTTAGTTACACTTTAAGGTCAAAAATAGCAGGTAGCACTACACCATGGACATAAAAGAAAAGCCAACCTAAAGTCAAGCACAACCTGCAGACAAATTCAATAACTTTACATTGCATTTATATAGCTTTACTTGTGTAGTATAAGAAAAAAGGCGTTACATTGTATTACATTGAAAATATATTATTGAAGTGAAGCTTCATCTTTCAAGTCGCTTGACATAGTATAACTAGACAAGGCATAAATAGCAACTTTCTATTATATTATCACCTGATGAGTGCTCTTCAGGTGCGTGAGTGTTCTGATAATAACCTGCATGGCTGTGTGAAATGTCACATTTCCTGTGGTTGCCCTGCAGGTCTTTCCGCAGAATACTTTTGCAGACACATACTTGTCATAAACAGTTTGTGCCTGCTGTGAGTATACGGAAATTAACCTCTTCCTGCAAATGGACATACCATTACATCCTCCTAATTACGGTCTTCATGCTGCAATAGGACATAATGCGGGCACAGAAGCTATGTCCTCGTGATCACTACAGGAGCCCTGCTGTGATTGACAGCCAGAATCCCACTATAGCGGTCAGGATCAGAGAAACCTCCAATTCTGTCTGTTTAATACCTTAGATGCACCTAAGCAGTATAAACAAAGGGAAAGGGCTTCCTTTGTTTCACCCCCATCAGCCCCAGGCATTGTGATGTTGATGTAATGTTTTTTGTTACAATAGGAGTCACTGACAGATGTATGTAGCTGTATAGCATACAGTTTTATACATCCGGGGTATACATTAGGAGACTTACGTGGTGTAAACAGAGCCTTACTTGAATTTAACCCCTTTAGGACACAGCCTGTTTTGGCCTTGTGGCACAGCCGATTTTTTCAAATCTGAGATGTGTCACTTTATGTGATAATAACTTCGGAATGCTTTTTCCTATCCAAGCGATTCTGAGATTGTTTTCTTGTGACATATTGAACTTTATGTTAGTGGAAAGATTTGGTCGATAAATTAAATATTTATTAGTGAAAAACACCAATATTTAGAGAAAATTAGCAAAAATTTGTTTTTTTCTAAATGTAAATGGATCTGCTTGTAAAACAGATAGTAATACCACATAAAAATAGTCACTAGTTAATATTTCCCATTTGTCTACTTTACGTTTGCATCGTTTTTTTGAACGTCCTTTTATATTTCTAGGACAGTACAAGGCTTAGAGCTTTAGCAGCAATTTCTGACATTTTCAAGAAAATGTCAAAAGGCTATTTTTACAGGGACCAGTTTAGTTCTGAAGTGGTTTTGAGAGCCTTATATATTAGAATCCCCCAATAAATCACCCCATTTTAAAAATTGCACCCCTCAAAGTATTCAAAACAGCATTCAGAAAGTTTCTTAACCCTTTAGGCTTTTCACAGGAAATAATGCAATGTAACAAATTTCATTTTTTTTTGTTGCAGAAATTCATTTGTAATAAAAAATTTCTGCAACACAGAAGGTTTTACCAGAGAAACGCAATCAATATTTATGGCCCTGGTTCTGCAGTTTTTAGAAATATCCCACAAGTGACCCTAGTGTCCTAATGGACCGAAACACCGGTCTTAGAAGCAAAGGAGCATCTACAGGATTTTGGGGTCTGCTTTTTTTTAGATGATATTTTAGGCACCATGTCAGGTTTGAAGAGGTCTTGTGGTGCCAAAACAGTGGAAACTTCCCAAAAGTGACCCCATTTTGGAAACGACACCCCTCAAGGAATTTATCTAGGGGTATAGTTAGCATTTTGACCCAACAGGTATTTTGCTATATTTATTGGAGTTAGTCTGTGAAAATGAAAATCGCATTTTTTTTTGAAAAAAAATAGAAATTTTTAATATTTACAAGGAATAAAGAAGAAAATGGATCCCAACATTTGTAAAGCATCTTCTACAGCTTATGGAAATACCCCATATGTGGTAATAAACTGATGTTTGGACCCACAGCAGGGCTCAGAATGGGTTGGATTTTGGAGCGCAGATTTTGCTGGATTGGTTATTAGTGCACTGTCGCGTTTGCAATGCACTGGACGGACCAAAACACTGGAAACACCCCAAAAGTGACCCCATTTGGGAACTACACCCCTCAAGGAATTTTTATAGGGGTATAGTGAGCATTTTGAACAGTTTTTTTTTTTTTGCAGAATTTAGTGGAATTAGGCCGTGAAAATGATAATCAACATTTGTGTCCACTAAAATGTTCCATTTTTTTATTTTCACAAGGGATAAAGAGGAAAAAGCCACCAAAAGTTTGTAATGCAATTTCTCCCGAGTATGACAATATCCCACATGTGGTAATAATTGTTTTTTTTTATTAGAAATTAATTAACCTTTGTAGGACTGACCTTTTTTTGCTTTTCCATTTTAGATTTTCACTCCCCACTTTCCAAACGCCATAACTTTTTTATTTTTCAATCAATAGATCATTGTGAGGGCTTATTTTTTGCGGGAAGAGTTGTAGTTTCTATTGACACCATTTAAAGTACCATATAATGTACTCGGGAACCGAAAATAAAATTCTTTGCTGGGTGAAATTGTAAAAAACTGCGATTCCTCCATTGTTTTTTAGGTTATGTTTTTACCGCTTTCACCATGCGATAAAAACGACAACTTAACTTTATTCTGCGGGTCAATATGACTACGGTGATACCAAATGTATATAGTTCTTTTATATTTTACTACTTTTACAAAGAAAAAAATATTTGTTTTGTATCAACACATTCTGAGAGCCATAACTTTTTTATTTTCAGTCAAAAAAGCTGTGTAAGGACTTGTTTTTTGCGGGACGGGTTGCATTTTTTTATTGGTACTATTTAGGGGTACATGCGACTTTCTGATCACTTTTTATTCTATATTTTTGATGGGGTGGTGACCAAAAAATAGTGATTCTGGCATTGTTTTTAGTTTATATTTTTTTCAGTGTTCACTGTGTGGGAAAAATAACATTATAGTTTTATAGTTTGGATCGTTACGAACGCGGTGATAACAAATATGTGTACTGTTTTTTAACGGTTTCATTTTTTTCCTATAATAAAAGACTTATTTTATTTTTACACGTTTGTAAAACATTTTTATTAACTTTTTTTAACTTTTTACACTTTCTTTTTTTACCTGCAGCTCTGATCACCTAGTAGTGTAATGTATTCCAACTGTCCGGAGGCTGATCCCTTTAGGCTTCCATACGTTGCAGACCCGAAGGCCGTTGTCTGGCCTCCGGATGCCATCACAAGCATCAGCAACCCCCACAATTGCATGGGGGCTGCCGATGTGATACAAACCCCCTAGATGCGGCGATCGCAATCGATCGCCGCATTTAAGGGGTTAATTGTCTAAATCAGTGGCGATGAGCCGCTGATCGGCAACAGTGGAATGTCAGCTGTCGTGGACTGCTGACCTCTCGGTTCCCGATGCACACTGTCGCCGACACTGTCGCCGACAGTGTGCATCGGGAATGGCACAGTGACTTCCTGTCACTCTGACAGGAGGCCTATCAGGGGGCTGGTCCTGATAGGCTTCCGTACATGGTAGACACGGACGCCAATGTTTGGCTTCTGGTCGCCATGCTAGCCGTCGGCAAACCCCGCGATTTCATTCTGCCGATGTGCTAGAAACCCTTAAAATGCAGCGATTGCAATAGATCGCCGCAATTAAGGGGTTAATTGCCAAAATCAGTGTAAATGAGCCGCTAATCCGCAACAGTGGAGTGTCAGCTGTTGAGGACAGCTGGCCTCCCGGTCGCAGACAGTGTGCACCGGGAACCGCGCAGTAACTGTACGTCCTCGTGCGCTAAGACACTGGCCACATGGACGTACAGTTGCGACGTGGTGGGCCTAGGGATTAAAGATGCTTCACAGTTTTGAATACATACAGCTTAGTCATTGTATAATGTAAGCGTATACAACCTTCTGATATATTTTGTGTTTAAAGAGGCTCTGTCACCAGATTTTGCAACCCCTATCTCCTATTGCAGCAGATCGGCGCTGCAATGTAGATAAGAGTAACGTTTTGTTTGTTTTTTAAAACGAGCATTTTTGGCCAAGTTATGACCGTTTTTATATTTATGCAAATGAGGCTTTCTAAAGTACAACTGGGCGTGTTTAAAGTTAAAGTACAACTGGGCGTGTATTGTGTATGTACATCTGGGCGTTTTTACTTCTTTTACTAGCTGGGCGTTGTGAATAGAAGTGTATGATGCTGACGAATCAGCATCATCCACTTCTCTTCACAACGCCCAGCTTCTGGCAGTGCACAGACACACAGCGTGTTCTCGAGAGATCACGCTGTGACGTCACTCACTTCCTGCCCCAGGTCCTGCATCGTGTCAGACGAGCGAGGACACATCGGGACCGAGGCTACAGTTGATTCTGCAGCAGCATCAGCGTTTGCAGGTAAGTAGCTACATCGACTTACCTGCAAACGCTGATGCTGCTGCAGAATCAAATGTAGCCTCTGGTGTCGATGTGTCCTCGCTCGTCCGACACGATGCAGGACCTGGGGCAGGAAGTGAGTGACGTCACAGCGTGATCTCTCGAGAACACGCTGTGTGTCTGTGCACTGCCAGAAGCTGGTTGGTAACGAAGAGAAGTGGATGATGCTGATTCGTCAGCATCATACACTTCTATTCACAACGCCCTGCTAGTAAAAGAAGTAAAAACGCCCAGATGTAACGAACACAATACACGCCCAGTTGTTCTTTAACTTTAAACATGCCCAGTTGTACTTTAGAAAGCCTCATTTGCATAAATATAAAAATGGTCATAACGTGGCCAAAAAAACAAAAACTTTACTGTTATCTACATTGCAGCGCCGATCTGCTGCAATAGGAGATAGGGGTTGCAAAATCTGGTGACAGAGCCTCTTTAAATTCCTCATTGTTTCAAGGTGCCTGCTATCAGCCAGTAAATGGAAACATTATTGTTCACTTCCAAAGGCCAGAAACACATCCCAATCATGTCCAACTGAGCAAAATGATACTGTAGGTTACAAGATAGCTCTAGTACGATAATGAGGCTAAAATAACAGTCAGTCAGAAATTAGGACAGGTTTTCATACTCTGGAAGGCTGACAGCAAGCAGAGATCTTGAAAAAATGGAGAGAAATTAAAACACAAAGTGTATTAAAAAATTGCAGAATTTTTCATTATAAATTGATTAAGCCTTATTTCATACCTCCCAACCATCCAGGATCCAGTGGGACAGTCCCGGATTCCCTGTGGTGTCCCGCTGTCCCGGGCGGCCGGTGGTATGTCCCAATGTTAACTGAATGCAGAAACAGTCGAATTCAATGGTGGAGCAGAGAGCCGTCAACTCCCTGCACTACCATCCACTTTGTAATGCCAGCCGTGAGCGGCTTGTCGCAGACAGGCGCGATTCAGTGACGTCAGAGTCGCACACAGCAAAGACTGGAGGAGTAGAGAGATCTCCTGCAATCATTGTGGGAATGGGTTAAGGGCCTGTTAACATCAGCGTTTGGATTCCGTTGATGGGTTCCGTCAGACATTTCCATTGGAGGAACACATCAACGGAAAGGCAAACGGAAACCATAGCTTCTGTCTGCATTACCATTGATTTCAATGGTAATGCTTCTGTTGCAAATGATTTCCGTTTGTTTCCGTTCCGTAAGGTTTCCGTTTTTTGGACGGAATCAATAGCGTAGACGACTGAAAGGTCTGATGGAACCCATCAACAGAAACCGAATGCTGATGTGAATATAAATATATATATATATATATGTATATATATATATATATATATATATATATATATATATATATATATATATATACATATATACAGGGAAGGAAACAAGTATTTGATCCCTTGCTGATTTTGCACAAGGCAAATAAATATATATAATTTTGACAATGTGATTTTCTGTTTTTTTTTTAAATATAATCTATCTCTTACTGGTAAAATTATCCTAGCCTAAAAATTCTAGACTGTTCATGTCTTTGACAGTGGGCAAACTTACAAAATCAGCAAGGGATCAAATACTTATTTCCTTCACTGTATGTATGTATGTATATATATATATATATATATATATATAAATATTTTTTTTTATTAGGCTCTCTGAAGGTGTTATTCTAGCTATGGGGGCATTATACGGTGTGGGGGCAGCTATGGGGGAATTATACTGTGGGGGCAGCTATGGGGGCATTATACTGTGGGGGGCACTATGGGGGCATTATACTGTGTTAGGGCCACTATGGTGGCATTACAATCTCATGGGGCACTATGGGGCATTATACTGTGTGGGGGCCACTATGGGACATAATACTGTGGGGGGCACTATACTCTGGGGGCACTATGGGGCATTATACAGTGTTTGGGCACTATGGGGCCTTATACTGTGTGTGGGGACACTGTGTGGTCATTATTCTGTGTGTGGAGTGCAAAATGGGGCATTATACTGTGTGGGGGCCACTATGGGGGTATTATGCTTTGTGTGGGGGCACTATGGGGCATTATACTGTGTGGGGGCCTCTATGGGGGCATTAAAATGTGCGGGGGCCACTATGGGGGCATTATACTGGGTGGGGGGCATTATACTGGGTGGGGGGCATTATGGGGCATTACACTGTGTGATGGGCACCATGGGGACATTTACTCTGTGGGGGCCACTATGAAGGCATTATACTGTGTGGGGGGCAATTATTGGGGCATTATACTGTGTGGAGGCCATTATACTGTGTGAAAGACACTATGGAGGTATTATATTGTGTGGGGGCTCTATGGAGGCATTATACTGTGAGGAGGCACTGTGGGAGCATAATACTGTGTGCGCTGAACTAGGTGTGTATGGGCGGGGTTAAAGGCGTTGCTTAACCGAGAAAAATGTGCGCGCCGCCTCAGTTGTCCCTCTTTACAATACTTAATAGTTAGGAAATATGTTTATTTACATAGAGCTGAAAAAGCCATTCACCAATTGTGTTTACTGGATCCTGAATTACTTATTCCAGACAAGTACAGTATTGAGTGTACATGAGAATATCCCGATTTTCCCTTGTCTAGCTGTAAAGATGAAGCAGGTACAGTTGTAATATGTGGAAAAAACTAGACTACTACATAAAACTGCAAGACAAGAGTACAACAATGTTGGCAGCCCCAGAACAGACAACTTGTAAAATCTTGCTTGTATAAAATGACAGTTTCAGAGGTTGCCCTGGAAAAGCTGATCTAGAAACACCCATTGTGAGGGTGTGGAGCGCCTGAGTGAGAAAAAAATATCTGGAGACAAGATAAATATATGTACTGCTGTCTGAGCCTCTGACAGCAGCTCTGAGCCCAGAATTTATGATGGGTTGGAGAAAATGGCCCCTGAAGGCAAATAAGGCAACTAATTAAGGTTACATTTTAAAAAGAAATCATGTGAAATGTTTTTTATTTCCAGACTTGTTAGAGAGAGAATGACGGCCAAAAAATGTCAGACTTCAAAAAACTGAAATGATTATTACAGGTTGAGGTCGCTAAAGGTATGGATAGTCTGTCCTATTTAGGAATGTGGCTCTCTTTTTGTGTACGCGTAATGATGTAGTAGAGCTGGGTATGTCATTAGGGGCACTTCTGTTATCTTATCAAATGATCATGATGCAAGGAAAAAGCATATCAAAGAGGGGAAAATGTATCTCTGCTACATCTGTAGTATAAACATTAGTAGCTACTGTCATTCTAACTTTATTGAAAATACTTAGAACACAAGAAAATTGAGGTTGGCACTATGCCACTCTGTGACAATACTCCAGGATATACGCCCTGTTGAAGTCTGTGGTACTCCAGCTGATTAAAAGGGGGGTACTCTATGTGTGTAAAGGGTCAACTCCAAATATAATACAGAAATGTAAAGGAAATGCACAACACTCACACTTAGAAGATCAATTTCAGCTCTTTATTCAATGTTGAGGCAGGTAATCCGACATCCGTGTACATGTCTACAGTTTTTACCTGCTGGGGGAGTGCACATATGAGAGACTGTGGCTACTTAACACAAACTGGGGGGGGGTGCACATAGGAGAGACCGTGGCTACTGAACACAAGCTGAGTGGAGGGGGCACATAGGACAGACCGTGACGGCTAAAAAAAAACCCTGGGGGGGATGAACACAGGAGAGAGAGAGCAACTACTGAACGCCAGCTGGGAGGGGGTGCACATTCGAGAGACCGCTGCCACTGAACACCATCTTAGGGGGTGCACATAGGAGAGACCGTGGTTACTGAACACCAGCTTGAGAGGGTGCACACAGAAGAAACCGTGGCTACTGAACACCAGTTTGGGAGTACTGCACTAAGGTGAGTAAGCAACTACTGAACACCAGTTTGGAAGAACGGCACACAGAAAAGAGCGCATCTACTGCTTGGGGGGGGGGGTGTGCACATAGGAGAGAGATCGACTACTAAACACCAGCTTGAGAGGGTGCACATAGAAGAGACCGTGGCTACTGAACACCAGTTCGAGAGGGTACACACAGGAGAGACCGCGGCTACTGAACACCAGCTTGTGTGGTGCACATAAGAGAGACTGTGGCTATTGAACACCAGCTTAGGGGTGCCCATAGGAGAAACCGTGGCTACTAAACACTAGCTTGGAGAGGAGTGTAAAAGAAAAGAGAGAGCTGCCAACTTTTGCTAACTTTTACAGAGCGGTTACTGAACTCTGTTCTTGCGGCGCTGATCACCAGGAGATGGAGCAGTGCTGCATTGTGTGTTTGCCAAGTTTTCAGTGGCGACAAACAAAATAAAGCACTGCTCTCTCACCTGGAAATCAACGCCACCAACCGCATAATGAATCGACACTGTCTCTCCCTGTGGTCAGCCCAGCCAGGCACACAATGACGCTGCACACCGGGAGAGGGAAGTGTTCCAGCAAACCATGCCCCACGTGCCGGCCGTGGTTGCTAACCCCTCTTTTAAGGTTTGCATTTTTCTCTATGGTACATGACCAGAATGGCCTTCTATTGCCGCCCATTGTTGATTTTTTCAAGGTTCAGTTGAACATGAAGTATAAGCTACTAAAATTAAAAACGAGATTAGGCCCCATGCACATGACTGTAGGAATCCGTAATTGCGGATGAAATTGCGGACCCATTCGTTTCTATAGGCCACGGACACCTTTCCTTATGTATAAGGATGTGTGTCCGGGCCTTAGAAAATGATAAGCAAAATATAGAACATGTCCTATTCTTGTCGCAATTGCGGCACGGACTCACCCATAAAAGTCTATGGGCGCTTTTGCAATTGCGGACAGCTACAGATGTGCATCCGTATTTCCGGATCCATATTTGCTGACAGTAAAAACCATTACGGTCATGTGCATGATGACTTAGATTATATCTAAACCTATCTCTCTATTGAAGGGCCAGTCCCTCTGTTTGACCAAAACCAATCTAAACCGCTATTCAGTAAATTAAAAATATAGTGAGGGTAATTTATAAAGACTGGCATACTGGCTATGGAGGGCATAATACAACTTTGAAAAGTAGGGTAGTGGGGGGCTGTACTACAGTTAGCACTATTGAACAACTCCAGAGCTCATCTAGTGTTGTTCACAGCCAGTTCTCTAAGATGAAAAGTGTCAGAGAATATTTACAGGCAAAGTCACTTGTGCAACTGGGAAACTGTTTGTTTCTATACAAAGGGAGGATACCTTTATACAGATGACCACAAATAATCATACAGATTAATGACGTAATGGCATTGACCCCCGCAATCCCAAGTATGCACTATTATTATTATTTACATTAAACAACATTGCTGTAGAGAAAACGTCTGAGAATAATATTAATGATGTTTCGTCATAGAAAGCAGATTAGTCAAATGTGTAGGATTAGGTGAGCTAACATTACACAAAGGCTGGTGTTGAGTGTTTGTAGTCTTACCTGCTGATTTGTGGAGAACAGCCTATAACTGAATGTATGTTACTCATCCACCTTGAATAAAGTGGCGTGCCCAGCTTCTAACTCACTTCCATTGACCTGATGATGTCACTAGACTGCAATGATGTCAACCTAATCACTTGTACAGATAATTATTTTCTGAAATTCACCTCTATAACTGGTGTCATTCTCAGACATTCCTGTTGTTCAAGACTCCTAACCCTGTTTGCCATATGGCTTTGTACATCTGCCCATATATACATGCAGAATTTTTTTCCGTACGTCCAGATTTCTCTTGTGTACTGATTTTGGCTTCTGTCTCGAGGTAAGGGGAGTAATATACATATTCATCCTGCTCATCCCTTGGTACTTTGCTATCCATCTGGTTCCAACTCCTGTCTCATCCAACTTTACTTTGCCTACTCCTTGGTGTTGGGCTGATTACCTAGTTTTGACCTTTAACCCATCCTGATACCTGTGTGGTCTACTCTATAAATATGCTCTCCAGTTCTTCAGATCAGGATATACCCGCTTGTACTGTCCGAAGGCACTGATCTTCAAGATTAGTGCATACAGCATAGATCATCCCTAGTTGTGGGTGACCCAGTTGCCCCTTTTGAGAGCCTGTATTCACTAGTTCTTGTCAACACGGATTGAGTGTCCTACACAACATAATAATATGCGCATTACAACATGTTAGCGTTTTGTTTCATTTAGCGCAATGTACAGAGCAGGGTGTATGTTTTTACCGAGGATATGGTTTCACCTAAGATCTTGGCCATGACAGTAACATTTGGAAAAAAATAAGTATGACTTGAAAATAACATTTTCTTGCACCAATGGTGAAATAGCCACTTTCATGTCACATTTGCGAGATATGTTCTCCTGTACGTTCCTTTTTTGTTTGTTTTTTAATAAAAAAGGAGGATTGGACCTCGGCACAAAGATAGGAAATGTAAAGGAATGCTTCTTATCTCACTTATGACGAGATCCGATCCTCCTGTCATAAATAAGTGACGTACAGGAGAAAGTTTCTCCCGAATGTGCAGTGCAAGTGTTCTAAATTGCAGAAAACCCTTTATTCACCTTCAAAAATACTTTTACTATCTCCAGGTGCAAAACATTTATCCTTACAACCCATCCAGCAGACTTCAAACCATCAAACACAACAGCCCTGTTCTTGGCATAGACATTGCAATTTGTTATGCACAATTTCCATGCATATTTTTCTAATTGCCGATTCTTTTTCGAGCAGATTATACACTTAATCCTTTCTAACTCCACCCAGAACAATGCTTGTTATGTTCATTCAAATCTCTGCAATCTTAAACCTCACAAACGTTAATAATGATTAATTATCAACCCCAAGTTCTGGAGCCAATCATAACAACTTCATCATAACTAAGCTCTGACATGGAAATAATTATATACTCCTCTTCTTGTTCTGGTTTTCCATGAAATGAATGCATTGTGATTGCATCAGTTATTGATTGATCACTTTCTGCTGTGTAGGTCTTACAATATTTATCATCATTTTGCTTTTTCTTATTGTATGTTCTCACACACAAAATACGCTGTGGAATTTCATCAATAGAAAATCTGAAGCGGAACTTTAAAAAAAGCAGAGAAATCAGTCAGAGGAATCTGCAACAAATAGTGCGTTTTTGCTGAGCATTTTGCTGCGGAAATGATGCGTCTTTTTCCGCAGCGGTTTTTACCTGCGGATTTAGTGTTAAACATTGATTATAGCAAAGTATATGTGCAGCTGCAGAATTACAGCGTTTTTTTTACTGCGTTTCCGCTGCGTATACGCTGTACAAACTGCAACAAGACAAATCTGTTGCGGAATTTATGCTCCCCATTAAAGTCTATGGGTCAAACACGCAGTATCACTGCATAGAAACCGGCAGCATGAATTGACAAGCTGCGGAATTGAAAGTCACAATGATGTGCAAAATATAATTCTAACAGTGGTGAATAAATGTCATATTTACATTATACTTACAATGAAGGTTTGAATATTACAATTATTACTAACGTGCTATATTTTTAATGTAGTAGTCATGTAAAGATATCACACACATTTTATATAATGGCCTTACTCCATAGACAAATTTCATTAATTATGGGGAAGAGAAGCTTTCAAAAATAATTTTTAGGACATATAATGTATAACATTTTTATTATTATTATTTTTTTTTGCAGTTCTCTTTATTGTGGTTTGATTAAAACCTATTGAGTAAAAATGATACATTTATCTAAAGCTGAATATACACATTACAATAAAAAGTATTTTATATGTCAGCTCAATTACATAACAAGGTGTCCCACATATTGGGATCCGTTCTATAATCTAAAGGCAAAAACAACATCCAGCATGGCACTTGATAACCACAGATGCCCATCAACACAATAGACTTTATTAATTTTAGTGGCTGTTCTACTTTAATTTCACCATAGCGGCACTACAGAGGGATACGGCATTTTTCACCATAGTTTCTCTGTGGAAGAATATTTCTGATGATGAGGGGGCCCTTTAAGTCACAGGGCCGCCAAGAAAAAAGACCTATAGTCTGCTGGTGGCATGAAGACCTACACTCTAACATGATTGCAAAAAGATTAAACTTTTCAGTCAAAATTTTTCCACAGGAATTGTAGATTATTCCTCAAATGCTAATTCTATGGATCCTGTTTTGGTGCTAATTTAATACCTTTGCTTAATTTCATAAATTTGCATGATTACCTTCCTTGCACTTTCAGAATTCACATTGAGTTACATTAAAAGCTACCGCACAGGCATCAACTGAGTCTGACTGAAATAGTAGAATTGAAGTTCTTTATATGGGATTAATAAAAAGTCAGGGGATAATAACATCACAACAATTGGAACACCACTTTATCTGACATTGTGTCTACAGCAATCACAATTTAAGAGACAGTTAAAACCATCAATGAGCAGCAATACCTTCAAAACTGATGACAAAATGACTTGCAATGTAGCTGATAAGGGACCTTAAAGGAACAGTGTCACCACAAATTTATTTTTAATATGTTAAAGATGTTAGTGCTTTATTAAAAACGTTTGGATTAATTTGTGTGTTTGTGTGTTACTTTTTCTTATTTTTACACTTTTTCTTCCCTATGGGGGCTGCCATTTTTTTTTCCATTTCTGTATGTGTCGATTAACGACACATACAGACATGGAATACGGCAGCCACAGTCTCATAGGGACTGAGAACGGGGCACGTTCCATCCACTTCAATGTACGCCGTCTGTGTGGGAACGGCGCATGCGCCGCTCCCACACAGTCCAATTTGAAATGCGCGCCGTCCGGCGCCATTTTCCTGTGGACCGGAAGTCGCGGCCAGACAGTAAGATTACTACTTCCGGTCGCGGCTTCCGGACTTGTGCACTTGGACCAGCGGCAGCAGACGGAGCGGACGGGCCGGAGGGAGCCGCGGCGGCAGGAGCAGGTAATAGATTTCTATGTATGTTCGTGTTTGTGTGTGTTTACTACTGTATGTAAACCTACTACACTGTGTGTTAGCTCAAAAAATGGCGACACACAGTGTAGGAGGTTAGACCGTTCAATCCCCTCGTTTATCCCGGCACTAGCCAGGATAAAGGAGGGGGGGATGCTGAGAGCTCACTAGAGCGAGGGCTTTTTACCCAATTTTGCAGCATAAAGCAATGTGGTTGCTTTACCACATGCAATGCTGCAATTTTGGGAATGGCTCCATCTAGTGACCAGCAATGGGAAATATTATAAATTAGAATCCAATTGAATCCAATTTATAATATTTCCTGACTCGTGAAAAAAAAATAAAAAAATAGAACAATGTTTAATCGCCTATACACTAATTGTTTAACTAAAAAAAAAAAAATCATGTTTTGCTGCCAACACATTCCCTTTAAGGTGCCTTCTAGGAACAAGTCAACTTAAACAACTGCCTACTGTGCCTAATGTTCAGCAGCAGTCCCAGTTTTGTTTCCGGAAATGTCCCAGTTTCGTTATAAACTATTTGCATGGACTAACCCTAAATTCTAGTTAAATTAAATCTATATAAATAATTATTTATTAATTTATTTATTGTTGCACTGGCCGGTCAATCAGCCTTGAGTTTTGAGAGGAATTTAGAAGGCGAAGACCATCAGCTAATATTCTCAGGCTTGATTGAAGTGTTGCTCAAACTTTGGCCATACATATATAATCGTTGCGGACCAAAGGCTAGTTTGGCTGACAGCTATCTCCCCCGACTTCCCAATAAATATGTATGGTTGAATCGGCTAAGTATACCCTTACTGCCATATGGAGACGGAGATAAGTCACTGCTAGACACCTCTGGAGCACTTACCATATCTTCAAGGAGAAACAAAGAACCGGCGTGATCCTCGTTTTTCACTGACAGCAGGTGTCGGGGGACAGTCAGATTGACCATTTAGACATGTATGGGCAGCTTAACCTCTGCAGACAGTAACAGCACTTTATGGCAACCTGTACCCAGCTAATGGAGCTCTAATTATAAACAACCCTAAAATCGCCAGTGTTTATAAGGCAGTGGCAAGAGTTTTTCAATTTCATGGTTTTGTCCAGTCAGTTTGGTATAGAAAAATAGCATATCTGCTAATAGAAGTATATTCAGAAATTACTGCAAAATCTATTAATCTTGAATATTTAATGAAAAAAAATGAAGGCCTTACGCACATAGCAGAACGTGTGTACAGGAGGCCGTACAACTGCACTCCATATTAATTTTTGTAGGGGCTGGAAATGAAACAAACAAAAAAAGTAGTTCTTACATATCATTGCCCCCGGCGATCCAGCGCTGACACTCCGGCAACACTGACGGTGGTTGTTTACATGCACATAGCATGTAACTGCTACAGCCAATCAGAGGGTTCAGCGGGACACAACCTGGGAAAGGAGGGAATAGCTCTATGATACGGCAGCTGACAGAAAAACTCTATATGCCTTTGAAATAATAGAAATATGGAAGTGCAACAAGGCTCCACTCACCTTTATGGGTACCCTATTATCTTTCCGTACACGGCAGTATGCATGATGATTAACACTGAGGTTGAGCTCTACGACAATGGAGACCCATTTTCTTTATTCACGTGGCACAATGGGTTATTGAAGATCTTGCTATGTTATGTGCAAGGGCGGATTAAGGGTACAATGGGCCCCGGGCACTTTTTCACATCTGGGCCCCCCCCCCAACTATGAAGACGCTATAGAGTATGCTTGCATATTTCAGTTTAGGAGGCCACAGATCTGGTACGGTTTTGAATTCACTGTTGTTTAACCCCTTAAATTCCAAGCCATTTTTCATTTTTCACTCGCCGCCTTCCTAGAGCCATAACTTTTTTATTTTTACGTCAATGGAGTGGTGTGTGAAGGATGATTTTTTTGCGGGGGGAGTTATAGTTTTTATTTGCACCATTTAAAGTACCAAAAAATAACTGATTCCTCCATGTTTTTTTGGGTTTCGTTTTTACTGTATATATTTACCTTCTCTTAAGGTAAAAGTAGATTTAGCATCTACTTTTTCCTTACGCTAAGGTAAATATATACAGCCCCAGAACCAAGCTCAGTACAAATATACAGCCCCAGAACCAAGCTCAGTACATATATACAGCACCAGGACCACGCTCAGTACAAATATACAACGCCAAAACAAAGCTCAGTACATAAATGCAGTACCAAAACCAAGCTCAGTACATATATACAACACCAGAACAAAGCTCAGTACATAAATACAAAACTAGAACAAAGCTGAGTACATATATACAGTTCCAGAACCAAGCTCAGTACATAAATACACCAGAACCAAGCTCAGTACATATGTACAGCACCAGAACAAAGCTCATTACATTGATACAAAACCAGAACTGTCACGAAGCGGGTTAGTGTACCCACTAGGCCATACCGCCGTAGTGGGGAGGCAGCTGGCCAAACAACAGGACACCCCAGAAATACAATGTCCCGCACAAGGGTACCTGGATAGTCCAGACGGTGGCTGCAGCTCTGGCACAGATGGAGATGGGTGCAGCAGATAGCGCCAAACGTGGCAGATGACACAGGAGCCGCAAGTTGCGCCAGATGTGGCGGATTCCTCCGGAAGTGGCAGATGACACAGAACGTGGCGGATTCCTCCGGACGTGGCAGATGACACAGAACGTGGCGGATTCCTCCAGACGTGGCAGATGACACAGGACGAGGCAGATTCCTCCGGACGTGGCAGATGACACAGAACGTGGCACGACTTGATACTAAGGCACAGCACGGGGAACAAGGCACGGGTCACAACTGGAACGGGAAACACTAAGGGACCATTTGCAAGTCAGACTGGGAAAACTAACAACGCTCAGGCAAGGAATAGAAGGCCAGGGGCCTTCTTATAGACCAGGAAATCAGTGGCAGTTGATGATGATGACTTCCTCCTATTTGCGCGCGCACCCTACGGGACACAGACGAACGAAGCGGAAGTGAGCGCTGGCGTCTCCTAGGAAGGAGATGGGGACCAGCGCTCACGGATCCATGGCTGCGGGCGTCGGGAGGTGAGTAAACCCGACGGCCCGCGGCCATGAACGCTACAGTATCCCCCCTCTTACGCCCCCTCTTCTTGGGGCCAGAGCGAGAGAGGAATTTTTTAATAAGAGCAGGAGCGCTGAGGTTCTCTTCTGGCTCCCAGGACCTCTCCTCAGGATCAAACCCTCGCCAGTCCACCAAATAGAAAGTCCTTCCTCCTACCCTTTTGCAGTTCAGGATCTCTTTTACCTCGAATACATCAGAAGGACCGCTGGGAGCAACTGTGGAACTAGAAGTCTTGCTGTAGCGGTTCAGTACCACTGGTTTCAGGAGGGACACATGGAAGGAGTTAGGGATTCTGAGGGTAGGACGCAGCCGCAGCTTATAGGAGACAGGGTTGATTTATTGCAGGATCTTGAAAGGACCAAGGAACCTGGGAGCAAACTTGTTTGAAGGCACCCTCAAGCGAATGTTCCGAGAGGACAGCCAGACTTTAGTCCCCGGAAGATACTGAGACGGTTCTCTTCTCCTAGTATCCGCTTTTCGCTTCATGCGAACTACCGCCAGCAAAATAGAGGACCGGGTCTGTTGCCAGATTTGCTGGAAGTCCCCATATGCAGAGTCAGCAGCGGGTACCTGAGATGAAGCCGACACAGGAAGAGGGACTCTAGGATGTTGACTGTACACGATGTGAGACAGAGTGGAAGTGGTGGACTCACTTGTGTGGTTGTTGTATGAAAACTCGGCACATGGAAGAAGCTGTACCCAGTTATCATGCTGTGTAGAGATGAAGTGGTGGAGATAATTCTCCATGATCTTGTTGATCCTTTGAACTTGCCCATTGGACTGGGGGTGATAGGCTGAGGAAAAGTCCAAACTCACATCCAGGAGTTTACAGAGGGCTCTCCAGAACTTTGAGGTAAACTGAACACCCCGATCTGACACGCTGTGAAGAGGCAAGCCGTGCAAGCGAAAGATGTGTAGAATGAAGAGACTCGCCAGACGAGGAGCAGAAGGTAGGCCGGTCAGTGGGATAAAATGAGCCATCTTAGAGAACCGGTCCACCACCACCCAGATAGTGTTGCATCCTGCTGAGGGGGGAAGGTCTGTGACAAAGTCCATCGCAATGTGCTGCCAGGGGGCATTAGGTACAGGCAGAGGTTGAAGCAGGCCGGCAGGCTTGGAGTGAGTCACTTTGTTAGAGGCACACACCGTGCAAGAAGAGACAAAGTCCAGAACATCTTTAGGTAGCGTGGGCCACCAGAAGTGACGAGCAATCAGGTCTCTGGTTTTACGGACAGCAGCGTGCCCAGCCAATTTAGAACTGTGTCCCCAGTGGAGAATTCTTCTCCTATCTGCCAACCGAACAAAAGTCCTCCCAGGAGGGATGTCTCTAACCTGCAGAGGATTAGCAGTGACAATACAGGACGGGTCTAAGATAGTCTGAAGGGACTCCACCGTGTCTTCCGTCTCAAACGATCTGGACAGGGCATCGTCCTCCACATTCTTGTCCGCGGGACGGTAGTGGAGCAGAAATTGGAAACGGGTGAAAAACAGCGACCACCTGGCTTGACGGGGATTCAGTCGTTGTGCAGACTGAAGGTAGGTAAGGTTCTTGTGGTCGGTGAAGATCAGGATGGGGTGAGCAGCGCCCTCTAGAAGATCTCTCCACTCCTCCAGGGCCAATTTGATGGGCAGTAGCTCCCGATCTCCAATGGAGTAATTGCGCTCAGCAGAAGAAAACAGTCTTGAGTAGTAGCCACATTGTAACGTCCATGGCCGCGGGCCGTCGGGTTTACTCAACCCCCGACGCCCGCAGCCATGGATCCGTGAGTGCTGGTCCCTGTCTCCTTCCCAGGAGCCGCCAGCGCTCACTTCCGCTCCGTCCTGCTGTGTCCCGTAGCGTGCGCGCGCTCGCGCACGGCCTTAAAGGGCCAGTGCGCGCACAAATTAATCGTCATCATCATCAACTGCCACGATTTCCTGGTCTATAAGAAGGCCCCTGGCCTTCTAATCCTTGCCTGAGCGTTGTTAGTCTATCCCAGTCTGTCTCACAAATGGTTCCTTAGTGTTTCCCGTTCCAGCTGTTACCCGTGCCCTGTTACCCGTTCCTGTACTCCGTATTGTTCTAGTTCCTGTGCCTACCTACGTTGGAGTAGTGTCTACTGCCACGTCCAGTGTCTTCTGCCACGTCCAGTGTCTTCTGCCACGTCCAGTGTCTTCTGCTTCATCGGATACTGCCCGCCACGTCTGGCGCGACCTGCCACACCAGCCTCCATCCGTGCTGAAGCCACAGCCACCGTCCGAACTATTTCAGGTACCCAAGCTTTACTGTCTGCCATTGACTTTCGTATAGACTGTGACCTGGTCAGCTGCCTGGTCAGCTGCCGGTCGTCCTTCTAGTGAGAACTGCCAAGATACGTCAGGGTGATGGAGGATTGAAGCTGAAGTGAAGGCTTTCTTGAGGCTAATGAATGCGGACTCTGCCTCTGGAGTCCACACCTTGGCGTTCACACCCTTCTTGGTAAGGGTAGAGATGGGAGCCGTCAGAGAAGAGAAGTTAGGAATAAACTGCCGGTAGAAATTGGCGAATCCCAGGAACCGCTGTATGGCCCTTAAGCCTTGAGGACGTGGCCACTCCAGGACAGCTTTCAATTTCTCAGGATCCATCTTGAGATCTTGATCCGAGATGATGTAGCCCAGGAAGGGCAGAGAATTCCTCTCAAAGACGCACTTCTCCAGCTTGGCGTATAAATGATTCTCCCTGAATCGTAGTAGAACCTGACGTACATGCCTCCGATGAGTCGTCGGATCTGGGGAGAAAATCAAAATATCATCGAGATAAACAACAACACAGCCATAGAGTAGATCCCGGAAGATATCGTTAACGAACTCCTGAAACACTGCAGGAGCGTTACACAGTCCGAAGGGCATCACTAGGTATTCGTAGTGCCCGTCCCGGGTGTTAAATGCCGTCTTCCAATCATCACCCCGGCGAATCCCAACTAGATTGTAAGCCCCCCGCAGGTCTAGCTTAGAAATTTTTTGGGCTCCTCGTATGCGATCAAATAGCTCAGAAATGAGTGGCTACGGGTATTTGTTCTTGACTGTGATCAGGTTGAGACCCCGGTAGTCAATGCTGGGACGAAGGCATCCGTCCTTCTTTTTAACGAAGAAGAATCCAGCCCCGGCCGGGGAGGAAGACTTTCGTATGAAACCCCTCTCCAGAATCTCCTTGATATAGCCCGACATGGATAGAGACTCTGGCAAGGAGAGAGGATATACTCCGCCACGGGGGAGAGAGGCATTAGGAACCAGTTCAATGGGGTAGTCATAAGTCCGATGTGGAGGCAGTGTCTCAGCCTCTCTTTTGCTGAAAACATCTGCAAACTGAGCAAACTGGAGGGCAGTCCCGCCAATGACTGAGGCAGAGGAGGCTTGATGGGATGGATCTGCAACAGACAACGACCAAGGCACTTGGAGCCCCATTGGAGAACCTCTCCAGATTTCCAGTCCAGGACTGGGGCATGTAGTCGAAGCCAAGGCAGGCCCAGCAGAACAGGATTGATGGTCTTGGGCAAAACAAGTAAAGAAATCAGTTCAAAATGAAGGACTCCAACCTGGGGCTTGAACGGCTTGGTTTTAGAAATGATGGGATCAGGCAGAGGCAGTCCATTAACTGTGGGAACAGCCAAAGATGTCTCCAGGGGAACTGTGGGCAACTGAAGATGACCCACTAGCTCCTTTTGAATGAAGTTTGACGCAGAACCAGAGTCAAGATAGGCAGAATCTTGATGCATCCTCTCGCCGGATACTAGGGTCACAGAAATAGTCAACTTGGAACAGAATGCTCTATTAGGTACCGTTCCACCTAGGGTTGCCTCTCCAACCAATCCTAGGCAATAGGGTCTCTCTGGCCTCTGGGGACACAGATGCACAATATGGCCTCTGAGGCTGCAATACAAAATCCAGAAGTGCGTCTGCGTTGTTTCTCCTGGGTAGACAATTCAACATAGTTACTCTGCATAGGATCCTCTGGTGGGACGACAGAGGAGGATTGCTGGAAAGTAGAATCCAGCCTAGGAAGTTCTCTCTCCCGGAGAACCTCTTGGGAACGCTCCCGGACCCTCATGTCAACCAAGGAGGCGAGTAGGATAAGATCGTCCAGGGTATATAGCAGATCGCGAGCAGCCAGCTCGTCCTTAATCCCTGAAGACAGTGCCTGCCAGAATGTGGCCACCAAACCTCGTTGTTCCAGGTCAATTCAGCAGCCAGGATACGGAACTGAATGGCATACCCGCCCACGGAGAGGTCTCCCTGGTGTAGGGTCAGCAAGGATGCAGCAGCTGAAGAAACTCTCCCAGGTTCCTCAAAGATCGAGCGGAAGGTCTGTAAGAAGCACTGCAAGTCACGGGTTTCTGGTCCCTGATGTTCCCACAGAGGATTAGCCCATGCCAGGGCTTTGCCAGTAAGGAGAGAGATGATGAAGGTGATCCTGACATCATCCGAAGAGAAGTGGATCAGGCACTGATTCAAAAATCCCCTGCAGGTCCTCGGGTCTCCGCCATAGCGTGAAGGTAGCGGCAGGAAGCACAGGGGATTGGTACCAGTACAGACAGGAAGTGTAGCAGGAGGAACAGGAGGAATGGGTGCGGTGACGACTGTGGTGGGAACAAGCAGCCGATGGGCTATGGCGTTCACCGACAGGAGGAGTTGGTCTTGTCGTGACTGGAGATCCTCCATCTCGGCCAGCATGGCTTGTGTCGTCAAGGTCTCAGGTTGACCAGCGGAGTCCATGGCCTGAGCGTACTGTCACGTAGCGGGTTAGTGGACCCACTAGGCCGCACCGCCGTAGCAGGGAGGCAGCTGGCCAAACAACAGGATTCCCAGAATACAAAGTCCCGCACAAGGGTACCTGGAAAGTCCAGACAGTGGCCGGAGCTCTGGCACTGATGGAGATAGGTGCAGCAGGTAACGCGGATGTCACAGGTGCCGCAGGTTGTGCCAGACGTGGTGAGTTCCTCCGTACGTGGCAGAAGACACAGGACGTGGCGGATGACACAGATGCCGCAGGTTGCGCCAGACGTGGCGAATTCCTCAGGACCTGGCAGATGACACATGACGTGACACGACTCCGATACTAATAGGCACAGGGACAAGAACAGCACGGGATACAGGAACAGGTAACAAGGCAAGGGTAACAACTGGAACAGGAAACACTAAGGGACCATTTGCAAGACAGACTGGGAAAACTAACAATGCTCAGGCAAGGATCAGAAGGCCTGGGGCCAGGAAATCATGGCAGTTGATGACGATGATGATTTCCTCTGTGTGCGCGCTGGCCCTACGGGACACAGCAGACCGGACCGTAAGTAAGTGCTGGCGTCTCCTAGGAAGGAGATGGGGACCAGCGCTCACGGATCCATGGCTGCGGGCATCGGGAGGTGAGTAAACCCGACGGCCCGTGGCCATGGACGCTATACTCAGTACATATATACAGCCTCAGAATCAAGCTCAGTACATATATACAACACCAGGGCGAAGCTCAGTATATATGTGCAACACCAGAACGCTCAGTACATATATACAGTGCCAGAAACAAGCTCAGTACATAAATACAACACCAGAACCAAGCACAGTACATAAATACAACACCAGGAAAAAGCTCAGTATATATGTGCAACACCAGAACCACGCTCAGTACATATATACAGCATTAGAACCAAGCTCAGTACATATGTGCAACACCAGAACCAAGCTCAGTACATATATACATTGCCAGAGCTAAACTTAGTTCATGCATACAGCACCAGAACCAAGCTCAGTACATATATACAGCACCAGAACAAAGCTCAGTACATAAATACAGAACCAGAACAAAACTCAGTACATATATACAACACCAGAACAAAGCTCAGTACATAAATACAGCACCAGTACAAATACAGCTCAGTGCAGAGATCATTTGAAAATTCAGTTTAACCCCTGTCATATAAGGTGGCTGCAGTACTGATCAGTCACAGGTTGAATAAACATTTACATTGAGTGACTCACAGGTGACGCCTCAGATTATTTTTCGTTCTTTTTCAATTTTTTTCTCCATCCAGTCCAGACTTCATGATGACTTCTCCCAGCCATGACCCATTTCTGCAGAGTTTGCCACTCAGATGTATTCGACTCCTCTCTTTTCCAACATTTACGCACCTATAAACAAAAATAAAATTTTCATCGTGCCACACTCTATGCCCCTGAATATAATAATATCACACACTGCTCCCCTGAATACAATAGTACTATACACTGTACCCCTGAATATAATAGCACCATACTCTGTCCCCATTAATTTAATTGTGTCAAACACTGCAAAGTAAAACACCACACACATTAAAAAGCCCCCTGTAAATAGCACAAGTCACAATGTCCCCTGTAGATAGCGCCAGTCACAATGCCCTCTGTAGACAATGCCAGTCACAATGCCCTCTGTAGATAGCGCCAGTCACAATGCACTCTGTAGATAGCGCCAGTCACAATGCCCCCTGTAGATAATGTCAGTCACAATGCCCTGTGTAGATAGTGCCAGGCACAATGCCCAGTGTAGATAATAACAGTCACAATGCCCTCTGTAGATAGCGCCAGTCACAATGCCCCCTGTAGATAGAGTCAGTCACAATGCCCTCTGTGGATAGCGCCAGTCACAATACCCCCTCTAGATAATGTCAGTCACAATGCCCTGTGTACATAGTGCCAGTCACAATGCCCTCTGTAGATAATGCCATTCACAATGCCCCATGTAGATATTGCCCAGTGTAGATAGCGGCCCTCTATAGATAGCACCAGTCACAATGCGCCCTGTAGATGGCGCCAGTCACAATGCCCCTGTAGATAATGTCATTCACAATGCTCTGTGTAGATAGTGGCAGTCACAATGCCCTCTATAGATAATGCCATTCACAATGCCCCATGTAGATATTGCCCAGTGTAGATAGCGTCCCCTGTTGATATAGCCCCCAACGCTACCCACAGAAAAAGAAAACATTCCCACCTGTCCCCGTTCCTGCAACATCCTCCAGCGACATAGCACTGGTCAGTACCAAGGCAGCGTCATCCAGGGGTAACGATGCAGTCGATGTGATGACGTCATCACGCCGACCACATCATTATTAAAGCGCCGAATGGCGAGGCAGGAACTGAAAGTTCCCGTTTTGCCAGTGCAATAGTAATCAATTGTATCTGCGTCCTAAGGACACGGATACAATTGGGTGATAGGTCCCACTTCACCCCGGTACACTGAATCGGCTGTAATTGTAACAACTGGTTCGGGATAACCGGGGCGAAATGGGCCCCCTTTCAGCCTTGGGCCCTGGGCATGTGCCCAGATTGCCCTCATTGTAATCCGCCCCTGGTTATGTGCTATGTTCCTTGTGTCTCAAGGAAGTTACAAAAATGAAAATGTTTGTGTGTCATTTTTGCACTCAAAAACTGCTTTTATAGTCTTTTTATTTATTTATATCTTTTTAACCCTAAGGCTATGTTCACACAGAGTTTTTTGCAGGCAGAATTTCTGCCTCAAAATTCCGTTTGGTAGTTTGAGGCAGATTTTCCTCTCCCTGCACGCCGATTTTCACTGCGTTTTTCGCTGCGTTTTTTCGCCCGCGGCCATTGAGAGGTCAGAGGCGGAAACGCCCGAAGATGGGGCATGTCGCTTCTTTCTCCCGTGAGGCGGTTTTACCGCTCGCGGGAGAAATCTGCCCCCACCTCCCTGAAATCAACAGGAGGCATTTTCGGGCCGTTTTTGACGAGTTTTTTGGCGCGGTTTCCGTGTCAAGAAACTCGGCAAAAAACTCTGTGTGAACATAGCCTAATTGTCCTAAATGCTGTATTTATACAGGAATGCCGGCTGTACCACAGTATGTATATTTCACTAGATGCACTCTTTAGAATTTGGTATGTTTAGTGCTAACTAATATTTAAATTCAGTAAGCATTTTATAACGGGAAACATGTCACATTCCCAGCTATAAAGTTACTCTAGTTCAAAATGTTGACAACTGGTCAAAGTAATTGCTATCACTATTTGATCCTATTGAATGTGCTCTTAATACTGAGGGGGCCTTACACACAATACACAGTATAATAGCCTTAAACATCTGAGAACACTGTAACTCCTGTCAGAACATCGGGGTCGATATATGACATCTAATTTGCTGCATGGTGTCAAGTGGCAGTAAGATGAAATTTGTCAAGGAGAGCCCCCCTGGGGACTTAGATATATAATATCATGATTACATCTGAGACAAAGGAAGGTTTTATAAATCTAACCAATAGTAAATGGAGAAGCAATCCATGGCTGAAAGGCATTACTATGTATAATACCCAGTATCATGTAGATGAAAAAGAAAATTAAGATTTTTCACATAAAACCCAGTCGATGAGCATTTCACTAGTCTCCATGGCAACTTGGCTTCAGGTCTGTCATCTGGACATATAGTGAGTGCCTCAGCACAGGATCCATTTATGTATAGGCCCTAGGGGAGTTAAGATTCATGAAGTGGATATACTTGTGCTCATTGCCTGACGCTTGCAGTGCTGCACCTCACCTAAGGTTGTGCTGTGGTCAGAATATGCTTAACCCTTATCACAAATTTGGAAGCGACATACTGCAAATGTCAAGATGAGTTATTGGATTTAAAGGGAATGTATCGTCAAAAAAAATTACATTATTTCCATTTTTTTATTTATGTAATTATTCATATATATATATATTTTTTTTTTACTTATTTTTTTAAATATTCCAGTTTTCACTCTGGCTACTGGAACACACACAATAAGCTGACATTTCCTGTCTGCTGCAGCTCACTTGTTAGCTTTGCTGTGTAGAGTGGGACAAGGTCAGCAGAGGGTGGGGTATTTAATGACATGCTCTTATATACTGCTGGAGGCCTAGATAAGGCAAGATGACAAAGATGGAGTTCTGTATGGAGCTCCTTTGTCACTCCCTGGTCACTAGGGCAGGAGGGGGCTGTACTGTATCACTTTCTGAAGACTGTAATAATCGATGACATTTTTCTATTATTTAACTCCCATTTATATCAGCTCCCATAAAGCACACACTCACTGCTGTACTATTTAGACAATACAAAAAGAAGCGTGTGTCTAATATGGTTGCCCCAGAGAAGTTTTTAAAAAATAAAAAATAAACAACTACAACATTTTTAACTTTCCTTCAAATCAACATTTTAAATGAATAAGCAAATACATTAATGATGAATAATTAACACTTTAAAAAAATTTGAGACATGAAGAAAAACTTTTTTTAAGTGATAAACCAAAATTTAACTGATACTTAGTAGAGCAAAAATAGAAGACCTTAACCTTCTATCATCATCATCATCATCATCATCATCATCATCATCATCATCATCATATTTTTAGGTTTACAATTGTGTTCTGAATAATTTCTTAATAAAACTGTATAGTGGTTGAAATGTTATTTTTCTGATACAGAGCTCCAAATCCCTCACATAGACATTAGAGTAAGAGATAATACAATTTCAGCTGACTAAATTCTTCACTAGGGGGAGCTTAGGAGGTTACTGCATGCTGTTTTCTTAAAGCAGCCCTCCAGTCCAAATAAAGATTTGACTATACATTGCAAATGTATAGTCAACATACCTGCTGGCCTGTTCCTGAATGATGCAGCCTCAGTTCCTTCATCCTGGTCCCCTATTGTCCGCTCTCCAAAATGACCTCCGCAGTCTCAGACTTCTCTATGGTGAGCTTCCATGGAAGTCTGAAACGCACCCCCAGTGCCTCTGATGGACCAGCTCTAAATACATACAGCGGAAAACGAGGGACCGGAACGAAAGAACTGAGGTTGCATAATTCAAGAGCATACATCTTGTATGTTGAATATACATTTGCCATGTATAGTCAAATTTTTTACTTTGACTGGTGGGTCGCTTTTAATTAATTTAAAGAAGACCACCAGTGGTGACACAACTTTCCATGCCTGCATTCCTCACCAGACTTTATACCACACTCTACACTTCTTTTATGTATAGTGTACTTACTTTTTGAACTGCTGCCTTGTCTGTGCTTTAAAAGAGCCTATCACAGCCTGGCCAGACGGAGCTAGCTCCCGCCCTCTGTCTATTTATACCTTCATTTCCTGCTTCTCCTTTGCCTGTGATTATGTAATGACGGGGTAGGGAGACAGACAGGTGAGCCCTAATCTACCCGCCACTCGATTGATTACGGCTCACCTGTCTGTCTCCCTACCCCGTCATTACATAATCACAGGCAAAGGAGAAGCAGGAAATGAAGGTATAAATAGACAGGGCGGGAGCTAGCTCCGTCTGGCCAGGCTGTGATAGGCTCTCCCACTCCTCAGCCTCCCAGCCTGAGTGGTAGAAGAAGGAGTCACTCTATCAGACTTAGGAGCAGGTGCAGACTGACTAACCACGGGCGTCGACACAGAAGCTGTGTCTGGCAGATCCTTTACATCTTGATTCTTAGATTTCCACAGCTTTCTCTTCCTCTCTGCTTTGCTATCAATGCCCATGATGCTTCAGCACTGCTTCACATGACCAGCTAAAGACCACACCATTTCTGAATGCTGGGTGTCAGTATCAGTGGTAGCTGATGATAGAAGTTTCTGTCACCCCCAAAACTAGTGTGGTACAGGAACTGCTATTGCCTGTGATGGGTGACACATAGATCTTCATAGTCTCAAGTAGAGAAAGCGTGTCACCGATCCTGATTCACACTGCTGCTAAGCAACCATCCCAGTCTGATATATAGCGATAGAAGCAGCAAGAAAAACAACAGGTTAGAGACTGGCACATGGAATACCGAAATGGTAAACATGGAAAAGTTTAGTTTTGGGCGGAGTGTCCCTTTAATGTATAACAGTATGCAGTAAGCTCCTATGCTCCCTCTAGTGGCGACTGAGGGTAGTCATGAGGCTATATTTTAAATGTGCCTGAAGGTGATTTAGCCCTTATTCACACGACAGGGTTTCCCGGCCAGGTGACGGACGTTCATAAAACGGCCGTCACACGGCTGCAGTAGGAACAATAGACCCCTAATGGGGCTATTCACATGACCGATTTTTTGACGGCCCGGGAAACCTGGCCTTAAAAAAATAGGACATGCCCTATTTTCGTCCGTTTACCCGGTCGCCCGGCTCCCATAGAAGTCTATGGGGCCGGGTAATACACGGCCATCACTGGAATGTGTCCCGAGTGACGGCCATGTCTTCCGTCGCTAGCGCTCTCCCTCCTCCTCCTCACAGTGCAGAGTGCATGTGAGGAGGAGGGTCTTTTTTTGCTCCCTGTAGGAGTCGGAATCCCCAATCCCCGGCTGGGGATTGGGGATTTCGCTACAGGAGAAGTGAGTGACTACACTGTCCATATATGGACACAGCGACGTCACTCGCTTGTGAAGCGGAATCCCCGACCCTGTGGCCAGGGATTCCGCTACAGAAGAAGTGAGTGACCACACTGTCCATATATGGACACAGTGACGTCACTCACTTCTGAAGCGGAATCCCCGACTTTGTGGCCGGGGATTCCTCTCCAGGAGAAGTCAGTGACTACACTGTCAGTGACTACACTGTCCATATATGGATATTGAATTCAGTGACTTCTCCTGGAAGAAGGGGGAATGGGTGCAACCTACAGGGGGCTGTGTGGCATTACCTGCAGGGGGCTGAGTGGCATTACCTGCAGGGGGCTGGGTGGCATTACATACAGGGGGCTGGGTGGCATTACCTGCAGGGGGCTGGGTGGCATTACCTGCAGAGGGCTGGGTAGAATTACCTGCAGAGGGCTGGGTAGCATTACATACAGGGGGCTGGGTGGCATTACCTGCCAGGTGCTGGGTGGCATTACCTGCAGAGGGCTGGGTGGCATTACCTGCAGAGGGCTGGGTGGCATTACATGCAGGGTGCTGGGTGGCATTACCTGCAGGGGGCTGGGTGGCATTACCTGCATGGGATTGGGTGGCATAACCTGCAGGGATTGGCTGGCATTACATACAGAAGGCTGGGTGGCATTACATAGTGGGGGCTGGGTAGCATTACCTGCAGGGGGCTGGCTGGCATTACCTGCAGGGTGCTGGCTGGTATTACATACAGGGGGCTGGTTGGCATTACCTGCAGGGTGCAGGGTGGCATTACCTGCAGGGGGCTGGGTGGCATTACCTGCAGGGGGCTCGCTGGCATTACCTGCAGGGTGCTGGCTGGCATTACATACAGGGGGCTGGTTGGCATTACCTGCAGGGTGCAGGGTGGCATTACCTGCAGGGGGCTGGGTGGCATTACCTGCAGGGGGCTGGGTGGCATTACCTACAGGAGGCTGGGTGGCATTACCAACAGGGTGCTGTGTGGCATTACCTACCAGGGGGGCTGTGGCATTATCTACAGAGGGCTGTGTGTGGCAACAAATTTAAATGAAATTCATCCGATTTTAAAACGGACAGGGAAAAAAACGGATGCAAAACGGGTCAAAAAAACGGCAACACGGCCCGTAACGGAATCGGAATGGATGCAAAACGGATGCAAAACTGCCGGGAAGAAAGGCCCAAAACGGCCGTTTTTATCCGCCGACACTCGTACCCTGTCTTGTGAAGAAGGCCTTAGGCCTCTTTCACACGACAGTGAAAAACGGCCATGTGATGGCCGTCCTTTTAACGGCTTTCACATGGCCGTTTTCAGAACAATGATGTTCTATGGGTGCATTCACACGGCCGTTTTTTTAACGGCCCGTGAATAATGGCCGTCAAAAAATAGGACATGTCCTATTTTTGGCCGTTTTAACGGCCTGACGGCCCCCATAGAAGTCAATGGATCCGTTTTTAACGGCTGTCAATACATGTAACAACCGTTAAAAACGGATCTGTTACATGGGGATTGGCAAGGGAACTACTAGTTCCCTTGCTGGCTATCGTTGGCATACTCACATTTGCGGCTCTTCTTCAGGTGTGGTCACTCGTCTGTGGTCACTCGGGTTTGAAGGCGCCTCGATGACGTCATCGCCCCGTCGTGCTGCCTTGCCAGATCCCGTGCAGATGAGTGACCACAAGTGAAGAAGAGGAGAGACGGCGCTGCTCTCGTGAGTATGCTGCAGGATCTATAGGCAGGCTGGTGTGGCATCTACAGGGAGGCTGGTGTGGCATCTACAGGGAGGCTGGTGTGGCACGATCTACAGGGAGGCTGGTGTGGCACGATCTACAGGGAGGCTGGTGTGGCACGATCTACAGGGAGGCTGGTGTGGCACGATCTACAGGGAGGCTGGTGTGGCACGATCTACAGGGAGGCTGGTGTGGCATGATCTACAGGGAGGCTGGTGTGGCATCATCTACAGGGAGGCTGGTGTGGCATCATCTACAGGGAGGCTGGTGTGGCATCATCTACAGGGAGGCTGGTGTGGCATCATCTACAGGGAGGCTGGTGTGGCACGATCTACAGGGAGGCTGGTGTGGCATCATCTACAGGGAGGCGTGTGGCATCATCTACAGGGAGGCTGGTGTGGCATCATCTACAGGGAGGCTGGTGTGGCATCATCTACAGGGAGGCTGGTGTGGCATCATCTACAGGGAGGCTGGTGTGGCACGATCTACAGGGAGGCTGGTGTGGCATCATCTACAGGGAGGCTGGTGTGGCATCATCTACAGGGAGGCTGGTGTGGCATCATCTACAGGGAGGCGTGTGGCATCATCTACAGGGAGGCGTGTGGCATCATCTACAGGGAGGCGTGTGGCATATACAGGGAGGCGTGTGGCATATACAGGGAGGCGTGTGGCATCATATACAGGGAGGCGTGTGGCATCATCTACAGGGAGGCGTGTGGCATCATCTACAGGGAGGCGTGTGGCATATACAGGGAGGCGTGTGGCATATACAGGGAGGCGTGTGGCATCATATACAGGGAGGCGTGTGGCATCATATACAGGGAGGCGTGTGGCATCATATACAGGGAGGCGTGTGGCATCATATACAGGGAGGCTGTAAATAGTGTCTAGGTGAACATATGACCTTCCTTTGGTTGTTTTCAGGGGGCTGGGACAAAAAAAAGCCTGACCAATGAAATTCATCAGTTTTTTTAACGGCCATGAAAAACTGATGCAAAATGGATGTCAAACGGCCATTAAAAACGGACAGACGGACTTGAAATGGATGAAAATTTAGAGTCACACTGATGCAAAATGGCCATGAAAAACTGACAGTTGATCAGTTTTAAATGGACATTTTTTTTCACTGTCGTGTGAATAAGGCCTTACAGTTTTACATTAAAAATAAATAAATAAAAAACTCTGCCTGTTATACAGATATATTAAGAAATCCATCAGAACAGAATTTTGAGCCTATTTACATAAAAAAAGGTTAAAATGTTGTTCAAAAGGGTGAGAGTTCACGTTAAATAGGCACTTTTGTTTAAAACATTGATGGCATATCCCTATGATATGCTATCAATGTGTGATTTGTGGGCATCTGACCACAAGGACCGCAGCCATTCATGAGAACAAGGGGGCTGAGGTGCCGCCTCAATACTTAAAGAGGCTCTGTCACCACATTATAAGTGCCCTATTTCCTACATAATGTGATCGGCCCTGTAATGTAGATAACAGCAGTGGTTTTTATTTTGAAAAACTATAAATTTTGAGCAAGTTTTGCACAATTTTAGATTTATGCTAATTACTTTCTTAATAGACAACTGGGCGTGTTTTTACTTTTTACCAACTGGGCGTTGTACAGAGGAGTGTATGACGCTGACCAATCAGTGACCCATCAGTGTCATACACTTCTCATTGTTCCAGCCCATTGTTACAGTGTGATTGTGCAGTGAAAGAAGCTGGGCTGGAACAATGAGAAGTGTATGAAACTGATTAGTCGCTGATTGGTCAGCGTCATACACTCCTCTGTACAACACCCAGTTGTCTATTAAGAAACTAATTAGCATAAATCTAAAATTATTCATAACTTGCTCAAAATTGATTGTTTTTCAAAATAAAAACCACTGTTATCTACATTCCAGCGCCGATCAGATTATGTAGGAGATAGGGCACTTATAATGTGGTGACAGAGCCTCTTTAAAGTTTTTTTTCTATCTGTATAGACTTGTATGGTTTACATTAAAGAAAATATAATCTCAAGTTTACAAGTATACATTTTGCGGTAGCACAATCTGGTGTATAATCCTCATATGCCATGCCAGGCAAGGAGAGGACCCAGCATGGCTATTTACTGAATAGTGTGCTATGGTCAAGAGATGGAATTATTGGTCGCTTGTTCCTGTAACAGACCTTTACTGCTCCCATTATTCTGTTACAAGAGACACAGAAGAGAAAACATAACATTTAATCCACCATAACAATAAACCCACGCCATAATGTGTGACTATAGCAGCTCTGTACACAGTCAATGTGTAACGATCCTCTGTAAGCAAAGCCATTACCCATAAACAATTCTCATTGAACAAAGACACTAAACATCTGAATATTACAAAATGGGAAAACAACAGCTGGAAATATGATAGCAGTTTTGAATAAATCATATTTAGCAAATAAAAAATAAGAATGGAAAAAAAAATGAAATCTTTGAAATGTATTTTTTCATAACCTCAACATAGTGAGTATAATTAAGAATACAAATTTACATATTAAAAATTGATTAAATAGCAGAATTATATTTTGATTTCTGTTGTTTCATTATCCACTTTCCTCATTCACAAACTTTGTTCTATTTAAAATATCACATTTTAATTTTATAGTGAATAGACAAATAACACTCATATAATGGAAAGGAAATATGGATTGATGTGTTTTTAGTTTGACTGGAGACTAGTGGATCTTTGTATTGTCTCAACATTTTAAGAATGACACATTGGTGGAGTGTTGAACCCCCTTTGGACTTTATTAGACACAGCACCACCTTTATCTGTGTGCTGTTCTGGTATTGCAGCTCAGTTGCAGCTTAGTCCCATTGACTTGACTAGGACTAGAACAGAGTTGCAATACCAAACACTGCGGACAAAAGAGAGTAACACTGTGTTTGCTAAAATTATGAAGGGGTGCAACACTCATAGTTTCAAAGTGAGTATGATTCAAAAAAAGGCTCAGGTCTATCAAGTTCAACCAGGGGAAGGAGAGGATGAGGATGCAGGGAAGGGGTAAGGATACATTTTAGAACATTGTTTCCCTCTGATCCAGAAGGAGGCAAAAAAAAAATAAAAAAAATAAGGCAAGAGCCAATCTGCCCTAAAAGGGAAACATTTCCTTCCATAGGAAAAATGTCAAAAAAGATTGGATCAACACTCAAAAAGAATTCTATACATTTACATAAGTATTGATGTCGATCTGTTATAAAAATGATCTAAACCTTTTTTGAAGCCATCATCTGTGACCAGCTCTTGAAGTGACTATTGCACAGATTTACAGCTCTTACAGTATAGAAGGCTTGTCGTCTCTGGAGATTGAACCTTTTTTTTCTCCAGACGGCAGGAGTGTTCCCTCTTTGGAGGGGATTTTCCATGGAACAACTTTTTTTTACTATAGTTTTCCCCCATATATGTCTCTTCTCAAGACTAAATGCATTTAATTCCTTTCATCTTTGCTTATAACCAACATTTAAAGAGGCTCTGTCACCACATTATAAGTGCCCTATCTCCTACATATGGAGATCGGCGCTATAATGTAGATGACAGCAGTGCTTTTTATTTAGAAAAACGATCTATTTTCACCACATTAGGAGCGATTTTAGCGTTATGCTAATTACTTTCTTAATGCCCAACTGGGCGTGTTTTTACTTTAGACCAAGTGGGCGTTGTACAGAGGAGTGTATGACGCTGACCAATCAGAGACCAATCAGCGTCATACACTTCTCTCCATTCATTTTGGCAGCGCATAGGGATCCTGCTAGATCAGTATGTGCTGTCTTAGGGTATGTTCACACGGCGGGGGTCCGTAACGGCTGAAATTACGGGGATGTTTCAGCCTGAAAACATCCCCGTAATTTCAGCCGTACCGGCATGTGCAGGCGCTTGAACGCCGCGTCAATTACGGCCGTAATTAGCGTTGCTATTCATTGGAGTCAATGAATAGCGGCTCCAATTACGGCCAAAGAAGTGACAGGTCACTTCTTCTACGCGGGCGTCTATTTACGCGCCGTCATTTGACAGCGGCGCGTAAATATACGCCTCGTGTGAACAGACAAACGTCTGCCCATTGCTTTCAATGGGCAGATGTTTGTCAGCGCTATTGAGGCGCTATTTTCGGGCGTAATTCGGGGCAAAAACGCCCGATTTACGTCCGTAAATAGGCCGTGTGAACATACCCTTATACTGACACATTGACATTACTGAAGTGTTTAGACAGTGAATAGACATTCCTTCCAGCCAGGATGGGATGTCTATTCACAATCCCGACACTTCGCTAACGTTTCTGTGGTACTTACAGCAGAGCAAGCGTAATCTTGCGAGATCACGCTGTAAATGACAGGTTACAGCGAGATTACGCTTTGTGGTGACCAAGCACAGTAGCTCCTTCATTCTCATCAGTACCAGTCTCAGAAGTTGGAAACAACAATTTTCAAGGAAGAAGGCAGCACATCCAAAAATAGGCATTTTATTTACCTACAAATGCGACGTTTCAGTCCAGCAAGAGCTTTCTCAGGCTTGGGAAAGGTCCTGCTGGACTGAAACGTCGCATTTGTGGGTAAATAAAATTCCTATTTTTGGATGTGCTGCCTTGTTCCTTGAAAATTGTTGTTTCCATTTGTGGAACCTGGGATCAGGTTCCTGTAAAGGCTTGCACCCATCATATTACATCAAATATTCTCTCCGGTTCTATGATCACCTTCATTTCCTCAGTCTCAGAAGTTGGACCTGCACCAATCACATATTGATGGCATATCCTATCCATATCCTATTTCTAGTATACAGAAATATTACAAGGTATTTAACCCCTTAAGGACCGGGCCAATTTTGGCCTTGAGGACTAAAAAATATTTTCCTCTTTGCATTCTGGCACTCATAACTTTTTCATTTTTTGCCCAACGTAGCTGTATGAGACTTTGTTTTTCTTTGTGTGACAAGTTGTACTTTATGTAGGTACGATTTTTGTGGTATATTTACATTATAGTTTAGTTGATATATATTTTTATTTTGGCAAAAATGTAGAAAAAAACCCAGTTTCGCTGCGGTTTTCTTTTTCTTTTACACCATACACCGATCATAATAAATAACATTATACATTTATTGTACAGGTTGTTACTGATGTGGCAATACCAAATATGCGTATATTATTTCATGTTTTTGGACTTATATTTTGAAAAGTAATTTATTGTAAAAAATTTGTATTTCTGTGTATTTTTTAGAAAAATATTTTTTATTTGACATTACTTTTTTTTATTAGCTTTATATTTTTTTTAATCTCAGAGGGATTTTTCATTTTTATTTTTATTTTTTAAAATTAAATGTACTGGCATATATCTATATGCCAATATGTTAGTCTGTGCACTATTTGTACACAGGCAGTCGTTAGGGCATACCTCAGTATGGCCTTACAACTAGAGATGAGCGAACTTATGATAAGTTCGGTTCGGCTGGTTCGCCGAATTTCTTGAAAAAGTTTGATTCGGACCGAACTAGTTCGGACCGAACCTGTAATTCAAGAAAGCCCATAAATATCGTGTATGGAGCTCCCGTAATGACGGGTGGCTACATGTGTGCACCCGGCATTACGGCAGAGTTGCTAGGCGACGTCAGTAAATAGTCACTGTCCAGGGTGCTGAAAGAGTTAACTGATCGGCAGTAACTCTTTCAGCACCCTGGACAGTGAATTCCGATCACAATATAGAGCAACCTGTAAAAAAAAAAAAAAAGACGTTCGTACTTACCGAGAACTTCCTGCTTCTTCCTCCAGTCCGGCCTCCCGGCCGTTGCCTTGGTGACGCGTCCCTCTCAACATCCGGCCCGACATCCCTGGATGACGTTTCAGCCAATGTGACCGCTGCAGCCAATCACAGGCCAATCACATGCTGCAGCGGTCACATGGACTGTCGCATCATCCAGGGATGTCGTGCTGGATGTCAAGAGAGGGACGCGTCACCGTTGCCTTGGTGACGCGTCCCTCTTTCGGCATCCAGCCCGACCTCCCTGGATGACGCGGCAGTCCATGTGACCGCTGCAGCCTGGGATTGGCCTGTGATTGGCTGCAGCGGTCACTTGGACTGAATCGTCATCCCGGGAGGCCGGACTGGAGTTATCGGTAAGTAGGAACTTCTATTTTTTTTACACGTTGAGGTCTATTGTGATCGGAAGTCACTGTCCAGGGTGCTGAAACAGTTACTGCCGATCGCTTAACTCTTTCAGCACCCTGGACAGTGACTATCTCCTGATGTCGCGTACCGGAAAATCAGTGACTCATAAGCCGGGTTCGGTCAAAACGTGTTCGGCCGAACCCGGTGAAGTTCGGATTCGCTGCGAACCGAACTTTTCACGATGTTCGGACCGAAACTGGGTTCGGTTGTCCCGGTTCGCTCATCTGTACTTACAACCAACATGGGATATGGTCAGACAGTCCTGGGGTCCTTCAATGGACCCTGGGCTGTCTGCCCATACCATATACTCGTCCTAATACGCTTATGCTCATCCTAATGAGCCAAGTACCCGCCGTTCAGGACCAGTATTCTCGTCCTGTGTCGGCAACCAATTAAATGTTAATTATATTTTAAAGCTTCATTATGGAGTTATTTTCATAAAGAATAGAATGACAAGCCTTTGAAAGCGTGTAGATGGGGGGGTCCATGAGAATATTGGACCAAAATTATTATCTAATGGTTAATTTGATTATATATGGTTAAAACATGGTTAACACCTGTGCTTTGTTTCCTCTGTGTCAATTAAAGGTTAACTGTGCTGGGGTGGCGCAAGCTTACCAAGGAATATTCTGAAGAGATCAGCCGACTCCTGATTGGTGGAGAAGATAATAATCTTTATTTATATAGCGCAACATATTCCACAGCACATTACAATGCAGATGGAACAAGAACAGACAATATCAGAAATTACATAGTGACAAAATCAATTATCAATTCAAATAAGAGGAGTGAGGACCCTGCTCACAAGAGCTTACAATCTTTGAGGAAATAGGTGTGACCCACAAATAGAAAAACATATTGTGTTTCCAAGAAACGCACTTGTTTAGGGAGAATTCTGGATCTAAAGAGGCTTTTTATACACTCTTCTATAAAGGGGATGGAATTGACTCTAGCCACTGTTTATGTACCTCCACCATTCACCCCTGGAGTGTTAGAACTTAATTTAACAGTTCCACTGGTAATATTAGGTAATATGAAAGCTATAATCTCTGAACAAAAAGATAGCAAAAGGAATAAAAGGGACAAGGAGAATAGAACTTATAATAGGGACACAAAATTGGCACGTCTATGTGTTGAATTGTTATGGGAAGATCTATGGCGCTAATAAAATACTGCTCTCATGTTATTTCAAAACACATATGACATATTCGCACATAGATCTGGCCATGGAAAATTTAGAATTGCTACCCATAGTTAAAAAAGTTATTTATGGAGTTAGACGGCTTTCTGACCATGTCCCAATAACAGTAGATCTTTTGGAAATGCACTCTACAGTAAGAAGTAGATGGAAAATCAATTCATATTGGTTAAATACCATTGAAATGCATGAAGGGATTCAACATCAACTAAAGGAATGTTTTAACATTTTTCAGGATCGACGTCCAGACTTATTGTCTGGGACGCAGAAAGGCCTTCCTTAGAGAAATATTGTCATGGGAGATTATACAAATTAAACAAAAATACCAGGATGACAAGAAGACCCACTTGAAAGAGGTGAGAAAATTGGAAAGTTTCTATATGAAATACCCATATATATATATATATATATATATATATATATATATCTTAGCGCCTGCGGTGTGCATCTGCATGTTCTTGTTACTGGTAATACATTAGTCACGGCAGATTAGCTCCTGCATATCTATTTTATGCTTTAGGAGGAGCTGGCCAAATTTTTTTGTTTGTAGTATTTGCATGGGGGCGGTGACTGCTTCCATTTTTGTCGTGTTCTCCACCCACCTGTCCTGGGCTGTTTTTAATTAGAACAGAATATATTTGGTTCCTACCTGTCCTGGGCTCACTGTGTGCTCAGCCCAAGAGAGAGAGGTAAGTCTCCAGAATAGGGATACAATGTTCAGTGTAGGGACTCCTGATAGAGGTTGCCTTGTCGTGGCAGGTGGGCTCGCACATTTTGATCAAACTGAGCGCTAAGAACCTCACATTTATTAACATAATAACTATAGCAGTAATGCAATAAAAGTAATAAAAATGCATAATAAACAATAAGTGAGTGTGTGTGTATATATATATATATCTTAGCGCCTGCGGTGTGCATCTGCATTTTCTTGTTCCTGGTAATACATTAGTCACGGCAGATTTGCACCTGCATATCTATTTCATGTTTTAGGAGGAGCTGACCAACCTTTTTTGTTTGCAGTATTTACTCAATGGTAGTTCATTATTAATTTGGTGAAATTGGTGAAATACTGAGCCATACTCTGTTTAGAAATGTAAATAAAACACAATGGGAGGAACTGGAGGCCCCATAACAATAACTCGGTTAAGGAAGGTGATAATAGCATTTAAACCTAAAAGATAGAAGGGATTGATGACCTATCTTTTGAAGTCTACCATTAATACAAGGAAGTCTTGATAGAAAAACATTTCAATGTCCCAAGCCAAGCTTTTGAATGTGAGAGTCTCCCTTATAGTATGTATGAGGCACTGAGAGTTCTGAAATACAAACCGGATAAAGACGATCATTTATGAAACTCTGATAGACCAATCTCCCTGCTAAATACTGATATAAAGATTTTGGCGAAGGTATTGGCAGGAAGATTGGAAAGAATTATGTCAGATATAATTCATGCAGACCAACGGGGATTTATGGAAGGAAGGTCGGCAGCTGATAACACCTCGTAGGCATGGCGGATGATATCGGTGACAGAATGGTCCTGTCGCTTGATTCCACAAAAGTCTTTGACTCTCTATAATAGTCTAAACTATGGGAAATTATGAAAAGTTTTGGATTAAATGGCTCAAAATTATTTATTATTAACCAAGGGGTGCGGTTTATGTAAATAGTGTAGTCTCCTTCCTCTTTGGATTAGGTAGTTGAATAAGTCAGGGTTATCCCTCTTGCCGATGTTGATATCCATCGCAATACGTATGAGTGACAAAATAGACGGATTTATATATGGGGTCCATCAGGAAAAAAAATCTTTATATACTGACGATTTATTCCTTGGAAATACTGGTGAGGCCTTAGGGTATGTTCACACGCAGTGTTTTCAGACGTAATTTGGGCGTTTTACACCACGAATTACGCCAGAAAAAACGCCCCTAATATGCCTACAAACATTTGCCCATTGCTTGTAATTTTGTGCGTCGCTATCAAAATACGGCGTGTAAAAAGATGCCTGCGAAAAAGAAGTGCATGTCACTTCTTGGGACGTTTTTGGAGTCGTTTTTCATTGACTCCATTGAAAAACAGCTACAAAAACGGCTGTAAAATACGCCGCAAAAAACGTTCCAAAAACGTCTGAAAATCAGATATAATTCATGCAGACCAACGGGGATTTATGGAAGGAAGGTCGGCAGCTGATAATACCTCGTAGGCATGGCGGATGATATCGGTGACAGAATGGTCCTGTCGCTTGATTCCACAAAAGTCTTTGACTCTCTATAATAGTCTAAACTATGGGAAATTATGAAAAGTTTTGGATTAAATGGCTCAAAATTATTTATTATTAACCAAGGGGTGCGGTTTATGTAAATAGTGTAGTCTCCTTCCTCTTTGGATTAGGTAGTTGAATAAGTCAGGGTTATCCCTCTTGCCGATGTTGATATCCATCGCAATACGTATGAGTGACAAAATAGACGGATTTATATATGGGGTCCATCAGGAAAAAAAATCTTTATATACTGACGATTTATTCCTTGGAAATACTGGTGAGGCCTTAGGGTATGTTCACACGCAGTGTTTTCAGACGTAATTTGGGCGTTTTACACCACGAATTACGCCAGAAAAAACGCCCCTAATATGCCTACAAACATTTGCCCATTGCTTGTAATTTTGTGCGTCGCTATCAAAATACGGCGTGTAAAAAGATGCCTGCGAAAAAGAAGTGCATGTCACTTCTTGGGACGTTTTTGGAGCCGTTTTTCATTGACTCCATTGAAAAACAGCTACAAAAACGGCTGTAAAATACGCCGCAAAAAACGTTCCAAAAACGTCTGAAAATCAGGAGCTGTTTTCGCCTGAAAACAGCTCCGTATTTTCAGACGTTTTTGGTCACTGCGTGTGAGCATACCCTTAAAAGAACTTGTCTCTCTAATACATCATTTTTTTACATTTTCCGGCCTAAGTATTGATTTGGCAAATATTTAAATATATTAATTTAGATAACAGAGAATCGGTTTTAAATGAACAATTGAAGTCAGGAGTCATTTAAATATTTGTTGATTTTTTTTCTGCATCTTTGAGGTTGTTAGCAGATCGGCAGCTGTGCCCTGCAATCGCACGACTGCCGACTGCTATTATGGCAACGGGAGACCTAACAATGGCCTCCTGTCTGCCATTACGGAAGCCGATAAGGCCCCGCCCGGAGGCGAAGCCTAATCGGCTTGCTGTCAGTGAATGACTGACAGATCTAATACATTGCACTACATAGTCCCCTAGTGGGAATAAACAAAAGTGTAAAAAAAAAAAGTAATAAAAAATCTAATAAAAGTTTCAAGTAATAAAATAAAACACAATCACCCTTTTTCCCTTATCAAGTCCTTTATTACTGAAAAAAATTAATAAACCATACATATTTGGTATCACTGCGACCGTAACGGCCAAAACTATAAAAATATTATGTTATTTATTCCACGCAGTGAACGGCGTAAAAAAAAACCGTAAAAGAACAAACCCAGAATTTCAGTTTTTTGGTCTCTTTGCCCTACAAAAATAGAAATAAAAAGTGATCAAAAAGTTGCATGTATCCAAAAATGTTACCTATAAAAATCGTCTCGTCTTGCAAAACTAGGTAGTCTCGCAAAAAACAAGCCCCAATACAGCTCCGTGGACTAAAAAATTCAAAAGTTATGGTTCTTACAACATGGTGACCGAAAAAAAATCCATTCTTTTTACAAAAGTAATTTTATTGTGCAAAAAGTTGTAAAACATAAAAAAGTGTTATAAATTAGGTATCGCCGGAATCGTACTGACCCGCAGAATAAAGTTTACATGTAGATTAGAACGCATTGTGAACGCTGTATAAAAAAACCCTAAAAAACTATGCCAGAATTGCTGTTTTTTAGTCACATTGCCTCTCACAAAATATCAATAATAACTACAGCTCGTCCCACAAAAAAAAAGCCCTCATACCACTACGTCTATGAAAAAATAAAATTAGTTGAGGCTCCAATAAGTCAGGAAATAAAAATATGCGGTTGTGCAGATCAGAGGGGAACATTTCGTCTGTTTCAAGAGGCGAGTTATCGGGGCACTAAAATTAGGGAACCAGGAAGAGGAGGGCCCAAACATATCTGCTAGAAGCGAGGGTGCCCGTATTATACCAGGACAACACTTCCCAGAAAAATTCCCCAAACTGCAAAGGTGCAGAGTGTGGATCAAAAGGGGGATAAGGGCACATTTACACGTTTACGGTGTTCTGTTCCCACGAGCCTTCATTTTACCCGTCGCTATCAAAATACGGCGCGTAAAAAGATGCCCGCGAAAAAGAAGTGCATGTCACTTATTGGGATGTTTTTGGAGGCGTTCCATTGACTCCATTGAAAAACAGCTCCAATAACGGCCGTAAAATATGCCGCGAAAAACGCGAGTTGCTACAAAAACGTCTGAAAATCAGGAGCTGTTTTCGCCTGAAAACAGCTCCGTATTTTCAGACGTTTTTGGTCACTGCGTGTGCCCATACCCTTACTGTGCGGAAATCAGGCTGCGGTGCAGAATTTTCTCCCCGCAGCATGCTCATGATGTTGCGGAGAAGAAGCGGAATTTCATTTAGGATTTCAGTTTTTGCAATGCAAAAACTGAAATCTGTGGCAAGTCCGCTGTGATTTCTGCAACGTCTCAATTATCTGTCAAATATGCAAATGTTGGTGCAGATTCGTTGCGTAATTGCCCCAAATCTGCACCAACATTTGCAGCGGAGAAATTCCGCCACGTCTGAACTAAGTAAAGAGACCATTTATCAGTGCGACACCGGCCTGTGCAAAAAGGATTGCTCCACAGCGTAACACACATCTATGGATTATTTTATTGTTTACCCCATTATTATACCATCTGACTATGCCCCTGATGTACTCCACACAGCTTACATGTACCCCCACATTATAAACTGAAATACCAGTAATACTCAAACAAAACTATTACCAAGCAAAATCTACGCTTCAAAAGCCAAATGGCGCTCCCACCCATCTGAGCCCTACAGTGTGCCCAATGATCAGTTTACTTCCACATATGTGGCACCGCCATAACCGGGAGAAACCTTTTAACAATTTTTGGGGTGTGTCTCTCCAGTGGCATAAGCTGGGCAAGATATATTTGCCACTGAATTGGCATATCTGGGGGAAAACTTTAATTTTTACTTTGCACTTTCCGCAGTGCATTCATTTATGGAAAAGACCTGTGGGTTGAAAATGCTCACTACACCCCTTAATAAATGCCTTGAGGGGTGTAGTTTCTAAAATGGGGTCACTTCTCAGGGGTTTCTTTTATTACTTCACATCAGAGCCCTGCAATTGTGAATCAATGCTATGTCGCCAAATTAGGCCTCAATTTCGCATGGTACTCTTTCACTCCTGAGCCCTGTCGAATGTCCAGGCAAAAGATTAGTGCCCCATCAGGGGGGTTATAAAACCGGCAAACACAGCATAACAATTAGAGAGCTGTCTTGTTATGGTGGCACAAGCTGGGCACCACATATTGGCATATCTATTGAAAAATCCCATATTCGCTCTGCAATGTCGAGTGCACACTAATTTTTGCAAAACACCTGCGGGGTTAACATGCTCACTACACCCCTAGGTGAATACCTTGAGGGTGTAGTTTCCAAAATGGGGTAATTTTTGGGGGGTTTCCACTGTTTTGGTCCCACAGGGGTTTTGCAAATGCTACATAGCGACCAGAAACCAATCCAGCAAAATCTGTACTCCTAAAGCCAAATGGTGCTCCTTTCCTTCTGAGCCCTGCCGTGTGCCCAAAAATTAGTTTATGACCACATATGGGGAATTGCCGTGCTCGGGGGAAATTGCTTTACAAATCTTGGGGTTCTTTTTCTCTTTTATTTTTTGAGAAAATGAAAACTTTTGCGCAAGCTACGTCTTATTGGAAAAAAAACATTTTTTTATTTTCACTGTCCAATTCAAATAAAATCTATGAAACACCTGTGGGGTCAAAATGCTCACTACACCCCTAAATTAATTCCTCAAGGGGTGTAGTATCCCAAATGGAGTCCCTTTTGGGTAGTTTCGACTGTACTGGTACCTTAGGGGCTTTGCAAAAGCAACATGGTTTCAAGAAACCAATCCAGCAAAATCTGTTCTCCAAAGGCCAAATGGCGCTCCTTCCCTTCTGATCCTTGCCGTGTGCCCAAACAGGAGTTTTGAACACATATGGAGTATTTCCGTACTCCAGAGAAGATGCTTTACAAATGTTGGGGTTGTTTTTTTCCTTTATTTGTTGAGAAAATGAAAAATTTTGAGCTAAAGCTACGCCTTATTGAAGAAAAAGGATTGTTTTTATCTTCACTTCCCAATTCTAATAAATTATATGAAACACCTGTGGGGTCAAAATGCTCAATACACTGCTAGATGAATTCCCCAAGGGGTGTAGTTTCCTAAATGGAGTAACTTTTTTGGCGTTCTCACTGTTTTGGTCCCTCAGGGGCTTTGCAAATGCGACATAGTCTCCGCAAACCATTACTGCTAAATTTGAGCTCCAAAAGCCAAATGGCGCTCTTTCACTTCTAAGCCATGCCGTGTGTCCAAACAGCAATTTATGACAACATGTGGGGTACTGTTTTACTCGGGAGAAATTGCTTTACAAACTTTGTGGTGCTTTTTCTCTTTTAGTCCTTGTGAAAATTAGAAAAAATTTGCTAAACCTACATTATCTTTGAAAGAATGTAGATTTCCATTTTCACAGCCTACTTCCAATAATTTCTGCAATAAACCTGTGGGGTCAAATGCTCATTTCGACCCCTAGATAATTTCCTTAAGGGGTGTAGTTTCCCAAATGCGGTCACTTTTTGGGGATTTCCACTGTTTTGGCACCGCAAGAGCCTTTCAAACTCAACATGGTGCCTAAAATATATTCTAATAAAAAGGAGGCCCAAAATCTTCTAGGTGCTCCTTTGCTTCTGAGGCCTTCGCTTCAGTCCATAAGCACACTAGGACCACATGTGGATATTTCCAAAAACTGCAGAACCTGGGCAATAAATATTGAGTTGCGTTTCTCTGGTAAAACTTTCTGTTACAAAAAAAATGGATTAAAAATAAATTTCTGCAACAACAAAAAGTGAAATTTGTAAATTTCACCTTTACATTGGTTTAATTCCTGTGAAACGTCTAAAGGGTTAAGAAACGTTCTAAATGCTGTATTAAATACTTTGAGGAGTGAAGTTTTTAAAATGGGTGACTTTTTGGGGGTTTCTAATATATAAGGCCCCAAAAGCCACTTCACAACTAAACTGGCTCCTGCAAAAATAGCCTTTTGAAATTACGTCCTAGAAAAATAAAGGGATGTTAAAAAAAATGATGTGAATCTAATGTAGACATATGGGGATGTTAATTAGCGACTATTTTGTGTGGTATAACTGCCTGTCTTACAAGCTGTTACATTTAAATTTAGAAAAATTAAAATTTTAGCAATTCTTTGCTAAATTTTGATGTTTTTCACAATTAAATACTGAATGTATCGAGCAAACTTTGCCAGTAACATAAAGTTCAATGTGTCATGAGAAAACAATCTCAGAATCGCTTAGATAGGTAAAAGCATTCCAAAGTTATTACCACATAAAGTGACACATGTCAGATTTGAAAATGATGCTCTGTCGGGAAGGTCAAAAGTGGCCACCGCATTGGAATTGAAATGAAACAACTGAGATGCAATTGAAGTGTAGACTTTCAGGTTTATTTCAAGGGGTTGAACAAAAAATATCCTGTGAAACGTTTAGGAATTGCAACCATTTTTCTACACAGCCTCCTCATTTCAGGGCCTCAAAAGTAATTGGACAAATTAACATTACCATAAATAAAATGTTTTTTTTTAAATACTTTGTAGAAAATCCTTTGTAGGCAATGACTGTCTGAAGTCTGGAACCCATGGACACCACCAAACGCTGGGTTTCCTCCTTTGTGATGCTTTGCCAAGCCTTTACTACGGCTGTCTACAGTTGTTGCTTGTTTGTGGGTCTTTCTGCCTTAAGTTTTGTCTTAAGCAAGTGAAATGCAGCTCGATCGGGTTGAGATTTGGTGATTGACTTGGCCATTGAAGAATATTCCACTTCTTTGCCTTAAAAAAACTCCTGGGTTGCTTTCGCAGTATGTTTTGTGTCATTGTCCATCTGTACTGTGAAGCGACGTCCAATCAACTTTGTTGCATTTGGTTGAATCTGAGGAGAAAGTAAATCCCTGAACACTTCAGAATTCATCCGGCTGCTTCTGTTTTCAGTCACATCATCAATAAACACTAGTGACCCAGTGCCTTTGGCAGCCATGCATGCCCATGCCACCACACTGCCTCCACCATGTTTTACAGAGGATGTGGTGTGCTTTGGATCATGAACCTAGACTTCTCCATACTTTCTTCCTCCCATCATTCTGGTACAGGTTGATCTTAGTTTCATGCTGTTCTAGAACTGAATATTTTGATGTTGTTTGGCAACGTCTAATCTGGCCTTTCTATTTTTGAGGCTGATTAATGGTTTGCACCTTGTGGTGAAGCCTCTGTATTTGCTCTGATGAAGTCTTCCCTTTATGGTAGACTTAGATACTGATACATCTACTTCCAGGAGAATGTTTTTCACTTGGGTAGATGTTGTGAAGGGGTTTTTCTTCACCATGGAAAGGATTCTGCGATCATCCACCACTGTTGTTTTTCGTGGACGTCCAGGCCTTTTGGAGTTCATGAGGTTCACCAGTGCGCTCTTTTTCTTCAAGAATGTAGCAAACTGTTGATTGGGCCACTCTTAATATTTGTGCTATCTCTCTGAGGGATTTCTTCATTTTTCTCAGCCTAACGATGGTCTGTTTCACTCGAATTGAGAGCTCCTTTGACCACATGTTGTGGGTTCACAGCAACAGCTTCCAAATGCAAATGCCACACCTGGAATCAACTCCAGACATTTTACCTGCTTAATTGATGATGGATTAACGAGGAAATAGCCCATGCAGCACATAAAATAGCTTTTGAGATACTTGTCCATGTAATGACGGGGTAGGGAGACAGACAGGTGAGCCCTAATCTACCCGCCACTCAGTCCCTGCCTACTTGCACGACCCGTCCTAGGCGACGGCGTACAACTGGGTGACGGTCCCTACGCTCAGTATGTGCACGACAGACAAACAGACAAGGGTACACAGAAGCTAAGGGAAATGGGGCAGTTGCCCACAGCAACACCGTGAGCAACAAGAGTAGTGAACGAGCCGAGTCAAACCAGGAGTGTACAAGGTACCAAACGCAGAGAAGGAGCGTAGTCAGTAAAGCCAGGGTCAATATGAAGCAGAGGTCAATAGTAATAGCTAGAACAGCAGAGCCAGGAAACAAGAAAGAATCACAGGCAAAGACAAGAAGCAAATGAAGGTATACATAGACCGAGGGCGGGAGCTAGAACCATCTGGCCAGGCTGTGATAGGTTCTCCCACTCCTCAGCCTACGAGCCTGAGTGGTAGCAGATCGAGTCACTCTATCAGACCTAGGAGCAGATGCAGACTGATTAACCACGGGCGTCGACACAGAACCTGTGTCTGGCAGATCCTTTACAGTACCCCCCTTTTATGAGGGGACACTGGACGCTTCCTAGGTGGACCTGGCTTATTGGGGTACCGAAGATGGAATATCCTAAGCAATACCCCAGCGTGAACATCCCGGGCGGGTACTCAAGTCCTCTCCTCAGGCCCGTATCCTCTACAATGGACCAGGTACTGGAGGGAGCCTTGGACCATCCTGCTGTCCACAATCTTGGCCACCTCGAATTCTACCCCTTCAGAGGTGAGAACAGGGACCGGAGGTTTCCTTGAGGTAACCAATGACAGGGAGCAGCGTTTCAGGAGGGAGGCATGAAACACGTCGTGTATTTGAAAAAACGGGGGTAACTTCAGCCGGAAGGAGACAGGGTTAATGACCTTAATGACCTTGTTTGGCCCTATAAACTGGGGAGCTAATTTTTTTGACAGTACCTTAAGGCGCAAATTTTTTGAAGACAGCCACACCATATCCCCGACCACAAACAAGGGGTTAGCAGAACGTCTTCTATCTGCCTGAGTCTTTTGTATGCTCTGGAACGCCTCCAGGTTCTTCTGAACCTGGGCCCAGACTGTGCACAGTTCCCAATGAACGACATCTACCTCGGGATTGTTGGAACCACCAGGTGAAACGGAGGAGAACAGTGGATTAAACCCAAAATGACAGAAAAAGGGGGAGACCCCTGACGAGTTACTGACCCGGTTATTAAGGGAAAATTCGGCGAGGGGAATGAAGGAGACCCAATCATATTGACAGTCAGAGATAAAACATCTTAAATATTGTTCTAGAGACTGATTAGTTTGGCCATTAGTTTCAGGATGGAAGGCCAAGGAGAAGGGCAGATCAATCTCCAACTTCTTACAGAAGGCTCTCCAAAACAATGAAACAATATTGACAGGAACCCCATGGAGACGCAGGATGTGTTTGACAAACAAGGTAGCTAACGGCTTGGCATTGGGTAGTTTCTTGAGGGGCATAAAGTGGCACATCTTACTAAAGCGGTCTACTACAACCCACACCTTCGACTTGCCTTGAGATGGAGGCAGATCAGTGATAAAATCCATGGAAATATGGGTCCAAGGTCTCTGGGGAATGGGCAAAGAACATAGTAAGCCCACTGGTCGGGACCTGGGAGTCTTGGACCTAGCACAAATTTCACAAGCGGCGACGTAGGCCTTAACGTCTTTAGGCAACCCAGGCCACCAATAGTTTCTAGCAATGAGGTGCTTGGTACCCAGGATGCCTGGATGGCCAGATAGTGCAGAGTCATGATTTTTCCATAGTACCGTTAGCCAAAATTGCAGGGGAACAAACAGCTTGTTCTCAGGAAGGTTCCCGGGAGCTGAACCTTGATCGGCCGCAATTTCGGAGACTAAGTCAAAATCAACAGAGGATATTATTATACCTGGGGGCAAAACACAAGCAGGATCTTCCTCCGAAGGAGGGCTGGTCATGAAGCTACGCGACAGTGCATCAGCTTTAATATTTTTAGACCAAGCCCTATAGGTGATCACAAAGTTGAATCTAGTAAAAAACAATGCCCATCGAGCTTGTCTCGGGTCTAGCCTCCGGGCAGATTCTAGGAAGACTAGATTCTTGTGGTCGGTAAGGACCGTTACCTCGAGCCTAGCCCCCTCCAAGAAGTGGCGCCTCTCTTCAAATGCCCATTTAATGGCTAAGAGTTTGCGGTTGCCCACGTCATAGTTACTCTCAGTGGGCGAGAACTTCCTGGAGAAGTAGGCACAGGGACGGATATGGGTGAGGGACCTGGTACCCTGGGACAAGACAGCACCCACTCCCACTTCGGAGGCGTCAACCTCCACGATGAATGGCTCCATTTGGTTGGGCTGAATCAGCACTGGGGCAGAGATAAAGCACTTCTTAAGGATCTCAAAAGCCTGGACCGCCTCCGGAGGCCAGTGGAGGAGATCAGCACCTTTGCAAGTAAGATCCGTAAGAGGCTTAGCGATGACCGAGAAGTTAGCAATAAATCTCCTGTAATGATTAGCAAACCCCAGGAAGCACTGTAACAACTTCAGGGAGGCAGGTTGGACCCATTCAGCCACAGCCTGAACCTTGGCAGGGTCCATGCGGAATTCATTAGGAGTGAGGATTTGACCCAAAAATGGTATCTCCTGCACCCCAAACACACATTTTTCGGATTTAGCAAACAGTTTGTTTTCGCGAAGGGCCTGGAGCACCTTCCTGACATGCTAAATGTGGGAGGACCAGTCCTTGGAAAACACAAGTATGTCATCAAGGTACACTACAAGAAATACCGCCAGGTAGTCTCTTAAAATCTCATTTATGAAATTCTGGAAGACCGCGGGAGCATTACACAACCCAAAGGGCATGACGAGGTATTCGAAATGACCTTCGGGCATGTTAAACGCAGTCTTCCACTCATCCCCTTCTCTGACTCGGATAAGGTTATAAGCCCCCCGAAGATCAAACTTAGAGAATCATTGGGCCCCCTGAACCTGATTGAAGAGATCAGGAATCAAAGGAAGGGGATACTGGTTCCTTACAGTGACCTTATTCAAGTTTCGGTAATCAATGCACGGCCTAAGACCACCATCCTTCTTCCCTACGAAGAAGAAGCCAGCACCTACTGGAGAAGTAGAGGGACGAATGTAACCCTTGGCCAGGCTTTCCTGGATATTTTCTCTCATGGCCTCACGTTCGGGACAAGAGAGATTAAATATCCTACCCTTTAGGACCTCTGCTCCTGGTACCAAATCTATAGCGCAATTGTATTCTCTATGAGGAGGTAACACTTCGGAGGCCTTTTTAGAAAAAACATCAGCGAAGTCCTGATTAAACTCAGATAGAGTGTTCACCTCCTCAGGGAGAGAAATAAAATTAACAGAAAAACAGGACGTCACATTCATTACCCCATTTGGTAAGATCCCCAGTATTCCAGTTAAACGTGAGATTATGCATGTGCAACCAGGGAAGGCCTAAAAGCAAATCGGATGATAATCCCTGCTTCACCAGTACAGAGCACTGCTCCAAATGAATGGAGCCAAAAATGAGTTAAAAAACAGGGGTATGCTGCATAAAATAACCATTAGCAAGTGGAGTGGAGTCGATACCCACTACCGGGACAAATTTAGACAAATCAATCAATGGCATAACTAGAGACATAGCAAATTACACAGACATAATATTAGCAGAAGACCCTGAATCCACGAAGGCACTGCCGGTAGCAGACCTACCCTCAAAAGAGACCTGAAAGGGAATCTTGATCTTATTAGGTTTCATATTTACGGAAAATACCTGTGCGCCCAAGCGACCTCCCCGATGGTCACTTAGGCGCGGAAGTTTTCCGGCTGCTTATTCTTACGCCTGGGACAGTTGTTCACTTTATGCTTGTCATCCCCACAGTAGAAGCAGTGACCATTCTTCCTGCGGAGCTCTCTACGTTGTTGGGGATACACGGAGGCCCCGAGTTGCATTGGTTCATCCGTGTTTTCCGTGGCAGAACGAAGCAACGGAACCTCGGGAGCCATCATGGGGTAGCCCGAGGAGAAGGTACAAAAACGTTCAAGTCGTCGTCCCCTGAGACGTCGGTCAAGACGAACCGCTAAAGCCATAACCTGATCTAGAGAGTCAGAAGAGGGATAGCTAACTAACAGGTCTTTCAGGGCGTTCGACAGACCCAATCTAAACTGGCACCTCAAGGCATGGTCATTCCACCGAGAAGCTACACACCACATCCTAAAGTCAGAACAGTATTCCTCAACGGGTCTCTTACCCTGACGTAAGGTCACCAGCTGACTCTCTGCAAAGGCAGTCTTGTCAGTCTCGTCATAGATGAGCCCGAGAGCGGAAAAAAAAAGGTCAACAGAGGAAAGTTCAGGGGCGTCAGGAGCCTAGGAGAAGGCCCATTCTTGGGGGCCGTCCAGGAGCCGGGAGACAATTATACCCACTCGCTGGCTCTCAGAACCTGAGGAGTGGGGCCTTAGACGGAAATAGAGTCTACAACTCTCCCGAAAGGAGAAGAAAGTCTTCTGGTCCCCTGAGAACTGGTCAGGCAGCTTGAGATGGGGTTAAAGAGGTGAGGTGGAAGGCACTAGCTGGTTAGCATCACGCTGGTCGCACCTCTGAACCAGGGCTTGGACCTGTAGAGAGAGACCCTGCATTTGCTGAGCCAGGGTCTCAAGGGGGTCCATAGTAGTAGGAACCAGGGTACAAAAGGTATATTAGCCTGTGATTATGTAATGACGGGGTAGGGAGACAGACAGGTGAGCCCTAATCTACCAGCCACTCAGTCCCTGCCTACTTGCACGACCAGTCCTAGGCGACGGTGTACAACTGTACGACGGTCCCTACGCACAGTATGTGCACGACAGACAAACAGACAAGGGTACACAGAAGCTAAGGGAAATTAGGCAGTTGCCCACAGCAACACCGTGAGCAACGAGAGTAGTGAACGAGCCGAGTCAAACCAGGAGTGTACGAGGTACCAAACGCAGAGAAGGAGCGTAGTCAGTAAAGCCAGGGTCAATATGAAGCAGAGGTCAATAATAACAAGAAAGCCAGGAAACAAGAAAGAATCCCAGGCAAAGACAAGAATCAAATGAAGGTATACATAGACCGAGGGTGGGAGCGAGAAACGTCTGGCCAGGCTGTGATAGGTTCTCCCACTCCTCAGCCTACCAGCCTGAGTGGTAGCAGATCGAGTCACTCTATCAGACCTAGGAGCAGATGCAGACTGATTAACCACGGGCGTCGACACAGAACGTGTGTCTGGCAGATCCTTTACAGTCCAATTAGCTTTGGTCCCTTGAAAATGAGGCAGCTACATATTAAAGAGCTGTAATGCCTAAACCCTTCCTCAAATTACGATGTGAATACACTCAAATTAAAGCTGAGAGTCTGCACTTTAGGCCCATATTTATTATAGAACTGTATATTCAATATGTTTTGGTAAACAGCTAAAATGCAAATCTGTTTGACTGTCCAAATAATTCTGGACATAACTGTATCTCTTCTTGATAATTGATTGAAAAAATATTAATTTACTTGATTAAATAATTTGGTAAAATATCGGATATAGATCACCAATGTTCTTGTGCACGATTGGGAAAAAGAGGGATGATTGCTGTGAGAAATGTAGGGGTTCTAGGGCAGACATGCCCAAAACTCCATATCTATTGGTCAAAAATGATTAAAGTAGTAGAAGAAGATTTGTAATATTAAAACAGATTTTGATCCCTGGATATGTATCTTGGGAAATTCCAATAGGATAACTAAAGAACATAGAAATAAAGCATTGCATTAACACATTATTAGCACGTAAATTAATCCTAAATTGTTGGATTTGGAAAAATCCAACAGATATGATGGTAGAGTAAGTTTAGTAGACTCAGTGGCTTGTGTTTATATATGGTGGCCAAAATAGATAATTTGTTGTAAAATAAAAATATGGAAGAGCAATAGAAGTAGATTTTAAACATTTTTATTTCTTTGCATTAGATTAAAAATTATTTAAAGTGCATTAGGGTGTAGGGATGCACGGTGCATCGAAACTTTGATACGGTTTCGATACTGTGCATCCCCAAACGGTTCGATACTGCTATTTCCTGTATTTCGATACTTAGCTGCGCAGCCGCACAGCTCAGTATAGTAATACATGAATGTATGAGAGCGAGGCTGCGGCTGTGTAATACAGCCAGTGCCCCGCTCCTGAATCCTGACATATGCGCGCGGGGTCAGCATGATGTGATGAGACCAGTGCTGCACTAATGATCTGCGGCACTGAAGACAGAACATGGCGGGCGCACTACAAAACACCCCCATGTTCTGTCGTCAGTGCCCGAACCGCCGCTCATTAGTGCAGCGCCGGCCGCATCACCTCATGCTGACCGCGCGCACACTTCCTGTCAGGAGCGGGGCAAATGACTGTATTACACAGCCGCAGCCCCGCTCTATAACGGCGGAGATCAGAGAAACCTCTCATCTCCGCCGCTATTCCCCTGAATGCTGCCATCAAAGCTGACTGCAGCATTCAGGAGAAAATGAGAAGGGGGGATTCCCATGCATCGCGTCACAGGGAATTCCTGTGATGCGATCGAGGGACATACCATATATGGGCAGACAGCCCAGGGTCTATTGACGGACCCCAGGGCTGTCTTACCATATTTCTTGTTGTTAGGGCATACTGAGGTATGTCCTAACAACAGCCTGTGTGATATCCATCCACAGGCTAATGTACTGGCACATATCTGATATATGTCAGTACATTAAAGTTTAAAAATAAAGTAAAAACAAAGTATTGTTAAATTAAAAAAAAAATACACCTTCACCTTTTTTACAGTAAACATTAAAATAAGTCTCAATACATAAAATACACATTCAGTAATGGCACGGACAACAATTTTTTTGCATCATTTATGATGTGTACGCTGTAAAAAAAATGAAATAAACACTGCTTTCTTTCACTTATTAATGTGAGGCGCGAGGTGCGATGAATTTAACCTCCATGTTCCTCACACTAATAGTAATTAACCCCATCATGTACCTCACACATTAACCCATTATGACTGAGAAACATGATGGGATTAATTACTATTAATGTGAGGCGCATTCAAAATTCATCACATGTCGCGCCTCACAACAGAAAACGGAAGAACTTTTTTTTTTTAAATTACTGTTGGCAAAGTATCGAAATTGGTATCGAAATCGCAATACTTAGGGTATGTTCACACGCTGAGAGGCACTTACGTGTGAAAAGACAGACTGTTAACAGCTGCCTCGTTTCACACGTAAATGCTCCTCCTTGCCTTTTGCCGTCTGTGACGCTCGTAAATCTTGAGCTGTGCTTCATTGAGTTCAATGAAGAACAGCTCAAATTACGTGGCAAAGAAGTGTCCTGCACTTCTTTGCCGAGGCAGTCAATTTACGCGTCGTCGTTTGACAGCTGTCAAACGACGACGCGTAAATTACAGGTCGTCTGCACAATACGTCTGCAAACCCATTCAAATGAATGGGCAGATGTTTGCCGACGTATTGTAGCCCTATTTTCAGATTTTCGTTTACGTCTGAAAATAGGTAGTGTGAACCCAGCCTAAACGAAGTATCGGTATCGAAGTCCAAATTCTGGTATCGTGACATCCCTATTAGGGTGCGAGAAGTGTGGGGGATACTGCTGAATGAAGGCGTCAGGTTTTAAGGACTAATGTAATATGGAGGTGTAGAGAAAGGGGTTAGATTAGGGAATGTGATAGTCCTGTACAAAAATATGTGTTTTCAGGTCACCCTTACAACTGTGGATGTTGGGAATTAATCCTAGGTATCAAATTCCGGAGATCTGGTGGAGCCAGAGAAAAATCTTGGAGACGGGAGTGAGTAGTTTGGATTATGAAGGATGTTAATGTTAGATTATTGGCAGAAAGTAGAACATGGGTAAGGTGGTAGACAGAGATGAGGGAGGAGATGTAAGGAGGTGCCGCTCTGTGGAGAGCTTTGTGTTGAAAGTAATACATTTAAATTTAATTTTGTAGTAAATGGGCAACCAGTGCAGTGACTGGCACAGGGTAGAGGCATTGGTGTAGCGGTAGGTCAGAAAGATGAGCCTGGCTGCTGCGATAAATTGGAGAGCGTTTTGACTGTTTCCACAGTAAGAAAATGGTGGATTCTGGAGATGTTTTTTTCAGATGCAGGTGACATGAGCGTGCAAATGACTGAAAACAAGAAGTGAAGGTAAGATCTGAGTCGATATCACCCCAATACAGCGGGCATGCTGGCTAGGAGTTATGGTAGCACCGCACAATTAAATGAAGGCATCCGGTTTAGGTAGGTTAGCAGATTGTGGAAACACAAGGGAAGATGTAGTTTCAGATAGAGAAAGGTCATCATGATGTTAGAAACAGCAGACAATCACTTGTATTTTGTAGTAGAGCGAGGGTGATGTCATGGTAAGAGGTATATAATTGTATCATACTGGGCAATTTGATTGGTAAGATCTGGCCACATGACCAGGAAAAGAGAATAAAAAAGTATATATATATTCATATTTTTTGCGCATTAGTTACAAATAAGTAATATTAGTTTAAATTAAAGAGAATACCATGAATTGTAAGAGAGTTTTTGCTTCTCTAATTGTGGGCAAATATGTACATTTGATATTTGTCTATATTAATATGAAAGTGTGATGGATCATGAAATTTGATGAAACAACTTTGTGATGAATATATATACTTTTATAATTTTTTTACCATGTTTTATATATTGTAATTGGCAGTATATTTTTTAAATGTTTAAAAGGAACTTTTTACAGACGCCCAGTATGCACCGGAAGAAGCCAACAGGGCGAAACCCAGGGTCGGGCAAATACTTGGTGTGCCGCATGTTTTTAACTATCTGCTTGTCTGTAATTTGCATCTTGTGAGTATTTTACAAATTTCCTTTGATTTACGCTGTTGGTGCAGTGCCACTATTTCCATTTTGCCTTACAAACTATAAGCCATGTAGTAAGATCCAGACGAGACTGTCTTGTTAGCGGAGGAACTACAGAGCCCAGCTGACTACCATCTGAGAAAGCGCCGAACATCGCATTTTGCCTTTCCGCATGGTGCAAGGAGGAGTGATATTCCCTGAACGTAGAACTATAAATGGCTATGAGCGGTAAAGAAGCTATTTATTTCTATTAACCCCTTAGTGACCAGCCTATTTTAAACCTTAATGACCAAGCCATTTTTTAAGTTTTTCCATCGTCTCATTCAAAGAGCTATAACTTTTTTATTTTTGTGTCGACATAGCTGTATAAGGTCTTGTTTATTGCGGGACAAGTTGTAATTTTTAATAGCACCATTTTGGGGTACATATAATTTATTGATTAACTTTTATTAACCTTTTTGGGGGGGATAGAAAAAAAAATGCAATTTCGCGACACTTTCTTGCATCCTAAATTTACGCTGTTTACCGTGTGATATAAATAACACAATAACTTTATTCAGAGGTTTGTTGCGATTGCAACGATACCAAATTTATATAGATTTTATATGTTTTACTACTTTTACACAGTAAAAACACTTCTTTGTTTAAATAATTTGTTTCTGTGTCACCATATTTGAAGACCCATAACTCTTTTATTTTTTCGCCGATGCAATTGATCAGTTTTTATCACATTTTGTTTAAGGCAGGATTCAAAGAAAACAGCAATTTTTGAATTGTGTTTTATTTAATTTTTTACGACGTTCACCCTGCGGGTTAAATGATGTAATAAGTTTATAGTTGGGGTAGTTACGGATGCGGCGATACCAAATGTGTGTAACTTTTTTACTTTATTTTGTTTTTAAATAATAAAGCAGTTTGTAAGGGGAAAAAGTGGGTTTTTCATTTTTTCTCAAATTTTTTTTTTTATTAACCTTATTACATTTTTTTTAATTTTTACTAGTCCCACTAGGGGACTTTAATATGCGATCCTCCGATCGCTTTTATAATACACTGCAATACTTTTGTGTTGCAGTGTATTAATGCCTGTACGTTTAAAACCTCTGGCATGACCTAGCAGGCATTCACTACCGGCTGACCTGGGGGCCTTTATTAGGCCCACGGCTGCCATCGGAGACACAGACACTCGGCGATCTGATCACCGGGTGTCATTGGGATATCGATCACACCTGTTCGAGCAGGGATACCCCCAGCCCTCAGCTACCTCTGGTAGCTGAGAGCAGGGACATTTAACGGCTCCCTGTTCTGTTTATTTATTCCAATGCAGCGCCGTAAAAAGGCTACTGCATCGGAATAAAACCCGTCTGAGTCAACATAGCCCCAAGACAGTAGGCATGCTGTCTAGGAGTTATGGTACTACTAAAATGGAGACCTCAGGTATAGTTAGAGAAGATTTAATTTCAGATAGATAGAGGACATGATGTTAGAGAGAGCTGACAGACAATCACTGTTATTTTGTAGTAGAGCGGGGCGATGTCACGGGAAGAGGTATATAATTATGTCATCAGCATAAAAAATGGACCAACCATCAGCAGAATTGGCTTTCAGCACCAATAAGGTCTGTATAAACAGAAAAGAGAAGAGGACCTAGGAATGATCCCTGAGATACCTCAACAGCAAGTGGAGAGGAGTAGAGGTAATGCTTCTAAATGATACACTGAATGAAAACCAAGAGAGAGCAGTACCCTTAATCCCAATAGAGTGAAGGATACCAAGTAGTAGTTGGTGATTTTGGTCTGCAGGGAGATCCAGAAGAATCAATAGAGAGTATTTGCGATTAGATTTAGTCGTCAGGAGATCATTTGAGCCTTAAGTAATGGGTTGAGAATTTTTTTTAAAGTTTTTGAATTGTGCAAAAGTAGTAAAACATAAAAAAAATATATATATGTGTATAAATATTTTAATATATATTTATATATATATATATATATATATAAATATTTAATATATTTTATATATATATATATATATTTAGTATCTTTAGTATCGCTGTAATCGTACCAACCCACAGAATAAAGTTAACAAGTCATTTATACCATATAAGCGCCATAAAAAAAAAAAAAAATGGCAGAATTGTTGTTTTTTATACACCCCAACAAAAATAAAACAAAAGTTATACAACATATGTACTAAGAAATGGTGCAATTAGAAAAATACAACTCGTCCCTCAAAAGAAATGTTAAGGAGTCGAAATAATAATTTAAATACCATTCTCACTTGTGAGTATTTACACACGCACACTGTTAATAGACATGCAGATTTCCCTTTACCAAAATGTTTATATTTTATAAAGAAAATGCAGCTAATCTCCAACTTTGACCCCCTAGGTAAGCAAGTTATACCTCTTCTTTTTTTATTATTTTGTATTATAGGAAACTTCTACCATTTTTCTTCAGACAGGATAGGGGTTTTGTAATGCCGAAATCACACAGACAGTTTTGATGCAGTTTTTAAAGCAGTTTTTGGTTAATTTTTTTGAGCCAAAGCCAGAAGTGGATCCAAAAGGAATAAAGAAAAGACTGATGCATCTCCTTTCTGTAGTGTCCACTGCTGTGTTTTTGGCAAAAAAAAAAACGTACCAAAAACTGCCACAAATCTGTGTGTGTGTGTGTGTGTGTGTGTGTGTGTGTGTGTGTGTGTGTGTGTGTGTGTGTGTGATCCTGGCCTTAGTGAAATAAGGGAATACCAGAAAGATTCAACCTACTCAGTTTTTCTCACCTATGATTCAAATACCCTATATAATGTTTGTTTTCTATTTTTAGCCCTGAGGTATAACTTTTAGACATATTTTATACTTACTTCCTCCAGCTTGGCAATATTAAATAGTATAAGTCATAAACATTTCAGCATTTGGAGAATATTTATGGATTGCTTTTCTATATCCACCCACGTTTCACTATTGTATTTCCACAGTAGCCTTTCTCTTTTTAAAGCATTTAATGAGTATGTAGTAAAAAGAGATTTACAAACTGATGCAACTGACTTGGAAAGTATGCCTCGCTATTACTGATTTTTTTCATGAGGACTTAAATGTTTGAATGTGCAGCACAGCCCTTAGTAAGGCTTTTGACATACATTATATGTAAACATTAATTATATTATAGGACATTATATTATAAACAGTTTTTGTAATAGAAAGTAAATAAAACTGACTTTTCACAAAATGCATGTATGCCTGAAGTTAGGATATACAATTTTTAGCATACATTTAAAACCAGTGGCGTAGCTATAGGGGTCGCAGCGGTCGCACTTGCGACCGGGCCCCTAAGCCTGGGGGGCCCACGGGCCCCCGTTGCCATACTGTATGCTTCCAAAAAAAATCTTCTGTGCCGTAAAGCCGGCACTTCCTGGTTACGGTCACATGGTACACTTAGTGTACCATGTGACCGTGTTGTCACGTGACACGTCTTCCGGACAGTGGAGTGGAAGAGTCGGTGCCGAGGACTCCAGGTAAGCTGCAGTCTGTGTTGTGTTGTGTTGTAATGTATTGTGATGTAATGTGTTGTGTTGTGATGCCTTGTAATGTATTGTGTTGTATTGTGCTGTTTGCGGTGGAGAGGGGGGGGGGCCGTTAAATCACAGCCCCCCCTCCTCTCTCCACTGCAAACTGCACAATACAACACAATACAGTATAGTACACATGACTGTATGAGAGCGGGGCTGCGGCTGTGTAATACAGTCACTGCCCCGCTCCTGAGTCCTGACATGTGCGCGCCGTCAGCATGATGTGATGCGGCCGGCGCTGCACTAATGATCTGCGGCACTGAAGACAGAACATGGCACCCCCATGTTCTGTCCTCAGTGCCTGAACCGCCGCTCATTAGTGCAGCGCCGGCCGCATCTCCTCATGCTGACCGCGCGCGCACTTCCTGTCAGGAGCGGGGCAATGACTGTATTACACAGCCGCAGCCCCGCTCTATAACAGCGGAGATCAGAGGAACCTCTCATCTCCGCCGCTATTCTCCTGAATGCTGCAATCAAAGCCGACTGCAGCATTCATGGGAAAATGAGAAGGGGGGGATGCCCCTGGATCGTGTCACAGGGAATTCCTGTGACGCGATCGAGGGCCATACCATATATGGGCAGACAGCCCTGGGGTCTATTGAAGGACCCCAGGGCTGTCTTACCATATTTCCTGTTAGGGCATACTGAGGTATGTCCTAACAACTGCCTGTGTACTATCAGTGCACAGTCTAATGTACTGGCACATATCTGATATATGTCAGTACATTAAAGTTTAAAAATAAAGTAAAAACAAAGTAATGTTAAATAAAAAAAACACACATACACCTTTTTTTCAATAAACATTAAAATAAGTCTCAATACATAAAATATACACATAATCGGTATTGGTGCGGCCGTAATAACCTGCGCAACAATTTTTTTGCATTATTTGTGATGTGTACGCTGTAAAAAAATAAAATAAACTGCTTTCTATCACTTATTGTGGGGCACAAGGTGTGATGATGAATTTAACCTTCATGTGCCTCACATTAATAGTAATTAACCCCATCATGTACCTCACACATTAACCCATTATGACTGAGAAACATGACGGGATTAATTACTATTAACGTGAGGTACATTCAAAATTCATCATAACACCTCGTGCCTCACATTAGAAAACGAAAGAACTTTTTTTTTTTATTACCGTAAACGAAGTATCGGTATCGAAGTCCAAATTTTGGTATCGTGACATCCCTACACTGTGGGTCGCGTCCCCCTGGGGGTTCGTGTGAAGACCTCCGGGGGGTCGCGAGTCACTCACCGAGGTCCTGGTTCCATTCAATCCTGGAGCAAGGAGCTGACATCTCCTTGATCCAGCATTCACTGTGCCCTGAGCGGCTCGACGCAGGCTGGATGGAGCAACATCATCGCGCCTGTCTGCGCCGAGTCACTCATAGCACACACCGGAGGAGGCGAAGGATCCTGCACCCGGCGTGGGAACAGGGATAGGTAAGTAATTATGCTATTTTTTTAATTAGGCACATATGGGGGCATTATACTGTATGGGGGTGCTGATATTGTGGGAGGGGGGGCATTATACTGCATGGGGGGCAGATATGGCATGGGGGCTGATAAGATGGGGGGCATTATACTGCATGGGGGCTGATATGGGGGAATTATACTGTATGGGGGCTGATATGGGGAGCATTATACGTTATGGGGCATTATACTGTGTGGGGGCAGCTATGGGAGCATTATACTGTGTGGGGGCATTATACTATGGGGGCTGTTTGGCAAGGCGTCTGGGCATAGGCACGCACAGGGGTCTGATGATAATGATGATGGTGGTGTTGGGGAGTGGTAGGGGGCCCAAGCTGAATTCTTGCACCCGGGCCCATGAGCCTTTAGCTACGCCCCTGTTTAAAACATACTCTATAAGTCCTCGTAACGACTCATTGACCGCACTCAGCCCTAACTCAGGACTAACTGCTTTCTTCTACTTTTGATCTGTCTCTTTGATATAATCCAAGTAATACTGACCTAGCGATGTGTTGCTGAAATTAAAAATATCTTTGATAAATTAAAGGGGTGGCAGGCCAAGATGACTACAACCAAAATCTAACAGTTTGCTCTGCATAACCGAGTATACAACATACACAAAGAGTAGTTACAGGGGGCGTGGCCAACAGCTAATGGTGCCGGTCGCATAATCCCGGAGCTCTGTGCCTTGCCACACAGCAACAGCCGACACTAGCACTCACAGGTGCCCACCTAAGGGGAAAAAGAGACCTCAAGGGTCTGGAACTTTATTTTATTAATAATATTAGAAACAAAACAATCAAAGCTCCCAAGGGTCTGAACTCACCCCTGCAGTGCCTCATCAGGTCGCTCCTGCTCCACCGACGTTGGACGGCTATTTTTTGCAGAGACAGGCCACTCCGCTCCCTGAGCTACATCAGCCGCCATCTTTGGCCTCCTCGTGCCGGCAGACGGAGGAGATGTCCCTGCAGATGGAAGACATGGCTTTCCAGCCTCAGGGTAAGCCACAGGGCCTGAAGGCTCCAGCAATTCCCCCTGGCTCCCCTATATTGGCCAGTGCTTCGCCCGACAGTCAGGGGAGAGACAGACTTCATTTGGGTGTGGCTGCCGCCGCCATGCCGCGTAATGCACCATTATCGGAGAGGGACCCGGCCCTCATGCTGACTGTTCCACCAAAGTCACAGTCCCCAGACCAAGCAGCCCCTCTATTCTTGGCTGCACCTAAACCCCAGAAGACCTCAGCCCAGCATAGGGAGATACCATTTCCCACCTATAGATCTTCCCAGCAGCCGGTGGTAGGGGATGATTTGGGGGGCACACCATCTTTAACCCCATATGCTCAGATCCCTATGTATGCCTCAGATTCAGATCAGGATGACCCTGTTTCACCACCCTCGGATATGCCTCAAATGTGGAGGGAATGCTTTTCACAATTGCCCACTAAAGAAGACTTCAAGATTATGATACAGGAGGTGAAGGAAACCTTTTGTTCAGAGTTGGCGGCAGTTTCTCAGCATATGCACCAAATTGCTACAAGGGTGGAGGCTCTGGATGACGACCATGATACTACTAGGTGCCATATTTCTGTTCTACAATCTACTATGTCCTCTCAGCTTGCGTCCATTAGAGACATGCAATTACATCTGGAGGATCTGGATAACAGGGGACGACGTCACAACATACGGATAAGAGGTATACCTGAGCCCTCGGGGAGCAGAAGACCTTCATCTCATGTTAGAGACTATCTTTATTGACATTTTGGATGCACCCCCATCTCATAAGATACCGCTTGACAGAGCACATCGGGCATTGAAACCAAAATCAATCACATCTCAACCCAGAGATATTATTTGTTGCGTTCAAGATTTCCGTACTAAAGAGGACATTATTCTCAAACCCAGACAGCTTTGCCTCACTCCTGTGATTCCCTTGGTATACCTATACCCAAGATGCAGAATTGGGAGACTCATCTGCCACCTTCTCCTCCGCCTCCAGTCTGACAATCCGTCAGAAACAAGCGGAGACTCTCCCCACGACAATCACCAAGCCGCAATTGCCCGAGATCTGACCCGAATTGATGGACGCTACGCTGTTTCAAGGCACCTGTGTGATTTATGAGAAGGACTCTGGTCATTTATACCAGATGTTCTCTTCACCAGCTGAACTGTTTTAGGCTGATTTAAGCTTATATTTCTTGTTCAATCTTGTTTTTCTTTATTCCTTTAAAGTAAATTGTGGCAGGGTAGGATCGGCCAAAGACAACTTAGCTCATCAACCTCTTTCTTGGCCTTTGAGTAGTTATACGTACTGTTGTATCAGGTTATTTAATTGCTGAGACTCGACCTCCTCCTTGATTTGGGTATTATTTTTGCAGTTCTCTCTCTGTTTTTTGGAGCAAGTTGCAAAGGGTAATATTGTATTGCAAGCTTCTAATTGCTTTAAAAACGCCCACTCCATGGTAACATACTTCCCCTGGTAGTACATTCCGTTCTTTAACTGATGTGCATTGATTTCATGTATTTTGTTTTGTTATTACTGATGTTTGTTTTGTTTCCCTGGTTTGTTTCTCTCCCAGTGTTTCTCCCTCCCTTTATACCTCTCTCCACGCTAATAGATGGGATGACTTTGTGTCTTCTGCGGACCTCCTTGGATGAAGGGTATCATAGAGAACTGTTTGCTATGAGACTTGACAGAGACCGGCCTCTACGTAACTGTGAGCTGTATACATTTGCACTTTCCACATTACTTATTTTTCTCCCCTACATCTATGACCATGGTTAAATTTGTCACACTTAATGCAAAAGGGCCTCAACTCCAATGTGAAGAGACGCTTGCTTCTTAGAGAGCTGAAGTTGCTTGGAGCGGAGGTCGCCTTTCTACAAGAGACACATTTAGATTCTTCTGGTTCATTTTGTTTTGCCCGGGAGGGGGGGAATATCCTGTTGTGTATTCCGCCTCTTCTGGTCCTAATAGGGAGAGGGTTGCCATTCTGATTTCCACTACTTGTACTATACAGGTCCATACCTCATATTTAGATCCTGGGGGTAGACATGTTATCTTAGAGCGGACTCTGTCTTGCCAGCCCATTGTTTTATGTAACGTCTACTCCCCTAATATTGCGCAGATCCCATTCCTGCGTATAATTTTCTCCAAACTACAAAACCTCCCTAGGGGAGCATGATTAGTAGGTGGGGACTTCAATATCCCATTCTCCATGATTATGGACAGAGCTTCTCTTACGCATGCCACTCCATCTCCCACCCTCGCAGGACTTTCTACTCGCTTCAGGCAGCTCATTAGGGAACATCACCTCTATGACTTCTGGCGAGTTGATCATCCGGGCGATAGGTCTTATACTTTCTTTTCCCATACACACAACACTCACACACGCCTAGATTATTTCTTTGGTAATGTCCCTGCCCTCTGTTTGCTTCAGATGGCGGTCATAGACCCCATCTCCTGGTCATACCATGCGCCAGTCTCAGTAAATTTGCAGATAGGTAGACCCTCCACGAGAATATGTCATTGTTGTCTAAATGAAACTGTAATTAAATCCTCCACCCTTAGGGACGGCCTGGCCGCTCACATGCATGAATTTTACACACTTAATGATGGCTCGGTTCCATCCACTTCCACTCTCTGGGAGGCCCATAAGGCGGTGATTAGGGGGCACTGCATGGCTATGAGCTCCAGACTAAAAACGGAACTCTAGGGCCAAACGGGAGGCTCTCCTTCGGAAAATTACTAAACTGGAGGGGGAGATGGGGATTCAGCCAACAGTGCCGACACTGCGGAAGTTGATAAAGGCTAGAGCGCAGCTTAAAGATTTAGCAATGAAAGGAGTAGAAAAATCACTTTTATACACGAAACTGAGATATTATGACAAGGGCAACAAAGGTCATTCGCTTCTAGCCCGTCTATTGAGGGAACAGACGACTGCTCGTACTCCACAGGCTGTTCGAGATAGTGCAGGCCTCCTCCAACATCACCCAGACACGATAGCCACACTCTTCCATGATTACTATAAATCCTTATATCATTTGCGAACCACATTACCCTCTGATCCAGACCGTCGGCAGGAAACGCTACAAACTTACCTTTGTACTACATATAAAGAAAATCAATATAAAATTCTTATGTTTTGGTATCATACCCATGCCCTCTTGCATAGCTTCAATCCAGGTATCCAATCGGATTGTTGGCGATGTAGAGACCAGAGGGGAGACCTGTTCCATATCTTTTGGAGCTGCTCCCTGGTGCAACAGTTTTGGCTGGAGGTTAGGAATTTGGCGGTGTTGCAGCAGGATATTCCTCTAGACCCTCTTCATTATCTCCTGAATGTCAATCCTAAGTCCTTGGAGAAACCCCTAGCTCGACTTTTTCGTCACTTTCTCACTGCTGCTAAAACCCTGATTGCTTGGAAGTGGAGACAGACTGCCCCTCTTTCTCACATCGACTTACTGACGAGAATTAGGGAAATTCGAACTGTGGAACATATGACGGCCTCACTTGGCAATACGCTGGACAGATTTAAAGTGGTGTGGGAACCGTGGGATAAGTATTGGCTGCTGATATCTCTGAGTTAGAACTTTGATTGGTCTTTGATTCACCTTTTTTGTTTTCTTCCCCCCTGCCTTTTGTCTTTCTCCCGGTGTCTTGTTGTGTCTGATTGGATTTTCTAATATGTCAAAAGGATTGTATGGCCTGCCCATACGCCCTTATGTCTTGTGTGTATTTTAAAAACTTTTCAATAAAAATACAGTTGAAACCAAAGAGTAGTTACAGTACAGTTTTTATGTGACTGACCATAGAAATGTAAGTTGTAACAGCATACCGTATCCATTCAATGATTACTTAGAATTGCATTTTCCTTTTGCACATTATGCACCTATTTTATTGTAATAGGTGTTTATGTTTGTAGTATACTTCTGCATTTAAAGGGCCATTCTTTATCCAGAACAAAAAAAAACAATATATATATATGTGTGTATATATATATATATATATATATATATATATTTTTTTTTTTTATTATTATTATTTTTTTTAATTTTTTTTTTGTATAATGAAAGGGTATGCCGTGTCATTTGCTAAATTCTGTTCCCCTCAAGCCTGGGAGAATGATGGGTTCAGTGTCAGCAGCTTCTGTGTGTCCCTGACACAAAGAATCCAACTGTAACCTATCACATCTAAGTTATGATGGATAACTGGTGGATCCTGCATGTCAGAGAAACGCAGTACCCGCTTTCACTGAACCCATCAGTCCCACGGAGCAGCTGTATCTCAAAAAGTAAAAATAATTTTTAATAAAAACGAATTGTAAAGCATACTTCCCAACCGTCCTGGATTCAGCGAGTCAGTCCCGAATTCCTGGTGGTGTCCCGCTGTCCCGGACGGCCGGTGGTATTTCCTGGTGTCAACTGTATCTGCGTCTTTAGGACGCAGATATAGTTTAAACCAATAATGAAGCAAGGAATCATCAGCTCCCTTCTTCATCATTAGCACGGAGTGGAGGAGCAGAGGGAACTCCTCCACTCATCGAGAACTCCCTACTTTAAGCGCTGAGCCCATTGAAAGCCCTTGACGTCACTGTCCGTATATGTCCATATATTAAAAAAAAGACAGCGAAAACATGAAATAATTGACCTGCGGTACGGAATTTAAATCCGCAGCACGTCAATTTATGCTGCATTTTCGTTGTTTTTCTGTTGCGGGTTTTCCCTATGCAAAACCTGCAACAAAAAGCTAAGTGTTGCGACTTTTGAGTCGGAATTGCAGCGATTCCGCCGCAAAAATTGCAACTCATACTTACACAGAAATACTTACAAAAATCATACTTACACAGAACTCCCTGATTCTTCCTCCAGTCCGGTCTTCTTGGATGACGTTTCAACCCATGTGACCGCTGCTTGCTAGGATCTTAAAATATCAGTGGTACGAGAGTGGTACCCCCTCCCCACCAAAAAAAAAAATGTACATACATATTGGAGATAGCATATCTATAAGACTGAGGCCCCTATAGCTACACAACTGGATAGAATTGGATGCATTGTCTCAGCAGACTTTATCACATATGATAGGCTTAGATACAGCGGCTCAGCAGACAGTATTACACATGATCGGATTATATACAGTATTACACATGATTGGATTAGATGCAGTGGCTCAGCAGACAGTATCACACATGATAGGCTTTGATATAGGGCCCAGCTTACTGACATTGCGGCTCCAGCGCTGGACCCAGGAAAGGTAAGTATAATAATTTATTTGCAGATAGTATCACACATGGGTCCTGTATCTACCCCTACCACATGGTAGGCTTAGATACAGGACCCATGTGTGATACTATCCATTAGACCCTGTATCTAAGCCTACCACAAGGTAGGCTTAGAAACAGGACCCCAGCAGATAGTAACGCTATACTTACCCTCCTCTTCGGCTCCGGATGCAGCAGAGATCCTGACAAAATCCAGCGTTGCGATGTTGTACGCGGCGCACAGCGTCGTGACATCATGCATGGCCCACAGTGTCATGACACGAGAAGACGTCAAGACCTCCGCAGCGCTCCGGAACGAGGAGGGTAAGTATACTGTCAGCTACTATAGTAACAGGGGCCCATGTATTTTATTACATAGGCCCCAGTTAATATAGTAACTGTTTATAGATGTGGTTCGGGGGGGCCGCGGGCCCCGCTGGCTTTGGGGCCCAGTAGGCATTTGCCACCTCTGCAACCCCTATAGCGATGCCATTATGTATCAGTCGCCCAGGGATCCGGGGCCGCGGGCCAATGATCCGGGGCTTGGACCCTGAAAGCCCGGTGCTAGCAACGCCCCGGCGCTGCAGCCAATCAGAGGCTGCAGCAGTCACATGGGCTTTAGTGTCATCCAGGGCTGGCCGGACCGGACAGTCACAGAGGGACGCCTAGGAAAGTGTGGATGTTTTTTATAAAACTTCTGGCCAAAAAACTGCACCACAACGTGGTGCGGTTTTACGGATGGAATGTGCTGTGGGTTCCAAGTCGAAAAAGCTGCGTAGTTTTTACGCAACTTATCCGACCCTTGGGAACCCAACTTTAAGGAGTTTTCCAGTTTAAAGTGTAACTAAACGTTTGACAAACTTCTGTCTGTTTGGCTTTTTCTGAAAAGCCAATGTATCGGAGTACGGGCTCATAGACTTTGTATTTAGTCCATACACCGATACATTTATTTCTGGAAAAAGCCGAACAGACACGAAGCGGCTGAGCGCTCACACAAGCACTTCAGCTGCTTCTTTCTAACGATTGGTGAGGGTCTCAGTGCTCGGACCCCCACCAATCCAAACTTCTGACATGTCACTATGACATGTCAGAAGTTTGTCAAACGTTTAGCTACACTTTAATGCAAATAACATGTAATCACTGTATAAATGAAAAGTTATACAGCTTTCTAATACACTTTGTAATCCAATCCTCAACATTGTCCAGATCTCTGCTTGCTATCAGAAAATGAGACAATTTTAGTGTCAATTTAGATTCTGCAAACCCATACAAGCCTAGTCCTGATTTTGGTCGCTTTCACACGGTCAGTATTCTGCGTCAGTATATGTAAGCGAAATCCCGGAGGGAGTCCAAAACATGAAAATAGTGCAGTATTTCCATTTTAAGTTTTTCTATGTAGGTTTCACTCCAGGTTTTGGCTTCCAAATGCTGATACAAAATACTGACCAAAATACTGCCGTGTGAAAAAGGCCATAAACTTTGTTTGACAGTGCCAGGCAGTGTAGAAGACGTCATCACACCTGCCCCGTATTCTCCTGAGCATGGCCGTGTCTCGGCTTCTGAATCGTCGCATGGGCAATACAGCACTCGGGTGAAGGATGAAGTAATCAGTGCATGCACAGTAGAGCCGATTAGACCGGTGAAACTCCAATGCTGTTCAGCGCATGCTCCGATTCAGAACCTGAGGCGCGGGCATGCTCATGGAGAATATGGGGCCAGGCGTGATCACGGCTTCTACACTGCCTGGCCCTGCCAATCAAAGAAGGAAGGGAGGGAGACGGACTGGGGAAAGAGGGTACAGCTGTTTGGAGCAATGGAGATGCCCTCGTTGATCCAAAAAGCAAATTTACATATGAAGAATAAAGTTAGGGTATGTGCACACACAAAATAAAAAAACTTCTGAAAATACGGAGCTGTTTTCAAGGGAAAACAGCTTCTGATTTTCAGAAGTTTTTTTTAATCAAAGTCGCGTTTTTCTATGAAAAACAGCTCCAAAAACGGCTGAAGAAGTGACATGCACTTCTTTTTCGCGTCCGTCTTTTTTACAAAACGCCCCGTCGAAACAGAAAGCCGTTTTTCCCATTGAAATCAATGGACAGATGTGTGTATGTGTTCTGCTTCCGATTTTTCAGCCGTTTTTCGGGACGTTTACGGCCCGAAAAACGGCTGAAAACACTCTGTGTGAACATACCCTTAGTATCGCTGCAACGGAGCCACACATCTGAAAAATTAAAACAGTGTTAGATTCAGGTGAGGCTACACTACAGTATATTACTCTGTTGCTGCTTTGATAGGCCAATTTCTGGTAACAGACTCCCTTTAGGGGGGATTCACACGAGCGTGTATTCGGTCCGTGCGGGCCGTGTGGTTTTCACGCGGCACGCATGGACCAATACAAGTCTATGGGGCAGTACAGACAGTCCGTGCTTTTTGCGCAGCGTTTGTCTGCTGCGCAAAAAGCGCGACAGGTTCAATAACTCTGCGTATTTCGCGCATCACGCACCCATTGAAGTCAATGGGTGCGTGAAAACCACGCAGGTTGCACGGAAGCACTTCCGTGCGAACCGACTGAAACAGCGCACCAGCTGTCAAAAGGATGAATGTAAACAGAAAAGCACCACGTGCTTTTCTGTTTCCGAACATCCAAACGGAGTGTCTTTGCGATGAGCGAAGCCGGACAAGCGAACCGAACTTCACCGGGTTCGGCCGAACTCGTTTTGGCCGAACCCGGCAAAAAAATTATCGGTACGCGACGTCAGGAGATAGTCACTGTCCATGGTGCTGAAAGAGTTAAACTGTTTCAGCACCATGGACAGTGACTTCCGATCCCAATATACATGAACCTGTAGAAAAAAAAACGAAGTTCTGACTTACCGATAACTCCCGGCGTCTTCCTCCAGTCTGACCTCCCGGGATGACAATTCAGTCCAAGTGACAGCTCCAGCCAATCACAGGCCAAGCACAGACTGCAGCGGTCACATGGACTGGCGCGTCATCCAGGGAGGTGGGGCCCGATGTCGAGATTCGCGTCACCAAGGACGCGTCACCAAGGCAACGGCCGGGAAGTTCTCGGTAAGTACGAACTTTTTCTTTTTTTTCAACAGGTTTTTCGATATTGTGTTCGGCATTCACTGTCGAGGGTGCTGAAAGAGTTAGCTCTTTCAGCACCTTGGACAGTGACGGGCGTCGACTAGCCTCATCTCTATGATGGCGGCTGCGCGAAAATCACACAGCCGCGCATCATACACGGATGACACACGCAGCTGTCAAATGGTTTTTGCGCGCGCAAAACGCTGCGTTGTTTGCGCGTGCAAAAACGCAACGTTCGTCTGTATCTGCCCTTAAACTGAGAAGTGGTTACAATTGTATCCACTTTAGGCAATCTTGTGTGAACACCAATTCTCTGTAATTTGCTACAATGTATCAGTCTAGAGTCCAGTTTGTTTTGCTCACACATAATTTCCTAGATTGGATACAATTGTATCCATTTCTAGGCTGAAAGCAGGACTAAGTCTGCAAAGTCACAGTTCTTATTTACTGATAGCAAAGATCTTGGAAAATAGTATAAAGTATAATAGAAAGTTGAAGAACTTTTCATTTATAAAGTGAAAACACTTTATTTACATAAAATCAGAAATACCTTTATATAGGAATTACGCATACAGGAACCTCTGCAGGGCCATAATGCTCTGCTCTGCTTCAGGACTGTGTGGCAAAACGACACTTAGCAAGTGGTATTGCTGTCACTTGCTAATTAATAATGGGGTACAGTTTCCCCACATCTGGAACCTTGTGGATTCTGATGCTTCATTTGGACTTTACATTATGGGGCTCCAAATTCCAACTAAGGTAGTGCTTTGGTTTTCTACACACACACACACACACACACACACACACACACACACACACACACACACACACACACACACACACACACACACGCGCACACACACGCACACACACACACACACAACCTATTTCTGTACTTCTGCCTGCCTCTTGCTGTACATGTATGGCACTGTTGGCTGGGCCTTAACGTGAAGGGGTATATGTACAACTCGGGATTGGCGAGAGCTCAGGAGCTGACCAGGTGTCAGCTGTAACATGCTGCCATGACCAGTATCGGAGATAGTGACCGTGGCTTCTAACCAGTTAGACAGACAGGAGGGGCTCCCTCTGTCATCCCAACCCCCCCAGGCATAATTGCGGGGGACCTAACAGTGGCCCCCAGGTCTACCATCTTATTACTCTTATTACGCCTTGCCAGAGGCAGGGCCTAATAGGATTCCTGTCAGTTATAACTGACAGGCATATTACATTGCAATATAGAAGTACTGCAGTGTATTATAGAAGCAATTAAATTATTGCATGGTCAAGTCCCCTAACTAAAAAAGTGGGACTAAAAAAAAAAGTAAGTAATGTGAAATAAAAATTATTAATAAAAATTACAGTACAAAAATAAATAAAACAATTTTTTTCCATAAAAAGTGGTTTTATTTAGTAAAAGTGTAAATAATAAATAAAAGTACACATATATGGTATCGCCGCGACTGTAATGACTCAAACAATAATGGTAATATGTAATTTAAACCGCAAGGTGAACACAGTAAAACAAAATGCAAAAAACAATGGCGAAATTGCTTTTTTTTCCCATTGCCCCCCTAAAAAAATCATAATAAAAGTTAATCAATAAGTCTCATGTACCCCAAAACAGTACCAATCAAATCTAAGTCTCATCTTGCAAAAAAACAAGCCCAAAAAATCACTACATTGACAGAAAAAATTACGGTTCTTGGAAAGCGACGATGCAAAAACAAATAATTTTAGTTCAAAAGTGTTTTTATTGTGCAAAAGTCATAAAACATAAAAAAAAAACTCTACATATGTGGTATCGTCGTAATCGTACCAACCCATAGAATAAAGGTAATCTGTTATTTACGCCGGACCGTGAACAGCATCAATTTAAAACTCATAGAACAATGGCGGAACTTCAGTTTTTTTCTATGCCCCCAAAAAAAGTTAATAAACGTTAATCAAAAAATGATATATATACCCTAAAATGTTGCCATTAAAAATCACAACTAATCCCGCAAAAAACAAGTGCTCATACAGCTATGTCAATGGAAAAATAAAAAAGTTATAGCTCTTTAAATGCGACTATAGAAAAACGAAAAAAAAAATAGCTTGGTCATTAGGGCATAAAATAAGCTGGTCACTAAGGGGTTAAAAAAAGACTGCTCCAAAGAAACACTGCACTGGCACCACTCTAGCAGATTTCCACTCACAACACAGGGTTAACTCAGATAACCATACAGCTCTTTTTGATGGTGCACGCCAATTAAATATAGTCCCACAAAGCTTGAATGCAAAGATGAATATTAGCGGCAGTCTCCAATCCTTTTAAAACGGCTTTATTCAATTCCATCCAGCGTATTGCACAGAAGGAAAATGATTGTCTACACGTGATGTAGTAAAAAATAAAAAAACTACATCAATTTGGTATTGCCGTAATCATACTGACCCGCAGAATAAAGATACCATGTAATTTCTTGTCTACCCCCCAAAAAAATATAATAATATATATGTACCCCAAAATGGTTTTATTAAAAAATACAACTAATTCCACAAAAACAAGCCCTCATACGGCTACATTAACCGACAAATAAAAATATGTCATGGCTTTCGGAATGTGGAGATAAAACAATGAAAAAAAATTGGTGTGTCCTTAAGGCTAAGGGCACATCCACACGTGGCGGAATTGCTGTTGAATTCTGCTGTGGACAGTCCGCAGTGGAATTCTGCAGCAGCCGTTTTTTACATTTGTTTCTATACATTTTTAGGAAACTTAGTTCAGACATTGCAGAAAATAGGCTGCGATGCAGAATTATCCCTCCGCAGCATGCTCATTATGTTGCGGAGAAGAAGCGGAATTTCACTGCAGATTTAAGCCTTTGCAATGCAAGAACTGAAATCTGTGGCAATTCCACTGTGATATCTGCAACGTCTGAATTACCTGTCAAATATGCAAATGTTGCTGCAGATTCATTGCGTAATTTCCCCAAATCTGCACCATTTGCAGCGGAAAAATTCTGCCACGTCTGAACATGCCCTAAAACTGGCTGCATTCGTGAGGGGTTAAATAACTTTGTTTTAGTTTTTTTTATGTGTGCAAATAAAGTGCATTGCTTGGCTGGTTCTGTAACTCCTAGAAAGTTTGTATGGAGCAGCAGGATGCATGCTCGACCTCCACTTCACAGTGGACATGAGGGAGTGGAGAAATATTGGGCTTGGGATCCTCATTTTAGTTATCAGTGGTAGTCCCAGTGCTGAGCCCCGCAGGAAAGGTGATAAATGTGATTGGTGGAAAAAATCCTTAAAAGGGTTATCCGGACATCATAATCATACTGTAAAATAGTTCCTCACTACATATAAGTAATCTTCTCAATATACTTGCATTTTCATTTTTGGATGTATACCCCAGTCGCTAAAGCGGTCACGTGATCCATTTATTCTGTCGCGTTCTGATTCTTGATGACGCGCCGGCACCACTACACCTGACATTTTTCCTACTTCACTCAGTGTCAGCGCATCATTCAACATGTGACTGCAAGGGGCATGCGCTGATGCCATTAATTTACTTAGCCAGCCACCTGCAGCAATCTAGCATTGCGCCTGCGCACGTTCTAATTACTGTAGTGACTCCCCTTGTCCAATCTGCGTATGCTCTTTACCGCTACCAATGGGAATATTCTTTTATTATCTAAAGCACGGCTTGCCATTCAGATGTAAATGTTGAAACTCTGAAAGAAGCGTGACAGATTTATTAGAGAAAGCGAGGTTGAAGACAGTGACGTGGGAAGGTGTAGGCGGACTAGGCGGCGGAACAATACAGGAGGACGGGCAGAGGGATGTGTTGGGCTGCGATAAGTGTGCAGAGAGGCCAGCAAAGCATCATGGGACATGTAGGAAAACAGGCGAAGAACAGCGTGCTGTCCCGCCTACAACCAGGAAGTATTACAGTGTTTGAACTGCGATATGGATCTAATGGCTCGGACATATTGATCTATTTTTTAGCATGATAAGAATAGAATCACAGTATAGGTCAATGTTACAGGTGTTTGGTGGATGTTTTTTTTGCCTGCTGTCAGATAGCCTTTTAAATACTGTAAATTGCATCTTTCAATGGTTCTAAAGCATTATAATGTAATTTGTCTGAGTAATTTGTCATTTTGTGTGTTCAGCTTATGTCTTTAAATAATCATTTGTCTAAATGTCCTTCCCATTAGAGGAAATGATGGATCGATGTCAATAACTCTCCCCCTTTTACCAATCGCACCTTTATATCAGAAGAGCATAATATTCACTTGTAACATAGAAGACAATAGTGTTCACTTAGATGAGTCACACTCAAGTAGGTGGCAGAATCAGAGCTATTAGCCGGCTTTCCAGAGTATAATTAACGCAGGCAGCTAAGAAAAGGCAGAGCAGGGTGGGTCCTTGGCGTGTCTCTGCTTTGTCACGGAACAAAGGCTGTCTTCTTAATCTCTGGCTTAAAATCTGAAAAAAGCCATAAGGGAGCCAGACGATGGCGCTGGGAATACCGATACGTGCCATCGCATAACTGGCATTATGACTTATTAACCTCTTAAGAGCTACGGAAATTAAATTACTGCTGTATAGGTCTACCTAGTGTATTTACATACTTGAATATTTTTTCTTGGACCAGTCTGGTGATGTTATTTAGACAGGAATGATTATTATCTAGATTTTTATTATCTCCTCATAGATCAGGACTGTGTGTATAATATTAAAACTAGTATTAATGATTATATTAAGTAAATCTATTTCTACAAGTAGTATTTTAGACTAGGGCTACACCGCGACTTTTTCCACGGCACAGGTTGCGTGTCTAAAGATCGCTGTATCATGTTGCGTACATCTCAGTAATGTAAGTGAATGTGGCAATGTTGCGACTTTAGTGGCCAGATGTAACATTGTAGTGAATGGGATTCTATTAAATCCTATCCTTGTGGTGCCATTGAAAACAGCAGGGCATGCTGCAGTGTTTTAATAATTCAGGCTGTCCAGTTGTGATGTGTACGGCGCTAAGATCGCTGTTTTAGGAACATTTTCCTAGAATTGTTTCTTTTCTAAAACCAGGATTGCAGCAAAACTGTGTTTAAAAACATCAATTTATATTTATAGTGTTTTGTAGGAATTTGGTTGTTTGCTATAATTACTGCCCCATATAAATGTACCCTTATGGGGTGAGGCAGAAAATGTAAATATAAAGGGAATGTTTCATGCGAAAATTACCTATAGTTTTCCCCTTCCTGCACAATGACCTCCCTCCACAGGTCACGGAGCATGCCTAGAAAACGCTCCCATAGAAGTCAAGGAGTCATCTCCTGTCTACAGATTTCTCATGTACAGAAAATAGAATAAAAAATCTATAATCAAAAAATAAAAGTAGACTAGAAAAAAAGATTATACCAGTATTTGGTTTTAATTAGTAAAATAGGTGATACATTGGGGGCATTTTATTTAAACTGGCGTTTCATACGCAAGTCTTAATATAAAGAAAGTTGGCGTAAGATGCGACACATCTGTTAAGAGGCAAATGCCTCCTAATAGATGTGTTGTATCTGTCCGTGGACCGTGAGCCACAATTCCCCCCTTTCCATCGGACATAAAATGAAAAAGAAGTATATTCTCCTCACCGCTCCTCTTCTCCCCTCCAGGTCCCACCAGGCTCCCTCAGCATGCTGCGGCTCATACAAGGTCCTGACACAGAGCAGCAGGTAGTCCGATCTGGGGGGAAATGTACAGGGCCCAGCATGTGCCTTGACCTTGCTGCGCCCCACAGAATGAATTCTAGGAGCTGGTGTAGATTTCCACTGTAATTTGCGCACGTTTTCTGGCATAAATTATAATGAATTTGTCAGGCCATTGCATTTTTGGAAGCCACGCCCTCTTTTCACAAAAGTGGTGAGGCCTGCGTGAAATTACCAAAAGTAGCCCATGAGATAGAAAACCCCAAAGTGTATTTAAGAGGAAAAGGAGCTTCATACCACTGATTGCTTGAAATTTAAGGGGTTATCCATCAAAAAGCATTGATCATTTATCCACAGGATAGGTGATACATATATGAGCGATTGGGGCCCCACGATCACTAGAATGGGGGTTTCAAGTCCCTCATTCCTGGGCAAGGCATAACCATGGTGAGGGGGATTCTGAATAGAGTGGTGATAAGGTATGCATGCTTCTGCTCCATTCAAAGACTGTGGGTCTGACAGAAACAGCCGAACACGGCGGTCACTCCATTCAAACCACTTTATTGGAGCTCCTCAACACGGTTGTGCAGTAGGGAAAAACAGAGGACTTGGAACCTCTGTTCTAGTGATCAGTAGGGGTCCCAGCAATGATATATTCATCACCTATCCTATGGACAATGGTGACAAATGTTTTTCTTGTGATAATGCCTTTAAGCTCGCATTTTTTTACTGCAACATGTATATTATAAGGGGCTGTAATTTTATTATATATTTTTTCATTGTAAAAACACAGCGTTCAATTTATATTTTAAAAAAAACTTAGCATAATGAGTGGAAGAAAATGAATTCCACAATTTTTTTTCATTATTCTTCTTCACTCTAGCTTACGCGTTAACTTTATTGTACTGGTGATAATAATTGAGGCGATATATAATATGTGTCTTTTTTTGTTGAATGACTTTCACCTAAAAAAAAACTACAATTGTTTTTTTTTACCTAATTGTGTTTATTATTATTAGTATTTTTTTGTGCCATTTTTTTTGTCCTACCGGGAGACTTTTACATGGAATTATTCTTTTTTTATATATAATGTCTTGGAATACATATGTATTTGAATATATTATAGCCTGTGCATAGAAAATGCACAGGCAGCTATTAAGGCATCCCTATAAAATGCCCCTATAGGGATTTTCTCTGGACAGCCCTGGGGGGCCTTCATATGCGGTTATTTTATACAAAGGCATAATAAGATTTTTTTTTTTCTGTTGGATTCATACAGAATGTTCCATTACATGCCATATTACGGATATATTCTCCCCTAGTACAGGCAGAGAAGAGCTGTGTGCAAAGAGCTTAAGAATTTTTGATGAGATTACAATTCTGACATTTATTAAAGGGATAACATTTTGTTTCTGGAACCTTTGCCAAAAAAATGACAATGGATTTTCTCCAGATTACATTACAAGTGGAAAAACAAGGACTGTTTGCCATAAACATTTACTACATTTAACTTCAAACTATTAACATTACAAAGTTTTTATTAACGAGAATCAACATCCCAGTCCAATTCATAAACTAAAAACCTTAAGTGCCATGAATATAAACTGCCATTATTTCTAGAGGATCAGACTGAGCGTTTAACAGACTGAATAATTCCTCTGCAGACAGTAGTTGGGTTATTAGGAATCCTTGTTTTGCTGCATAAAAATAAATTCAATACCTAATAAGGTGCAAGTGACAGACACGACTGACAGCGGCTGTCATTTCTTGACTACACCTACCGCTTCTACATCTCTGACATCTTATCCAAATTCTTTACTTCTCCAGGCTCCTAGAGTTGCTTCGTAAGCTCCTTCCCTTCTTAACATGTGGAAGCACACTGTCCAATCTGTCAGTAGGAGATTAACTAGAACAGCACAATGTTCAGTCTGAGTATTATTTGTAACTTACGTAAAAAAAAAATATCATAATAGTATCTAAAATATAACCAGACGTAAGTCTGCATGATTATCTGCCAGTGACAGACGTGTCTACCTATGTACACATTTAAGTATTAGGTGAGACATGATTTCAATTTGTTTACTGAGGTAAGCACTAACATAAGCTTTTGAGAGCTCTAACACTATCCAATAATAACATTACAATCACATGGACGAAATTATTCGAAACATAAGCAATAATAGTTCACCTCATTTGTACAGAGCATGTAAAAATAAAAGTAAAATAGTTTTTCATGAAATTACAAATACCAAAATTAAAATTTCGGAAAAATTGCAAAAGTGGACAATTCTGCATCTGTGTACCTTGATAGTCTGCTAAATACACACAGATGGCCAATCCTACATTCTGCAACACCTAGGCAAGAACTAGGCAAAACTTGCCAAACAGGAAGGAGGGACGAACGGCAAACACTTGATACTCCGCAAGGATTATAATTTAGATATACTACTGCAACATTTATACTGGGTATGTCTCAAGGGGCGCAGCTAGGGAGGGCTGGCGAGTCATATGGTCAGAGTCAGGGGCGTAGCTAGCGGGGGGGCAGGCGGGGCATGTGCCCCGGGCGCAACTTAGAGGGGGGCGCCAGCGTCACCTCCTCCTGCACTATAATTGTACCTGTGTCTATAGGACACAGATACAATTAGAAGCAATGAATGACGGGGTACGTTCCGTGCCCGGCTATTCAGCGCTTTTGTACCAGTGAAACGACTGGTACCTTTTGTACCAGTGAAGCTTCCGTCGCTGAAAGGCGCTGAATGACAGGCAAAGTCATCCTGCCCAGCCAATCAGCGCCTTTCATAGACGCTTCGTTCAACCCCCAGGAGACCTGCGCAGAAGAGAGCAGGTCTCCATTGCTGCCGGCCGGCGTGGGAACGGGATTAAGGTGAGTTTGAATAGTTGTTTTTTTTATTATTGTAATAAAAAAGTGTGTGGAGGTATCTACGAGGGGGGACTTTATCTACGGGGGGGGACTTTATCTATGGGGGGGCTTTATCTACACAGGGGGGACTTTATCTACGGGGGGCTTTAACTACACGCAGGGGGCTTTATCTATGGGGGGTGTCTATCTACAGGGGGCTATATACTGGGGTGGGCTATCTATGGAGCACCATATACAGGGGTGGGCTATATCTACAGGGGGGCTATATACAGGGGTGGGCGATCTATGGAGCACTATATACAGGGGTGGGCTATATCTACAGGGGGGCTATATAGCCCCCTGTAGATATAGCCCACCCCTGTATATAGTGCTCCATAGATCGCCCACCCCTGTATATAGCCCCCTGTAGATATAGCCCACCTCTGTATATAGCCCCCTGTAGATATAGCCCACCCCTGTATATAGTGCTCCATAGATCGCCCACACCTGTATATAGCCCCCCCTGTAGATATAGCCCACCCATGTATATATTCCCCCTGTAGATATAGCCCACCCCTGTATATAGTATATACAGGGGTGGGCTATCTGTGGAGCACTATATACAGGGGTGGACTATATGTACAGGGGGGCTATATATAGGGCTGGGCTTTCTGTGGAGCACTATAGGGGGAGCTATTTGTGGGATACTATATACAGGGGTGGGCTATATCTACAGGGGGACTATATACAGGGGTGGGCTATATCTACAGGGGGCTATATACAGGGGTGGGCGATCTATGGAGCACTATATACAGGGGTGGGCTATATCTACATGGGGCTTTATACAGGGGTGGGCTATCTGTGAAACACTATATACAGGGGTGGACTATATGTGGAGCACTATATACAGAGGTGGGCTATATCTACAGGGGGCTATATACAGGGTTGGGCTATACGTGGAGCACTATATACAGGGCTAGGCTATATCTACAGGGGGCTATATACAGGGGCAGGCTATCTGTGGAGCACTATAGGGGGAGCTATTTGTGGGACACTATATACAGGGGTGGGCTATATGGGGGACTATCTACAGGGGGCTCTATGGGGGCACTATCTACAGGGGGCTCTATGGCAGACACTATCTACAGGGGGCACAGTGTGTGTGTGTGTGTGTGTGTGTGTGTGTGTGTGTGTGTGTGTGTGGAACACGGTGTATGGTGCTTTTATAATTAGAGGTGCAGTGTATGGCACTATTAGATTTAGGGGCGTAGTGTGTGGTATAATGATAACTTTATCTTGAGAAGCTGAAGACATCTGAGCGACAAACTGCAGAAATGGGCTGTGACCGGGAGAAGTTATCATAGAGGTCTGGACCGGATGGAGAAAAAGAACTAGAATCTGAGACGTCACCGGTGAGTCACTTAATGTAAATGTTCATTCTGCCTCTAATCAGCACTGTAGTCACTGTATGATCTGTAGCGAGATGATGGGTGGTATGATTATGATATGATTTATTTTTTGTGAAACAGCAACTCCCAGCATAGCCTTACCATTGTTCGGGCCATGCTGGGAGCTGTAGTTTTACGCCATACAAACCTGTACAGCAGGGGTTGCACTAAATTGAGCTGTATTTGTGCTGGTGCTGTATATATGTATTGAGCTTTGTTATGGAGCTGTATTTATGTACTGCACTTTGTTCTGGTGCTGTATTTATGTACTGAGCTTTGTTCTGGTGTTGTATATATGTACTGAGCTTGGTTCTGGTGTTGTGTATAGAACTATATTGCTTGTAAAATGTACAAATGTTTTTATGCTCGAGTTACATAAAAAGATATGTGGAAAAGAAATGACACGCCATTGATTGGTAGAGAAAACAAACACGGCGAGGGGGAAGGAGATGTCGGGAAAGAGGTTGGCGGGGGGGCGCCAATCTGAATCTTTGCCCCCGGTGCTGGAGAACCTAGCTACGCCTCTGGTCAGAGTGCTCGGTTTGGTGGGGGCAGTGGCATTGATAGGGTCTTAAAAGATCAGGCATACAAACTCCAATGCATATGTTTTACCCTTCCCTCAGAAAAATAAAAAATAAATAAATAAATATGTAAACCAAACCATAGCTTTCCGTTTGCATTGTCATTGATTTTAATGCTAATGCTTCCGTTGATAATGGTTTCCGTTTGTCTCCGTTCCGTAAGGTTCAGTTTTTTTCGGTTGAATCAATAGTGTAGTCGACTAATTAATTTTCCCATCTTTCCTATCCAGTCCAAAATTCTTCCAACCAGAGTTTGATGCCAAGATATCTTTGGCTCAACAAGAGCAGAGGGACCCTCACAAAAATTGGCTCTTGCTCTGGTAACCATTTGGTAATTAATTTGAATGGACGGCATGCAATACCACATTTCCCACCGCAGAAGAAATGTATGGCCAGATAATTTTTTTCCTAACAACAACCGCAGAATGCTAGGGGTTAGAGATGCCAGACCATGGCAGTATCCATTGTTATTGCTATTTTTCTTTGGTGCTCTTTTTTTTTTTTTTGTAGCCTTTCAATGATGTGTAAAGTCAAGTTCATACCACATTTCTGCAAATTTTGTTATGCAAATCTACCTTGTATATGGCCCAGCGGTCAACTATATTGATTTATTTTTCTATAATTTTTCTATAATATATTTTTCTATAATTTATTTTTCTATTAATGAACTTATACATTTTTATAAATTTTTGCTCCGCTCCAAGACGCTTTCAGTAGCTTTCCCTTCCCAACTAAACAGCCTCTATAAATGTGATGTAAAACAGCCCTGTATGTAAAATATCCATTCATGTCATCCTGTTAAATGCTTGTAAATCTGTGCACAGACAAAAAACATTTCTATCATTCAGATTTTCAGGTCTGTTTTATGAATGCCTATTTGACCTCTATATTATTTCATGTGACTAATGGAGCTTTAATTTTTATGGGGCTCTTATTTTAAGAGATTACTATTCTTAAAGCTTAGTTTATGAATTGATATACATCTTATGCTAGAATACCATGATTTAGTGTTTTTTTCAAGGATTTAAAAAAAAATAAAAAAATACACTAACTCAAATCTTTTCTCACTTGTGTAAAGGATCTGAAGAGTTCAATGATCTAGTAAATACTACAAGGACGCAATGAAAAACCAGTTCTCTATAAAGAAAGGCTCACACAGAGGATAGTGGTTCGCTTTCTATCCCATTTTTTTCTTCTTAACAATCCAGTAGCAATTATTCTGCGTTGAGCCTATTAAGTACCTACCCTAGAAAATAAAAAAAATATTTCCCATGGTGTTTTTAACCCATTCCAGGCATTTTTCAGTTTTTTATTTTCGTTATTTCCTCCCCACCTTCCAAAAGCCATAACTTTTTAATTTTTCCATCAATATAGTCGTATGAGAGATTGTTTTTTGTGGGACGAGCTGTCGTTTTTCACAAAATCATTTATTGTATCATATAATGTGCTGGGAAACTGGGAAAAAAATATATTTTTTTGGGGGGGATGGAAAAGAAACCAGTGATTCCTGCATAATTTTTTGGGTTTCGTTTATTTGGTGTTCCCCATGTGGTAAAAATAACATGTTAACGTTATTCTGTGGATCAATTTGATTACGGTGATAACAAATTTATATATTTTTTTTATGTTAACTACTTTTACAAGGAAAAAATGAATTGTTAAAACTAAAATTTGTTTTGGGTCGCCATTATCTGAGAGTTACGACCTTTTTATTTTTTTGGGCATTTGAGCGGGGTGAGTGCTTGTTTTTTTGGGTGCGAACTGTAGGTTTTATTGGTACCATTTTGGGGTACATAAGGGAAGATGAGGTGACCAAAAAACAGTGTGCGGGTTAAAGAATGTTAGATTGTAATTGTTCAGTTTATAGACACGAACATGCCAGTTATGTTAAAAAAAATTATATTGCTTTTGGTAAATTGGGAAAAGGGAAGTTTTTAAAATTTATTTTGTATATATGAAAACAACTTTCAAAATATTTTACTTTTTTTTATTAGTCCCCCTAGGGGACTAGAACCAGGAATCATTGGATCGCGTGCACAATATACTGCTATACTAATAAATTGCAGTATATTGTGTTTACTAACTGCTCCTGTTATGTCCTGCCTCTGGCAGTGCTTAATAAGAGTACAAAGATGGCAGACCTGGGTGCCTTCACTAGGCACCAAGGCTGCCACCACAACCATCGGCCAAAGGGCCATAGGAGGGGACCGCCTCCTTCTTTATAACGGCTTAGATGCCGTAGACGCTGTTGACCATGGCATCTAAGGAGTTAAACGTGCCGGGTCATAGTAGACTACGATCCTCTTCGTTGCAGTGAAGTGTCGGCTGTAACATAGAGAGGGCTAAGTCCGCAACTTATTGAGAGGGCTAAGTCCGTGAGCCCGCTCTGTACTTTCCCTCCTGGCCTCCGCCGCTTATATAAGGCGAATGTCGGTTAAAAAACAGAAGTTTTGCGTGCAGTCTTCTATACAAACCATTTTTTAGTGGTGGAGAACTCGGAATTATGCTTCTTTTAAATGTGTATATTGCTAGTGGGCATAAAAGTAAGATTACACTCTGTCAGTGTCTGAATACAAACCTCTACCCATGTCACTTGTTAGACTAGTAGGAGACATGCCAGAAAGTTTGCCCAAAGAAGATAGAAATACAAACCAGGGGTCAGAAGAATCAGTATTAGGTCTCTTTTACAGTATTGTGGACAGTATTTTGCATCAGTATTTAGAAGCCAAAAACTAGGAGTGGAGCCCACACAGAAAAAGTATAAGGCTACATTCACACGACAGTAAAAAAAACGGCCGTCGCACAGACATTTTTTTTAACTGCCGTCGCACGGCCATTTTAGAACAATGAAGTTCTATGGGTCTACTCACATGGCCATTTTTTTAACGGCCCGTGATCACGGGACGTCAGAAAAAAGGACATGTCTTACTTTTGGCCGTGTTCACGGCCAGACGGCTCCCATAGAACTCAATTGATCCGTTTTTAACAGCTGTTTTTCAGGAATCAATCCTTGTAACGGCCAGTAAAAACTGATCCTGGCCAAGGACTCTGGGACACAGCGCTACTTTGAGTGCTGAGCCCGGGGAAGCCCTTGATATTACTGTCCATATATGGACAGCAAAGTCTGGGCTTTCAACAATGGAGTCCCCGGCCAGAGCATCACAAGATCCCTGGCCAAGGACTCCTGTCTCTGGGAGAGTTTGTTTGTCAGTCTGCAGTATGTGCTTAATATTCTTTGTCTCCTATAGCAGACAAAGCAGTATGGGAAGGCTCCTTATATAGCCAGTTGTCTTACACCTAGACATAGGATTGTGTCAATTAGAAGAGGGAAATGGCTGAGCTCCTGGTACATATGTACAAATTCTTTATCTCAGTTTTTATTGCAATATGAGGCAGAATAGGAACAAAGGAGAGGAGGATACTAAGGAAGGAAGGAAATGTTTTCCATTAACAACGTATTTGTTTTCTGGAAAATTAGTAATGTGTAGCAATAATTGGCCTTCCAGACTCTAATCAATGTCACCAGAAATTAGTGATCAGGGACATAGGACTTGGCCCAATGAACCATAAGTGGGGCCAGGTGTCCGTTAGCATGGGTAGTAAAGTTAAGGGAGTAGAATAGGAGTAAAATCTCGCCAACCGCATGGTCAACAGCACCAGGGAGTCTGGTAGTTGGCAGGTAAGGTATTGTCTCATCTATAGAAAGTGTAATCTGGGTGTAATGGCAAGAACATGAGTAGATCAGGGATTGGAGGCAGGGGGGTATGGGATGACGTTACAGAGGTTTATATGTTGGGCTAGAAAAGAGCAAGGTTAGAACTTAGCTTTGGTAAGGAGAGGACCAATCCAACCCACTCTGTTTTATTGTAATATTTGTGTTGTGTAAGGTCAGATAGCGACACTGCACTCATACTAAGAGCAATTCGGTGGTGGACCATGGCGAGTTAAATACTAGCTACACGCAGTGGCGTAACTACTGCTATAGCAGCCGTAGCAGCTGCTACGGGGCCCGCGGCATGAGGGGGCCCGTGTCTCCCGCCGGCACGGGCCCCCACCATGGCCGGAGGCTCCGCTAGCAGCCGCTATGTCTGCTACAGCGGAACGCCACTAAACACTACGGCAGAGCAGGGAGGTATCTCCCCGCTCTGCCATTAAACAAAAGACATGTATCCCCTATCCACAGGATAGGGGATACATGTGTGATCGCTGGCATTGATAGGGAGGACGGGGGACTGAAAGTCCCCTGAAGTTCTCCATCACAAACCTCGGACTTCCGGGGTCTGTGTCGGCAGCTCCGTAGAAATGAATGGAGCGCCGGTCGCGCTTGTGCGCATGCGTGACCAGCGCTCCTTTAATTTTTATTGACGTTCCCTACAGGGGGGGGGGGCTTTATGGCGTTCCCTACACGGGGGCTGTATGGCGTTCCCTACAGGGGGCTGTATGGCGTTCCCTACAGACCCCCCTGTAGGGAACGCCATACAGACCCCCTGTAGATAACGCCATACAGACCCCCTGTAGATAACACCATACAGTCCCCCCTGTAGATAACGCCATACAGTCCCCCCTGTAGATAACGCCATACAGCCCCCCCTGTGGATAGCGCCATACAGCCCCCTGTAGAAAACGCCATACAGCCCCCCTGTAGATAGCGCCATACAGCCCCCTCTGTAGATAACGCCATACAGCCCCCCTGTAGATAGCGCCATACAGTCCCCGTGTGGATAGCGCCATACAGCCCCCTGTAGATAACGCCATACAGCCCCCCTGTAGATAACGCCATACAGCCCCCTGTAGATAGCGCCATACAGCCCCCCCTGTAGATAACGCCATACAGCCCCCTGTAGATAGCGCCATACAGCCCCCTCTGTAGATAACACCATACAGTCCCCCTGTGGATAGCGCCATACAGCCCCCCTGTAGATAACGCCATACAGCCCCCCTGTAGATAACGCCATACAGACCCCTGTGTAGATATCTACAGATTGCGCTGTATGGCGTTATCTACATGGGGGACTGTATGGCGCTATCTACAGAGGGTGCTGTATGACACCATCTACAGAGGGGGCTGTATGGCGCTATCTACAGAGGGGGCTGTATGGCGTTATCTACAGGGGCGACTGTATGGCGCTATCTACAGAGGGGGCTGTATGGCGCTATTTACAGAGGGGGCTGTATGGTGTTATCTACAGGGGGGGCTGTAAAAAAGGCACTATCTACAAGGGGGGGTTGTGTGACACCCAGGGGAGGGGGGGCCCCAGTCAAAAGTTTGCTATGGGGCCCAGTCTTTCCTAGTTACGCCCCTGGCTACAGGGTGAACTCTTACGTGGGGGGACACTAAGGTCCAATGCTTGGAAGCTAAGGGGTGGCGAGCCTTAGCTCAGGGAGTAAACAGAGAAAGAGGCAGCACTTCCAAAAATGACAGCTTTAATCAACCGTGCAACGTTTCAGTCCAACAGGACCTTCCAAGCTTGAGAAAGGTCCTGTTGGACTGAAACGTTGCACGGGTGATAAAAGCTGTCGTTTTTGAAAGTGTTACCTCTTTGTCTGTTTATTTGCCTAGTGTTGAGGACCGTGGACCAGGTCCTGTTGATGCGTGCACCCACCTGTGGCACAGTGCTGTAGAACTCTCTCCTTTTGTGTTAGCTCAGGGAGTGTCTTGTGGCGATCGGGTCAGACTCCTCAGCACTGTATTTAATTGTGATTGGTTGTTAAAAAAACATGGCACAAGCCACAATATTTTCCCAGACCATTGAATAGGTATGGTTATTCTATAGTTGGTAAGTCCCTAGGGGGGTATCATGTGTGCTCCCTAATCTTTCACGCTCTATTGAGAAATTGCTGTGTCTTAACACTTTATATAAACCATGCACAATTATTATCATAATAATAATAATTAGATTTGTAGTATGTCAGCCATGATTATACAACAGGACTAGACTTGTCAAACTGGACAGACCATGTTAGGCATCACAAGCTAAACAGTAGACGGGCAGGACAAGGCCCAACAAGAGCAATTTAGTACAAACTTGAAGGGATGGACGTACTGGATAAATGTACTGGCCAGGCTTGAAATAGGCTTAGTTTCTGGTTAATTATTAGAGAGATGCAGGTAGGAAATTGAAGCACAAAGAACTAAAGTTTGAAATCCAGCAGAGTCTCCAGAGTGCCATCCATAAATAGGAACTTTTTATCTTTGTACTAAGAGATTACTTTAATTTACCGTATTTTTCGGACTATAAGACGCACCTGACTATAAGACGCACCCCGGTTTTAGACAACAGAAAATAGGAAAAAAAATAATCATATTTTAGTTCTCTTACAAACAAAAAAACTATTGGTTAAAAAAATAAATTTGTTTGCTTTCACCACATTCTGGGAGCCATCACTTATATGTTTTCATTGTTTGAGTGGTGTGAGGGCTTATTTTTTGCGGGACGAGCTGTAATTTTTATTAGCACCATTTTTTTTATACATACGATTTTTTTATCATTTTTTATTTCCTTCTTTCTTGCGGCACTGCCGGGTCCCTTGACTGCCGACTATAAGACGCAGAGACTTTTTAGCAAGATTTATTCTTGCTAAAAACTGCGTCTTATAGTCCGAAAAATACGGTAATTTTTTCCTTCGAAAAATTAACAAAGAACGTTGCATTAAAAACAACAGTAATGTGCAAAGGGTCTGCCCAATTTAGTGAATGACCATACGCACTTTAACAGTGTGGTGTTTAGAAATGTACATTTTCATCAAACTCTTATATAAGACGTCAATTCTTCACCTGCTTCTAGAATAACACAATGGTTTTAATTTTTTTCTTGCACTACATAGGTCTTAGGAGAGAGTAGATTAGTATACACCATAGAATATCATTTTATATGTCCTTTAATGTTATAAATTGAAGTACAGCTCTCTCATGCTGCCCAAAGCACCTTGAAGGTCGATCCAATCTTAGTGAGTCCATGTTCCTTCTAGAAAAATGCCCATCCTTTTTGGGTCCCAAAAAATGAGACAATCCAGTGGTATAGACCACACTGCAGACCTGTCAAACTGATTTTTTGTTATTATTTTTATCTTTTTTTTTCTTTACAGACAAAAAAGACGCTATTGCATCTTCACTGCATGCTGACTATATGATTAAAAAAAAAACAGGAAAAATTATGCATCAAGGGAGTAGAAGCTACTGCCATACATAGCAGAGTTAAAAGTGACTGATGAAGTCTGCCCAGGGCAAGGCTTGTTCCACAGAAGCTGGATTCAGCTATAGGAGCTGTTTATTTAATTGCTAGCACAAAAGGTGTAATTGCCATTATTTCTGTCATGATAAAGGTATGTGTCTCCACCACAAGAGCACAGACTACAGTTGACTGCAATGCCCAAAGCTATGAAGTAAATTAACCCTTCTGACACTATGGACATAGTAGGATATAGTAGTCAGAAAAATTAAAACTGTAATTTAAACGTAACAGAAGTTGAGTTTAAGTTGAGAGATGTTTCCTTTGTGATATTTAAAAAATGTGCAGAGCTGGATAATCATTACTTAGACGTAATAATAAAAATTTTAGTTAAATGACAGGTGATAGGTGACAAATACAAACATTTTTTTATTATATGAATGCATATGTATGTATGTAACAGCACACAAGCATACATGAATATATGTAATATACTTCAATATAACAGCATTGAAACATGCCATTGCCTTCCGAAACGCCTAAGAGCAGTTATGTTTCTTGGCCCTTGTAGGCCGCTGTACTATTGAGTTTGTGACGTGACACTCTGGGACTTATGGAGCTTTTTGGAAGTTTGCATGTAGAGTGCCCTAGCGGCCGGAGTGTCTCCCTTGATTGCACCACATTAAGGCAACAACTAAACCTTTTAATTACTGGAGATATTCCCACAGCCGGGACGCTGTCTCCTCACAAGCCAACCTCTTTTGCCCTATTTGCTGCTATAGCTCAGATATAGGTCATCTGGTATGTATCAACAATTGATATATGCAAGTGTCTGGCTATGCTTGCGAAAATTTAGGTAGTCTGCATATTTATTGCCAAAAGGTATCTGGGTGCAAGGTGTTGGACCACCTGTTATTGTTGGAGCACATTGACTTATTTTGTTGGTACCTACAGACTGCATTTTTCACAGGAACTCGCTAGTTTTTTACCGGCCGTAAAAACTATATACTAAAGGATAGGCACTAGTGTATTTTTGCATTCTTTTTAGTTACATTCATGCAGATAGAGATAAAACACATCAAATACATGGACTTGCTAGGGGTTTGTTGACTGTGACATTTGATTGCTTGTTAGAAATATGGCTGTAAAGAAAGTAGTCCAAAAAGTTAAGAGATCAATGTCTTGCGCAAACAATGAAAAGGGTGCAAAAATAAAGTAAAGAAACTGGGTGTTCCTAGAGATATAGTTGGAAGCATAGTTTGCAACTTTAAAGTTAAAGGAACCCTGGCTACACTACCTAGACGTTGCAGAAAAAGGATTCTACCACCGGCTGCCACAAGATTCCTGAGGAGCTTGGTGGTCAAAAACTCCTCGGTGAATGCAAAAAAACCTGCAGCAAGATTTGGTGGCAGCAGCCACTGAGGTTTTAGTTTGCACAGTAAAGCAGATACTAAACACTGAAAGTCTACATGCCTAAATGCCAAGACATACACCACTATTGACTCAAAAGCACAATAAAAGTCGAATATGCTCAAAACCATAGAAGTAAGCCACATACGTTTTGTGATTCTGTTCTGTGGAGCAATGAACTAAAACTTTTCAGGCCTTTGGATCAGCGGTATGTCTGGAGGAAGAATGAAGCATTCGCTGAAAAGAACACCCTGCCTTTAATGAAGCATGGCGGTGGCTCCGTGATGCTCTGCGGCTGCTGTGCTTCCTCTGGCACTGGAAACCTGCAGCATATTGAGGGCAAGACATATCCAGTCATGTATCAGGACCTTCCAACAGGACAATGATCCGAAAAAAATACCTCAAAGGCCACCAAGGCTGGGTTTCCGAAGAAGTCCTGGAAGATTCTGGAATGGCTTCACATTCGTCTGACTTGAACCCCATAGACAACCTTTGGTGGGATTGCAGAACACAATCCCAAGAATATAAGTGACCTAGAGGCCATTGACCATGAGGAATGGAATAGGCTAAAATTCCTCAGGAACACTGCCAAAAGCTGGTGTCTCGCTATGCATTACATTTGTAGCAGTTCGTTATAGCAAAATAATGCTAGTAAGTACTATAGACACTTGTCATAAGGGTTGTCATAAGGTTTGTACGATTGTTAACATCTATGCTCCAAACAACGGTCAATATGCATTCATTAAGGAGGTCTTAGAAAAAGTAGTTGTTTTTAAAGAAGGTACTCTTATAGTGGGAGGTGTACTTAATCTTTCGCTGGAACCCCAAATCGATACCACGAGAGCTACTTCTTCTATTCGGCTTTAAAGAAAATGAAAAAACTCCTACACCAATATCAACAAGTGGATGTATGGAGAGTCACCTTCCCAAAAGGTAAAGACTACCCTTTCTATTCCAACGTACATAAACATTACACTCGTATAGATTATTTTTTAGTCCCCCATAATACACTTCAACATGTTAACAAGATAACATATGGTGATATCCACTTATCAGACCATGCGCCTTTGTTCATGGAATTGAATATACCTGAACAGATGCGACGGAGCTATAACTGGAAATTGAATGACAATTTACTGAAAACCAAAGAAGATAATGTGTATTCCAAACACATTGAATATATTTTTTAAAGAAATCTAATAGACAAATGCAGCCCTAATGTATGGGAAACCCATAAAGCTGTTATTAGAGGCATATTGATAGTGATGGGTTCCAGAAAAAAAGAAAGAAAAAGAAAAGGAGATTAATGATATATACAATAAGATTAAAAATCTTGAAACAGCACATTAGTTGTCTTGGCATTAAGACTTGAAAAATAACTGACTACTCTAAGATTGTTTTTGAGAGACCTCCTTAATGAAAAATCGGAAAAGTTACTGTTTTTTCATAAATATAATAACTATGTCAAGGCAGATAAGTGTGGCAAATAATTCACTTATTTAACTAAACAACAATAAAATATGACATATTTCCAAAGTCAAGGATAAGAGCAATATCACTAAAACCAAGACAAAAGACATATTAGAATGCTTCAGACAATTCTATAATTCATTATATAATTTAGAAGAAGCTACTCTAGAGAAACAAAAATGTGATTCGATAACAAAAGAGATTTTAAACTCTATTAACCACCCTTCTTTAACCCCTTCAGGACTGAGCCTATACATACATACATAGATAGATGATAGATAGATGATAGATAGATAGATAGATAGATAGATAGATAGATAGATAGATAGATAGATAGATAGATAGATAGATAGATAGATAGATAGATAGATAGATAGATAGATAGATAGATAGATAGATAGATAGATAGATGTATATATATATATATAAAAATAAAATGGTGAAGATGATTTGCATATACATGTCTCCTGTGTAACCTAGGTAATTTCTTTTGGAACACATTTTAACATTGAATCTCTTTGCTACTCCTGCATTATCTTGACAGTATTTGCCAGGCCTCAGCCTCCTGCCCCTACCACATGGTTTTATGTGTTTTTAACATATGTGTAATAGTTGTGTCCATTTTTTCTATTTATTAAATGACTAACAAGAATTGAGTGATTATTTGTCTCCGGGGCTTTCATAGGGTTCGTTACTTATAAGACTTAAAAAATGTCGCCCGTTGAAAAAAGAAAACGAGGACAAGATTAAACCCAGCATCAGACATTACAAAGCAAAACCTACACTAAATATAAACAGCAATAATAAACCAATGAAACAATAACAGCTCCAAAATAACAGAGAAAGTGTCTAAATAATACAGAGAATACAGGTAAATGGTGGGGTTAATAAGTAATAATATATTTAGAATAAGTAAACATTTGTTTAATAGTATAGCATAATCTAGTGATAATATTTAAAATATTTTAGCTGCCTGCAAATTAGTAAGGTAATTGATTGGGGAGTGTACATCCTACCTGCTTAAATGGAAATTATATTCCAGTTTTGCATGGCAATTAAGCAATCACTAATATGATATGCAAGTTAAAGATAATTACTTTCACAAATAAGAAAATAATTTGTATGTATGATGAACAGTCAGCCATTATTTACTTAGACAAACATGTTGGAACTCATTCCACTATAAATCAAATTGGGATTAAATCAAAACTAAAATATCTACCTACCTACCTACCTACCTACCTAGAGTTCAAGGTGTTGACTTGACCTCCAAATTCCCCAGATCTTATTCCGATTAAGCATCTTTGGGATGTGCTGGAAAAACAAATCTGATCCATGGAGGCCCCACCTCGCAATTTACAGGACTTAAAGGATCTGCTGTTAATGTTTCGGTGCCAGATACTACAAGACCCCTTTGGAGCTCTTGTGGAGTCCATGCCTCAATGGGTTAGAGCTGTTTTGGTGGTATGAGGGGCAGTGGCGTCGCTAGACATTTAGAATCGAGGCTTGTGCCCTGGATAGAAAGTTGACTGCCCCGAACCTTTGACAAGCGTCTTAAGAAAAAAAAAAATATTTTTTTCCTTAATGCACTGCTGCCTCCGGCTTGCGGCTGCATGCGTAGTGGGTCTCTGGCTTGACTCCACCTCTTCGGTGCAACGCTCGATGGGGCAGTGAAACAGAGAGTGTAGGCACGTGACGTCAGTCAGCCAACAGCACAGAGAGGAACAAGTGTCCACTCACAAGTTTATAGGCAGCACAATTCTGGACAAGGATAGGACAGGAGAGTTATACTTGCTTGGTAGTTTAGGTTATATTTTTTCGTGTGACCTATGCCTAGCCCCTGCCCACTAATTAAAATGAGGGCATAATAAATGTACATCAATTAGCTGGTTAATGAAAAAAAATTGAAGCATACTGATAAATATTAATATTCTGCTTCAGTATGCCCCAATTTTTATATTCTAAAACAGGGGTCTCAAACACGCGGCCCGCGGGCCGCATGCGGCCCCTAAGACTGTCATCTGCAGCCCGCAGGGCACCGTAGCTCCCACCGGCACTCCTTCATGCCATCACACAGCCCCCTTTAGATAGTGCCCCCCAGCGGGTTTGACAGTGCTATACCCTCCCTCCCTGTAGATAGCTCTGGGATCCAACTCTGGGATCCGCACCTATTACTGGAACGGGGGCCACCCGACCCCCCTTTTGCACAGCTCTCTTACTTCTGTCCTATGGATGTTACAGAAACAGCTGAGCAGCACTAAGTTGGGAATAACCCTTTACATTTACATTGCTAGCCTTACATTGTTCATCATTAGTACAGATGAAGCAAACATTGATGTGCAGATCAAAAAATACAAGCAATTAATTTTTTTAATGGCTTGTGAATTATATTAAAAGGTTGGCCACTTTACAAATATACTTGGCATATGCCTTAACATTAGAAGTTATGTGACTTATTAATAAAGTATCTAGTACCATAAGTAGTGCGCTGCAGGGCATGTAAACAATTGGTGCGCAGTGATGGAGGTGGTGGTCACGTGATGTATCACGTGATGTCCATAGCATCCCCTTCCTGTGCATGCTCAGAAATATACAAGCATCAAGCACCGCACAAGTGATAGTGTCGTGCCCGCGATTGCTGACTGCTGACACATTGTACTTATCGGCAGCCGCGACCGCAAGACACTGGGAACTTGCCGATGCCTCCCTCCCAGGAGATACCAGCACTCGCGGCTGCTCTCAGCCTCTGTCTCTGCTAAGGTGCGCAGGTGCGCTCGTCCCCAGCCTTAAAGGGCCAGCATGCACACAAATATTGTGTTCCCTACCCAATCCCCTGATCACCCTGGACTATAAAAAGGGCATCACCCTTCCTTACCTTGTCTAAGCGTCGTTGTTGTCTACCCATGTTTGTATTGCAAATTGTCCCTTAGTTGTATCCTGCTCCCAGTGTTCACGTATCCTGCTTCCCGTATACTGTATCCTGTTGCTGTGTTTGTTCCTGAGACTAAGCCTATTGTTGGAGTCATGTTTGCCTCATCTGCCACGTCTGGTATCATCTGTCATGTCTAGTGTCATCTGCTACATCCGGTGTCATCTTCCACGTCTGGTGTCATCTGCCATGTCTGGTGTAATCTGACGCGTCTGATGTCATCTGCCACTTCAAGCATCATCTATGCCACGAAACATCTGTGCCAAAGCGTCTGCTACACCTCGTTTCTGTCTGGACTCTTACAGGACCCTTGTGCTTAAGACTTTTGCATAAACTGTTTGGCCAGCTACCACTCCACTACGGCTGAGCCGCCTAGTGGGTCCACATACCCCAGGACCGTGACAGATAGCTTGTATAAGTCAGCACATTTGCAGATAGGGAACACTATGGATGCCTCCAACATGGCACCACAATTGTTTACATGCTCCCCCATACCACATAGCGTGTTACAGATTGGATAGCGGAAACAGAACATACAGACACTTTATGAGTAAGTCATTCACGAATATTACCCTTTTTAGAAGCCAACGTGGCGATCAACTGATATCCCCAGGCCAGATCTGCATGGATGGGACAGATCTGCCAAAGCGGGACCTGCTCTTACATAGTGGCTCTTCATTCTGGCTAAGTGGATACCAAGTGAACAATTGTCTTTGTGAGACCACCCCTTTAATATGTATCTACTTCTAAATTTAGATATTATGGTGCTACATATAATGTATAAAAAACAATTATGGAATATTTTACCAGCCATGACATTTTCACTAATGTCTGTATTGAGATAGACCCTTTAAGTAAAAATATATGCAAAAAAAAAGCTTTGAAAGAACCTCAGACTTCCCTACCTTCAGCTAAGGTCAGTGTCCATAACCCAATAATACAAAAGAGACAAAATAGAATTGAAAATTGGGATTCAAGGGAGAATAGCGATGTGGAGACCACTACTATTCAAGACTAACATTAACATTTGTCTCACATTTTCAATAAACAACTAAGCCATGTGTGCTACTTTTATTTGGATGGATATGTCGAAAGTTGAGCTCTTTGGTTAAAACGGCTTGAATTATGACCGGGGTACAGCAAAAACATCACTCCGCAGTAGGAAGATTATATTAATAGAGGAAAAAGTGTGTATTCCTTTCTGCCTCAGGACCTAAAGAATTTGCCATTATTGGAGGAATCATGTATTCTACACTATACGAGAAAATTGTCCAATCATCTTTGGTAAGCTTATCATTCAATTAATACCGTTATATTGATGACACACCCATCCCTGTGCTATACCAATAATAATCAGGATGTAAAATTGTATAATGGAAATTTATAAATAGTTTTTACTTCAAGGCTATGTACACCTTTGTAAGCATTTTTATTTTTTTTATTAAATCAATGTCTTTTGTGTTTTTAAGCAACTTTTAAATTCCCTTTTATTTTTATTTATTTTTTAATTTTTTGATACCGCTTCCATGTATCCTGTATACATAGAAGCTGTATCGTTCTCTCTAAGCTGATTCCGTGAGTTCAGCTGAACTGATGGCTCGGCTTAGAATGGGTCCTGCATGTCTCTGACCCAGCTAATATCGATCAGTTCTAAGTTATGAACTTAGATGTGATTGATATTAGCCGAAGAAACACACACAAGCATAGGGAGAACATACAGACTCCATCATGCAAATGTGGTGATTTGAGTTGTTGAAACTAGTAACGTACAAGTATGTGCACAGAAGAATAACGATTGTGGTAGCAGAGGCTGGGATTGAGGTGTAGTGGGACCTGGGAGACTCCTGCAGAAAGAGGAGTGTCATGGCTGCTCCTCTGTCTCTAAGTAGCAGACGTGGGAGCTGAAATCACTTACTACTTCTGACATGTGGACATGAGTGCAGTACATACCGTGGAGGCAATGTGACTTGCATGAGATGTGGGGCATTTTAAGCTGTTATGGTGACATTGTTATGGTAATAGGGGCATTGTGGGTCTTTGGGCCCACTCTGGCACCAGGGTCAGGGCAGCTGCTAACTCTGCACCCTCTATAGCTACTCATCTGGGCACAGGTACAGTTAAAGCAGGTCTTTATTGTAAGGACCTTACTATACATTTTCCCTATATCTCTGGTTCTTGGGGATGTAGGGAGTATTTAGGATAACTGCAGCAACACCTCAATTTTCACGTTTTAAGTGGAATTAGGTTTTAATGACACGTCTACTTGATTGACCTTGTTAAATTAAAGTTAAAAGCACTTTTCATAAAAAAGTGTAGCTTTACTATACTGTCGCTGTGGGAGGGCTCTATTAATACTGGTGCACCGTGCAAGCAGTGGGACTGTATCCCCCTGTGCAGAGTTCATCCGATTTATCAACAGACCACACGTGGTTGATAAATCTGTGGTAGGTTTAAAATAACACCGGGTCAGACCTGGTGTAAACTTCTCCCACTTTTGTACCTATAAAAGATATGAGTTGTGCCGGATACAATTCTGAAGCCATGCCCACTTTTCGATTATAGCTTGTAAAAAGGGGCGCGGGGGTTATATAAGAAAACTGGTGTGAATACATCGGTAAATCTGCCCGATGTGTTCTCACACTTAGTCTGAAAGTGACCTGATTCCTACCACCCAGTTGTAACCCTGCCAGGTATTTTTTTTCCATCAATCAGTAATCTTTTGTCTAAAGGGGAAAGCCCTGTCTCCTGATGAAAAATGGCACCCAGAGTGAGATTGAGAGACAGGCAAACTATCATTATTCTAATTTTATAACACTAATTATATGTATTATTCTAACAATCGTTTTGTTGTTACACAAATAAAGCTGGCTCCGTCATTTGTCAGTGCCGTCGGCATCCTTCAGGCCTAGCTTTGCAATGTGGAATATCTAGTTGGACTGACTGATGAGTTTTTTTTAATCACTTTTTTTTTTTATTCTTGGACTTATGGAGACAGGCGGGACTCGTCTGGGTCTATGTTTCGATGGGGGTGGTGTTGCATTACATCTAAATTCACACTCTCCACACCACATACTCATGCCAGAATCAGTCTACAAGAATACCTGTATTGTTACTTTGTATGTAATCCATGACTTGTCTGACATTTGCTGACATGCTTATCAAGGGCAGCATAAATAAATAAAATAATAAAACCCCATGTATGAATGATATACAAAAACCCACAGACACACACGGACAGACACACACACACACACACACACACACACACACACACACACACACACACACACACACACACACACACACACACACAATTTAATCTAGCTGATCACAGAATCACACTGCTGGGACACCCATAAATCAAGCTGTAATCTTTCGGGGAGCATGGCAGCAAGTGTTCAATTTCCCTGCAGCGCCACCACAGGGTAAATTAAGTATTACACACTTATCATTGAAAGAAATGGGCTGTCTATGTATTGCACAGACATGTTTGGTCCTCCAGAGTGAAAGGTGTTCTTAGCTGCTCTCTGCTGTGGTGAACAGATCAGGAGACTCCCCTCTATTAAATAGTCCCTGTTTATGCAATTCCCTGAACTTAAACTTTAGTGAAAACAAATTTTTGACCCGCTATGTACAAAAAAATCCTTTTTTGTAATAAAAAAAAAAAGGTACATATGCAGTTTTTAGCTTTTAATATATATTATTTCTGTGATAAGTAATACTGACATTTGAAGATCTATGACAGTTCAGCTTCATCAAGAGAGAGACAAAATTACATTGGAAAATCCCTAACACTGTACAAATCACTACAAGAAGGAAGTCGTTTTCTGTAAATAAGACGGTGCTGGCATTGCTTGTAATTTACCTTGATATCCTATAGTTTAGCTTGTTTTAAGTACAGCCCTGAAAGCATACACCTTTCAACACCACAAAATTTACTTGATTCACAGAAACAAAAATGTGAGAAGAAAGATCGCTGACAGGAGAATCAACAAGATGGGGATCTGTCATTTATGCGTGTAATTTATCTGCGACAGTTGGTTCCACATGTTAATGCTTCATATAATTACTGTCAAAACAAAAAACAAGAACATGATTTAATGCCATTCAGTCACCCAAAAAATTCTGAGCTAACAATTTTCACGTTGTAGGGTTGTGAAAATTTGGCAAGAGCTGTGTATCTGCAGAATGCAGTACTTTGACAGAAATAGCCAGAGGTGGTGTAGCGGAGGATTTCATGTACAGCAAAAAATCAGGGTCTGCTATAAGGCTGAGCAAAAGACTAGTGAAAAATCGGAATTAAACAAATTCATTAGGCTGAGTTCACACGGGACGGATACACTGCGTAAAAGCACGCAGCGTATCCCCCGCGTGCGCCGCAGGGAATTCCAGGCGGAAAAAACACATCAAATTGTGCTGCCGTTTTTCGCCCGGAAAACAGGCTAGCAGGTCGGCCTCCTGGGATGATGTTTCATCCCGGGAGACCACTGCAGCCCGTGATTGCTGGCCTGGAGGAAGAAACACAGACTCCTAGGTAAGTATAAGATTTTTTTTTTCTGAGTTGCGATTTTTGTAGGGGAATCGCTGCGAACCTGCCATAAAAAAACGCAACAACTGCTGTTTGTTGCAGGATTTATCTCCCCATTGAATTAAATAGAGAAAACCCGCAACAAATAAGCAACGTTTACGCAAATACAATTGTCCTGCTGCGGAATACAATTCTGTACCGCAAATCAATTTCTGAGCGATTTTTCTGCTCAGTATTTACGCAACGTGTAGATGAGGTTTGTTTTATCTCATAAACTGCTACTGTATTTGCTGCGGATTTTCTGCAATGAATTATTATTTACGCGACGTGTGAACGGACCCTTATAATATATGAGGATTAGTAGCGAATCTCCATTGATTTCCTAGAAGGTTAAACACAACGCAAATCTATCAGTCCATTTACCTGCAAAGCCAAAACCTAGCACATTAGATATTTCAATCTTATGATAGTTTAGGAATTGTTGCTCTTTCTGCCTGTAAATTGCCATTTGAGGCTGTCTAGTGTTCTAGAAAAAAATGTCTGCCCATGATCATTACTCCATTTCACATATCTTGAATTCTGAAAGTCTCCAGAAGCATTTACATCAATGTTCATGAATGCTATTAACAGCATCATTTTTTTATATTTTAACCCCTTCAGGATGCCGTATCTTGGGCGTTGAGGACACAGCTATTGTTTTAGTTTTTTCTTAACTGCGTTCCGAGGGCCAAAACTCTTAACCCCTTAAAGACCAGGCCAATTTGAGTTTTTCATTTTCGTTTTTTCCTCCCCGCCTTCCAAAAGCCATAACTTTTCTATTTCTTCGTCGACATAGCCATATGAGGTCTTGCTTTTTGCGGGACAAGTTGTAGTTTTTCATGGCACCATTTATTGTACCGCATAATGTACTGGGAATCTGAAAAAAAATTATTTGTATGGTGAAATGGGCAAAAAAACAGGGATTACACAATTTTTGAGCAGTTTTGTTTTTACGGCGTCCAACAGGCGGTAAAAACCTACATATTCACCTTAATCCACAGGTTGATATGATTATGGCAATACCAAATTTATATGTTTTGTTTTATGTTTCACCACTTTTAAAAACAATTAAACTATTTGCTAAAAAAAAAATGTTTTGTGTCGCCATGTTCTGATAGCCATAACTTTTTAAATTTTTCATCATTAAGAGGTGTGAGAGCTTAACCCCTTAAGGACGCAGCCTAGTTTTGGCCTTAAGGCTCAGAGCCCATTTTTCAAATCTGACATATTTCACTTTGGGCATGACCACACGTGGCGGATTTCCTCCGCAACTGTCCGCATCAATGCCGCACAGAATCTGCGTTGCAGATTCTGCTGCGGATCTGCACAAAATGTGCAGTAAATTGATGCGGACTAGCTGCTGCGGACTGCGGGAAAAGTGCTTCCCTTCTCCCTATCAGTGCAGGATAGAGAGAAGGGACAGCACTTTCCCTAGTGAAAGTAAACGAATTTCATACTTACCGGCCGTTGTCTTGGTGACGCGTCCCTCTTTCGGCATCCAGCCCGACCTCCCTGGATGACGCGGCAGTCCATGTGACCGCTGCAGCCTGTTATTGGCCTGTGATTGGCTGCAGCCGTCACTTAGACTGAAACGTCATCCTGGGAAGCCGGACTGGAGACAGAAGCAGGGAGTTCTCGGTAAGTATGAACTTCTATTTTTTTTACAGGTTGCTGTATATTGGGATCGGTAGTCACTGTCCAGGGTGCAGAAACAGTTACTGCCGATCGCTTAACTCTTTCAGCACCCTGGACAGTGACTATTTACTGACGTCTCCTAGCAACGCTCCCGTCATTACGGGAGCCCCATTGACTTCCTCAGTCTGGCTGTAGACCTAGAAATACATAGGTCCAGCCAGAATGAAGAAATGTCAAGTTAAAAAAGCAAGACGGATCCGCAGCACACATAACATGTGCATGACAGCTGCGGACTTCATTGCGGAAATTAGAATCTCCATTGAAGTCAATGGAGAAATTCCGCCATGAGTCCGCCACTGCTCCGCAACAGACAGAGCATGCTGCGGACACCAAATTCCGCTCCGCAGCCTATGCTCCGCAGCGGAATTTTACGCCTCGTCTAAACGAACACTGCTAAATTAAAGTGTAAGTCAATGGACAAACGGCTCCGCTGCGGATTAACGCTGCGGAGTGTCCGCAGCGGAATTTAAGTGAAATTCCGCCACGTGTGAACCCAGCCTTTATGTGGTAATAACGTCGGAATGCTTGAACCTACCCAAGCGATTCTGAGATTGTTTTCTCGTGACACATTGGGCTTCATGTTCGTGGTAAAATTTGGTCGATATATTCAGTGTTTATTGGTGAAAAATTGCAAAATTTAGAGAAAATTTTGAAAAAATTGCATTTTTCAGAATTTAAATGCATCTGCTTGTAAAACAGACGGTTATACCACCCACAATAGTCACTAGTTCACATTTCCCATATGTCTACTTTAGATTGGCATCGTTTTTTGAACATTCTTTTATTTTTCTTGGACGTTACAAGGCTTAGAACATAAACAGCAACTTCTCATATTTTTAAGAAAATTTCAAAAGCCTTTTTTTTAAGGTACCTCTTGAGTTCTGAAGTGGCTTTGAGGGGCCTATGTATTAGAAACCCTGATAAAACACCCCATTTTAAAAACTAGACCCCTCAAAGTATTCAAAACAGCATTTAGAAAGTTTTTTAACCCTTCAGGCATTTCACAGGAATTAAAGCAAAGTGGAGGTGAAATTTGCAAATTTCATTTTTCTTGCTGAATTTCAATTTTATTCATTTTTTTTTCTGCAACACAGAAGGTTTTACCAGAGAAACACTACTAAATATGTATTGTCCAGATTCTGCAGTTTTTAGAAATGTCCCACATGTGGCCCTACTGCGCTCGTGGACTAAAACACAAGCCCTAGAAGCAAGGAAGCACCTAGTGCATTTTGAGGCCTCTTTTTTATTAGAATATATTTTAGGCAGCATGCCAGGTTTGAAGAGGTGTTGAGGTGTCAAAACAGTAGGAATCCCCCAATAGTGACCCAATTTTGGAAACTACACCCCTCAAGGAATTCATTTAGGGTTGTTGTTAGCATTTTGACCGCACAGTTTTTTCACAGCACCTATTTCAATTGGGCTGTGACATTAAAAAAATGAAATTTTTTCCAATAAGATGTAATTTTTTACCAAAATTTCTTATTTTCACAGGGAACAAAATACTCAATTTTGTTGCACAATTTCTCCTCAGTGCATCAATACCCCATTTGTGGCAATAAACTGCCGTTTGGGCCCATGGGAGGGCTCAGAAGGAAAGGAGCGCTGTGTGTTCTTTGGAGTACAGATTTTGCTGGATTGGTTTTCGGGTGCCATGTGGCATTTGCAGAGCCCCAGAGGTATCAAAGCAATAGAAACCCACCACAAATGACCCCATTTTGGAAACTACACCCCTCAAGGAATTCATTTATGGGTGTTGTGACCATTTTGACCCCATAGTTTTTTCACAGAACTTATTTGAATTGGGCTGGGAATGAAAAAAAAAATATTTTTTTCAAATAATATGTAGTTTTGGCTGAAAATTTCTTATTTTCACAAGAAACAAAATACCCCATTCTGTTGCGCAATTTGTTCTGAGTGCCGCAATACCCCATTTGTTGTGAAAAACTGCCGTTTGGGCCCATGGGAGGGCTCAGAAGGAAAGGACCACCATTTGGCCTACTGGGGATTTTCTAGTGCGAAGTCATGTATGCAGAAGCCCCTGAGGTACCAGTACAGTTGAAACCCGCAAGAAGTGACCCCGTTTTAAAAACTACACCCTTAAGGCATTCATCTAGAGGTGTAGTGAGCATTTTGACCGGAGACCTACACCCCATAAATTGTAATGTGGGTTCTCCCGGGTATGGCAATACCCTACATGTGGCTGTTATCAGCTGCCTGGACACACAGCAGGGCCCAGAGGGGAAAGACGAGGGGGGATAAGCTGTGTGGAGTGCATCAGGGTAAGTAAAATTGGGGTAAATTATAAACCAAGGGATGTATGATAAATTTGAAAACACTTTCATACAGAGCTCTGGTTATTCGGGACACGTGTCACATTGATATATTGTGTCATCCCTTATCCCCCTCTTATAGCAGACTTTGCACCTCTTTTGACTTTTTCCCTTCTTGCCAGTTTGGGGAACTTCTCCTGGAAAGTGTTGCCCTGGTACGATGCGTGTGGGCTCGCTTCCAGAAGTACTGGTTGCCCCCCCTTCTTGGTCCCTAAAGATTATGTTCTTGATAATCACCTCTTGAAATTCCAGGAAAGTTCCCGTCTGGCCTGCACATCGACGTAGCACGTACGCATTGTACAAAGCCATCTGTATGATGTGCCCGGCCAGCTTCTTATACCACACCGCATGGCGCTGTAGGGCTTCAGGACTTGATCTTACATGTCCATCCCTCCCATGTACCTATTGTAGTCCAGGATGCAGTCTGGTTTGGGGGTGGCCTTTCCTTCATATATCCTAAACCTGTAGGTATACCCTGATGCACTCTCGCACTGCTTATACATCTTCACGCCATACCTTGCCCTCTTACCCGGCAGGTACTCGCGGAATTGAACCCTCCCTTTAAAATGTACCAGGGACTCATCAATAGAAATACACTTCTCGGGGGTGTATGCTGCGAAAACCGGGCACTGGAACGGTCTAATAGGGGTCTCCGTTTATACAAACGGTCAAAACTGGGGTCATCTCGGGGTGGGCACGGCTCATTATCAGTATAATGTAAGAAGCGAAGTATTGCCTCATTTATTTATTTTTTTAGGTTCCAGTTCAGTTCTGAAGTTGCTTTGAGGGGCCCAAATATTAGAAACCCCTATCAAATACCCCATTTTAGAAACTAGACCCCTCAAAGTATTCACAACAGCATTTAGAAAGTTTATGAACCCTTTAGGTGTTTCACAAAAATTTAGAGCAAAGTAGAGGTGAAATTTACTTTTTTTTTTTGTCAGAAAATCCTCTTTATACCATTTTTTTTATAACACAAAAGGATTTATCAGTGAAACGCAAATTAATACGTATTGCCCAGATTCTGCAGTTTTGAGAAATATCCCACATGTGGCCCTAGTGCGGTAATGGACTGAAGCACCGGCCTCCGAAGCAAAGGCGCACCTAGTGGATTTTGAAGCCTCTTTTTTATTAGGCACCATGTCCGGTTTGAAGAGGTCTTGTGGTGCCAAAACATTGGGAACCGCCCAAAAGTGACCCCAATTTGGAAACTAGACCCCTTGAGGAATCCATTGTAGTTTTCTTGGGGTGCATGCGGCTTTTTGATCAGTTTTTATTCTATTTTTAGTTGGCGTGGTGACTAAAAAACAGCAATTGTACTATTGGGTTTTTTTTAGTTTTTTTTTACAGCGTTCACCGTGCGCTATAAATGACTTATTCACTTTATTCTGCGTGGCGATACGATTACGGCGATACCAGATGTTTATAGGTTTTTTTTATGTCTTATGGCGTTTACACAATAAAATAAGTTTTGTAAACAATCATTTACTTTTTGTGTTACCTTATTCTAAGAGCCATAACGTTTTTATTTTTCAATCAATAAAGCCGTGCGAGGACTTATTTTTTGCGTAACGAAATGTAGTTTCGATCAGCACCATTTTTAGGTACATGCGACTTTTTGATCTCTTTTTATTCCATTTTTTGGGAGGTGAAGTGACCAAAGAATTGTGATTGTGGTTCGGTTTATTATTATTTTATTTTACGGCGTTCACCGTGCGGGATAAATAATGAAATAATTTTGTAGTTCAGGCCGTTACGGACGCGGCGATACCAATTATGTATAGTTTATTTGTTTGTTTATATATTTTTATTAATAATAAAGGACTGATAAGGGAAAAGGGGGGATTTTTACTTTTATTACTTTTAAATCTTTTATTTTCTTATTTTTACACATCTTTTTTTAACTTTTTTTTTACTTTATTACTTTGTCCCACTAGGGGACATGAGGGCAGGAGGCCCTGATCGCTATTCTAATACACTGCACTACATGCGTAGTGCAGTGTATTAGAACTGTCAGCTACTCACTGACAGCAAGCATAGTGGGTCCTGACGTTGTCAGGACCCACTAGGCTTCCGTCTATGGCATAGCCGGACGCCATTGTTTGGTGTCCGGTTGCCATAGTCACCATCGCCGGCCGCTATCGCGTAGCAGGCCGGCGATGGCAGCTTAACCCCTAAAAAGCCGCGATCTCTATTGAACGCGGCTTTTAAGGGGTTAATCAGCGGGGACACAGCGATCGGTCCCCGCTGTAGGAGCTGTGACAGCTGCTGAACAAGACAGCAGCGTCACAGCTCCTGTATGTGTCGGGAGGACGGCCGAATCGGCCGTTACTCCCGAGACGTACTATTACGGCATGGAGCGCGAACGATACAGCTGCCATGACGTAATAGTACGTCAAGGAGCGGGAAGGGGTTAAATTTTGCGGGGGGAGCTGTAGTTTTTACTGATACCATTTTAGGGGACATGCAACTTTTTGATCACTTTTTATTCTTTTGTTTTGGAGAGCTAAGGTGACAAAAAAACAGCAATTTGCATGTTTTATATGTATTATTTTTTTTACGCCATTCATCGAGCGGGTTAAATAACCCTATATTGTGATAGTTCGGACTTTTACATATATGCGGCGATACCAGTTATGTTAACTTTTATTTTTTTAACATTGCTTTAGGGAAAAATGGGTAAAGGTTTTCTTTTTAACTTTTAATATATATATTTTTTTTTGGAACATTATAAAAATCTTTATTTAACGTTTTTTTACTTTTTTTTATTAGTCCCCCTAAGGGACTTGAAGCAGCGATCGTTGTATCGCTTGCATGATATACTACGATACTAATGTATTGCAGTATATTGTGATTCTGACCATCTCCTTTGAAGCTCTGCCTCCGGCAGGGCTTCAAAGAAGTGCAAAGATGGCAGACCTGGCATCCTTTATTAGGCCCCAGGCTGCCATAACAACCACTGTAAATGACCAATTGCACCCCAGGGGGGCGTGATGGCGTGTTTGAGGGGGAACCCCCCTGATTCTAACAATTTAAATGCCGCGGTCACGATTGACCGCAGCATTTAAGGTGTTAAACGGGCGGAATCAAAGTGAACTTTGATTCCGCCCGTTGCAGTGAGGTGTCGGCTGTGTAACACAGCCGTCATCCGCTGTCTATGGAGTGAGCTCAGGCCGTGAGCCCGCTGCTTACTTCCCCTTAACAGCTGCCGCAAACCAGTATGTGTACCAGTACCAGTCGTTTCCATCGACCTAGTCATATGAGGACTTTTTTTTATGCAGGAAAAGTTTTATTTTTTAATGACATTATTGTGGGGAACATATAATGTATTAAATGCTTTTATTATTTTTTTTTAGGGGTCGAGTGGAAACAAAATCAATAATTCCGCCATTCCTCTTGGGCTTCATTTTTATGGCATTCACCCGGCAGTATAAACGACATGTTAACGTTATAACTAAATAATACATTTATATATATTTTTTTTTATGTATTACTACTTTTGCACAATAAAACATTGCTTTATAAAAATCATTTCTTTTTGTGCTGCCATATTCTGAGCTGTTACTTTTTTTTTCTTCTGTCAACAAAGCTGTATGGTAACATTTTGGGGTACCTATAACTTAGTTTTTATTAACTTTTTTGGGGTGAAGGGAATTTTACAAAAAAATAGCAATTTCGCCTTTGTTTTGTTTTTGCGTTTTAAATTTACACTGTTTAGAGTGTGGCATATATAATATGTTATATTTATTCAATTGGTTGGCATCATTATGGCAACATCAAATATGTATAATTTTTCTAATTTGTATGACCTTTGCACAATAATAGCACATTTCATAGAAAAAAATTGTTTTTAATGCTGCAACATTCTATAATTTTTATATCTTTCCATCGATGTAGCCGTATGTAGGCTTGTTTTTTTGCAGCACAAGTCATTTATTTTTAAATAGGACCATTTTGGGGTGCATATAAATTATGTTAAACATTTTGGGAGGAATGAAAAAAAACCAATTCAACCGTTGTTACTTGCATTTTTTTTCTTTTTACATTATTCACTGTGTGGTTTAATAATTGTGTTAGCTCCATTTTACGGGCCACTAGGTAATACCATATATGTGTATTTTTTTCACACTTTTGCTAAATAAAATCACTTTTTTATGGAAAAGAATATTTTTTTTTTTACTGTGAACATATCATGCAGATTTTTACAACCGGTAAGTACTGGGAGTAGGAGATTAAGTAAGTGTCACAAGGTCAAACTTTGAGTATTTAATGTCAAGGGAATCAAGCTGATCAGTAAAGATGCCGCTAATCAGAAGACTACTCAGGAAATTATATGTATAAAAATAAAAAATGCTTTTTGAAAAGAGTGACTAAAGCATTTCATGGAGCAAGTTAATAGGTCGTCAAATTCTGTTGCCGTCAGAAAATAACAGCTTGAACCCTTCATTATAGGACAGGAATCTACTCGTTATGTTCAGCATTATATACTTATATTTGACATCATATAAGGTGAAGGAGACACAATGAAGAATGAAAACATATGTAAGGATATGATCGAGAACTTAATCTTATGTAATGAGGAGTCCATGTCTAAGGTGTTTTATTTCTCTTTTGGTGAGTGGAATTATAATGCTTAAATATCTTTAAGTGCTACAGTAAAATTTAATTTCATTGATTTTTACCAAAGAAATCACAATACTGTGCAATGTACGAATTCCAAAAAGAAGCACACAAATTTCAGTTAAAAAGGACAAGAAAAAATTGGGACATATCCATAATGCAATAATTATATCAAACAGTTAATTGTAGGGAAACATGAATCACCTAGACCACATGCCAATCATCATTATTTATATTACCATTGAAATATCTGGCAAGAAAAACAAATTTTAAATCTTATATTAAAATGATGCTTAGATTTATTTTCTTCAATTTAACGGTGCACTTTACTCCAGATATTGAAAAATAACCCTAGTCTAAGGCAAGTTCAATACATTTACTAAATATAAATGTATAAATAAATAAATAAATATATATATATATATATATATATATATATATATACAGATATATATATATATATATATATACAATCCAAGAGCAAAGAAACACATAACTCCACACATCAAGAGATCAGGCCATGTTCTCGTCACCAGGGGACGAATCAATTCCCCTTCTTTTCAGATAAATACCAGCATAGAACGTAGTAACGGCACCAGGACTTCAAGGCGGATGAAAAACAGGGTGGATTTATTCACCTCAAGGAATCACAGCAACGTTTCGGTTCAACAGGAGAAAGGTTCCTGTTGAACCGAAACGTTGCTGTGATTCCTTGAGGTGAATAAATCCACCCTGTTTTTCATCCGCCTTGAAGTCCTGGTGCCGTTACTACGTTCTATGCTGGTATATATATATAGAGATCCAAAAATAGGCAGCACACCATAGATGTTGAGAAAGGCTCTAGTGGATAGAGCTGAAACGTCGCACTTGGGGTCAATAAAGTACCCTCTTTTTTTCACTACATCTATGGTGTGCTGCCTATTTTTGGATCTTTGTTGATATTGAGAGCTTGGTCTGCTCCCTGGGGCCTGCACCCACACTTTCCTACATCTTTCCACCAGTGCTGCTGGATCTTTTTTGTTTGTCTATATATATATATATATATATATATATATATATATATATATATAATAAATGTGAGTATTCGAAGATCTGCCAACAGAATTATGGTATTTAGTTTGTTTCCTATGGCTAACTACTATGAAATTGGTGGGCCCACTACTTCAACTTCAACCACCACCTTGTCTTGCCTTAACTTTAGATAATAGCTTTCATTGTACAAACCTTACCTGATGTGATCATGGTGTAGGTGCCTGGTTAATGATGATTCTAGAAAGTTATAATGTATTTTATTGTTTCAGTTTAGCAATGTGCCAATGTGGGTTCTAGGTCATTGTCAATTAAAAAAAGTGGTGCTTTAAATATCTTAATATCTCCTATCCACAGGAAGGGGGAAATAATTGTTTGATTGCTGGGGCCCCCGCTGATCGCAAGAACGAGGATCCTAAACACCCAGATCATCCTCACAACCAGTAGGGATCCTGTGGATAGGTGATCATGTATGATTTTAGGAAAAACCCTTTAATAGTAAAGCTAACACAATTAAGATAAAGGTAAAGTAAAAGGAAAGTAGCATTAATGTAATTAACAATATACCTTTTTGGACAGACAGTAATTTAATTAAAATATACTGTATATATATTAAAAAAGAACAACTTTTCTTGGACAAATATGACCATAATTCGAATTCAGTAAAGTTTTTATTTTTTGTTTTTTTCTCCCTCTTTTAGTACGAGCGCATTTTAAAAATCTACTAATCTAGAAAGTTGTTAGTTTATTAATTTGTTTCTTAAAAAAAATAATTTCTATGATATAACAGAGAAGCCAGCAGTTTAAAACAATTTTATTCCAGATAATAAATTGACTTTTCCCAATTTTCATAATTCAACTAAATTAAACATATTTTAAAAAGCTTAATTTTCTACTCTTAACACTAATAGATTCTTGGATGTAAAAGGTGTAATAGATGAGCTGTAATAGAGAGATGAGATGAGATGTAATAGATAAAGATATTCAAAATAATTATCTTACAGAAAAAAATAAAGATTCCCATAATTATTACTTAGAGAACTATTTACAGATTTTCTAACAGAGTATTTTAGTTTCAGCAAAAAAAAACAAAAAACAATTTACCAATATACTTTCTGTGTCAATTTCTTATGGTTTTCCAGATCTCTGCTGTTATTCATTACAACCCTTCATTGTTTTCTGCTTAGGATTGTCGTATTCAGCCAAACAACCAACAGCTATTTCTCCCAATCTTCCCATTCACATGCATGCTCGGCCCGAGTGTGCATATGCGCTCAATGGGAAAAGGAAATTAAGCCACTGCCAAACTCCTCTAGCTGCAGCTTATCTACCGTGAGAACAAAGGATCGGTCATGTTGAAATCCAACATGCCCGATCCTTATTTCCACTGACATCTGCACCTGATCTTTCTTTCCTATAAAACCCAGCAGTCGGGAGACCCCATATACCTTAGATCGTTGGCGTGTCCGAAGAAAATCGGCAGATTCAGCTGACGGTCATCTAATGTGTATGGGCACCTTTAGGGATAATAATCTGTCCTGGTCATGTGATGGACACACAGATGCTGTATCTTCTAAGGAGCCGAGCACCTCTGTGATTATCACACGATGATTCTGAAGCCGTAATAATCCTCTAGAAAAGCTATCAGAAATAAAGTTCATGCCGTCATTGGTACCACTTTATGTTTGAAGTTACTAAGAGTTTTTATAATACAAAATCAGTATATCCACACAGATTACAGTACTTATGCTAGATTCTATTACCAACTAGAGATAAGCGAATTTTCCAAAATGAGATTGTGTCCCATTTGGTCGGAGTGGCTGTTAGATTCAATTTGGTCCAAATAAATAAGTCAAAAGTGCCTAAAAAAATCCAGTATGACACACTGAGGTCTTCTAGGACTGTATCCAAGCCCTTTTATGTCAAGACAGCATTACTTATGTCAAAGTGACAGCAACATATATGGCTATAGGTAAAAGGATGGTAGTGAAGGGTAAGAAACAGCCTGTTTAAAAACACACTGGACTGTCTGATTTTTTATGCTTTTTAAAATAAATAAAAATGGTACAAAATGTATCCCTTTTTTGGTCAGATACAAGCCAGTGTTTATACACGCTAGGCGGTATCAGAAGAAGCAATTACTTTTTAACAAGCAGTCCAAAAAGTATAACTTTTTTGGGAGTAGCAACAGGTTTGGTGTTATTTTAAAGAAAATATATATATATTATCCACCACTTCTACCGCCACAACTACATGTGCCCGTGACAGTGTGCTTGATCATCCTGGAAAATAAAGAAGCAATGGCTTTTCACTCCATGTACTCGATGCAGAGTAATATGTTCATTTTTGTTGCCACTATTAGATATATGAAAAACAATGAGTGACTTCATGCCCATGACGTCTGTTTTAGCAAGCAGCAGCATGCTATCAGCACCAAGATTTTAATTTAACAAAAAAATGTGTTCATTAGACACAGATTGAAGTATAAGAGCGCTGTATAAATGCTTGTCGCAGAACAATACACCACTTTTTCAGATATATGCAAAAAAAAAATGAGTGGCATTACGACTGTGACATCTGTATCAGCAGGAAGCGGTCAACCCAGGGTTAATATTATTGAAGGAGATTTGTGAATGATGTGATGAAGGTGATTCACAAATTAATGTAAGAATTGTATAGCTGCTGCAGCACTCACATGCAGCAATGGCTTCCTAGCCTGTCTAGCTAACACACTAACACTGACTGACTCATATCTTTCTTTAAAATTTCTCTATTAAATTACTGTAAATCTATTTGTTCTCTTCTCCTCACTGTGAAACACACTCACTGACAGTAATCCACTATCTATCTGAAGTCTATTTTTTACTATCTCTCACTTTGTATCTGACGTTCACTCTCTCCTACAGTGTTTCTGTATCCCCACAAAGCAGCCGCATTTTCGGGTTGGGGTTGCGCTGTTTATAGTGTCTATGACTTATATGACTGTCATCAGCGACTCACACCTATACCCCTCATGATTTGCTGTACTAGAGGGGTTACAATATCAGTTAGTTAGCTGAGATAAAATATTGCAATATGCTCATTGTCTTTGTGAGACTACACATACTGTTAGGTTGGCTTTCCCTTGAATTGGCCCTAGCGTGTGAATGTGTCTGAGATAGGGAAATTAGATTGTGAGCCGCACTTGGGATAGGGACACAATATCTGTACAGCGTTGTGGAGTGGTGCTATATAAGCAACAGGAAATAAATGAAAATATTTCCACATTGCTGACTGCATTTATTCATACCTATTGCAATGTTTTGATGAAGACATTTCCTAAATAAATGGTTCAGTGAAGTTATTTTACTATTTAGTAGATGTATACATTTATAGTATTGCCTTCTGCGCTTAAAGCACATTTTATAGACCTATAAATATTTTACTACTAGGTAGCTACCGGCATGCAGGACAAACATTAAAAGGTATGTACCCTGACGCATCCCTGTTTAAATAATTAGCAAAGTTAGTGATGTGGGGTGCGGTGGAAGAATCTCAACCAAACCCATTGAAGTTATACAATGCAGTACTGACAAGAATTTATATTTTACCTCTTTCACAGGCAGCAGATTAAGTTTTTAGATTTAAAAAAAATGCATATCAAACAGATATGTTAACCTATACTACATTCATAAACAATTTAGCAAGTGTTAAAAGGGTTGTAAGCTTTGGACATTCCCAACTTGTTATAAAGGAATCTTGACAATAAGATGATCACAAAGTCTCCCTTGCTGGGATCCCTGTGATCAGCTGTAATCTGTGGGTAAATAAAGCAGTAAAACTGGCCATACACATTAGGCTTTGTTCACATCTGCACCAGGGCAACATTCCGTCGGAGCTTTCTGTCGTAATGGAGCCCTGACAGACACAAACCGAAACTATAGGTCTCCATTTCCATCACCATTGACTTCAATGGGGACGGATCTGGTGCCAATGGTTTTCGTTTGTCTGCAAGTGTTCCGTTGTTCTGATGGAATCAATACCGTGGTCGACTACGCTATTGATTCCGTCAAAACTACGGAACCCTTGAACAACGGAGACAAACGGAAACCATTGGCACTGGATCCATCACCATTGAAATCAATGGTGATGGAAATGGAAACCTATGGTTTACGTTTGTGTCTGTCAGGGCTCCATTCCGATGGAAAGCTCAGACGGAACGTTGGAATGGAACCCTAGCGCAGATGTGAACGAAGCCTTAGATGTATGTCGGTAGAACCTGCAATTTTCATTTATACAGGACGACAATCTAATGTGTATAGCGGCGTCCCGACTCTCCCCCGATAGCAGATTTTGGGGGAGAGAAGGGTTGGGAATGTTGAATTTTAGTTTGTTATTCTCCCTTGCACACTTAGAACACTAGCACACCCGGCTGAAGGGAACATGCATATGTATGGTAGAGGAGGGAGGAAAAGCTGTCGGCTGAACGAGCGTTTGGCCAACAGCTATCTAAAATGTATGGCCAGCCTTAGTGTTCAATGTCCCTGCAAGGCCTCCACAGGGGAACTTAAGCATTGCACAGTGCCCATTTAAATCAATAGGTTGTTTGTGAAATGTAGGACAGGACAGGTCCTTCAGAGAGAGGTACGCTCTTTGTCTCTACTCTGGTTAAGAGATGAGAATCCTGAACAGGGGGCCTCTCATTATTAACTCAGAATTTCCTAATAGGGTATGCACCGCATTCCAAATTATTATGCAAATGTTATTTTTTGCTGATTTCCCTAAATAGCCGATGCAAATTACAGTCAGTATAATCTTCAAGCCATCAACCGTTGGAGTATAATGCAAATTTTATTGAACAAATCCCCTAATGATAACAGATTTTTTTTTAGAAGTAAAAAACTCAAAATGCACTGTTTCAAATTATTATGCACAACAGAGATCAAAACATTTTAAAGGTTGTAAAGAGAACTAAAATGGTAATTTGTTGAATTTGCAGCCTCAGGAGGTCATATTTACAGAAATCAAAAGCTCTTTCAATCAAAAAAAACTTAACAGGCCAAGTTACATGTTAACATATGACCCCTTCTTTGATATCACCTTCACAATTCTTGCATCCATTGAATTTGTGAGTATTTGTACAGTTTCTGCTTGAATATCTTTGCAGGATGTCAGAATAACCTCCCAGAGCTTCTGTTTTGATGTAAACTGCCTCCCACCCTCATAGATATTTTGCTTGAGGATGCTCCAAAGGTTTTCAATAGGGTTGAGGTCAGGGAACATGGGGGCCACACCATGAGTTTCTCCCCTCTTATCCCCATAGCAGCCAATGACACAGAGGTATTCTTTGCAGCATGAAATGGTGCATTGCCATGCATGAAGATAATTTTGCTACGGAAGGCACAGTTCTACTTTTTGTACCACAGAAGAAAGTGGTCAGTCATCAACTCTATGTACTTTGCAGAGGTCATTTTCACACCGTCAGGGACCCTAAAGGGGCCTACCAGCTCTCTCCCCATGATTCCAGCCCAAAACATGACTCCGCCACCTCCTTGCTGACGTTGCAGCCTTGTTGGGACATGGTGGAAATTCACCAACCATCCACTACTCCATCCATCTGGACCATCCAGGGTTGCACAGCACTTATCAGTAAACAACACGGTTTGAAAATTAGTCTTCATGTATTTCTGAGCCCACTGCAACCGTTTCTGCTTGTGAGCATTGTTTAGGGGTGGCCGAATAATAGCTTTATGCACACTTGCAAACCTCTGGAGGATCCTACACCTTGAGGTTCGCGGGACTCCAGAGGCACCAGCGGCTTTAAATACCTGTTTGCTGCTTTGCAATGGCATTTTAGCAGCTGCTCTGCTAATCCTATTAATTTGTCTGGCAGAAACCTTCCTCATTATGCCTTTATCTCAACGAACCCATCTGTCCTCTGAATCAGCCGCAAATCTTTTCACAGTACGATGATCACGCTTACGTTTTCTTGAAATATCCAATGTTTTAATACCTTGTCCAAGGTATTGCACTATTTCACGCTTTTCGGCAGCAGAGAGATCCTTTTTCTTTCCCATATTGCTTGAAACCTGTGGCCTGCTTAATAATGTGGAACGTCCTTCTTAAGTAGTTTTCCTTTGATTGGGCACACCTGGCAAATTAATTATCACAGGTGTCTGAGATTGATTACAATGATTCAAAGAGCCCTAAGACACAATACCATCCATGAGTTTAATTGAAAAACTAATAATTAAATGTTTATGACACTTAAATCCAATGTGCATAATAATTTGGAACACGGTGTAAAGCACTTGGTTTTCTAAATTAGACAAACTTTTTAAGTTGTTAGTTCAATAAGCAAAGTACTGCTTAAGGATTACTGCTAAAATATTGGAGCCTGAACACAGGTAAGTAACCACAGTGTCCTTAAGAATGGCTACTACAGAACTGGACACCACTGGATGGCCATAGAGGAATGCTATATCACTGGAACCCCTTTTGATGAACAGTAAACCACTAATCCCCATGACAGGATTCTAAACCACTGGATTATCAGGGAAGGCTATTAACCTTTTGGACACTCTACTTCTTGAACATGGATGGTGACATACAGTGGTCTACATTTACTAATGCTATCTAATAGTCAGACAGCGTAATCTAAGACCAGGCAATTATGCTGAATGATCATTTTGGTGCATCTTGCATGACCTGTTAGACACTTTTCCTTATACCACTTTTGATTGGGTTTATTTTGTGCAAGAATTTAGTGCTGTTTTTTTTGGTGCATTTTTGACACACATTGGCACATTTTAAGTTACTGACCCTTTCCAGTAAGTTCTGCCCCTATCCCACTAAGCCACAACCCCTTTTCAAGACACTTTTAAAAATTGTCCAATGAGGTGCAAACATCAACATTTTGCCAAAATTTGCACCACTTTTCAACACTTTCTAGGCCCAGACACATTAGTGTCTTATGTGTAGGTAGAGGCAACAGTGATAAACACTGTTAAATATTGTACAGGACGGGGGGCGTGGCCAACTGCCGACGGGACCGGTCGCATGATTTAGGAGCTCCGCTTTCGGCCCCGATTTCCCTACATTTATCCTGCTGACATACCGCTACAATTCCTCACAGAGCCAGAAGACGACCTCGCCGACATAAAGAGGGTAACATGAACCGTACACGGCATTCCATGGCTGCAGAGAAGTTGAAGGAGTTTGCCCGCGCTGCTCCTCAAGATGGCGCCGACGCCTCTTCCTCCTTGCCGCCTCCTCCACCAGAGAACACACAGCCAGAGGCTCAGCCTGCTCCTGAGCCGGAACTAACGCTGGCGCAGGTATCAGCCAAGCTCCTGGACGCTATACAGCTCTCCACCTCTTCCCTGACAGGAAAGATTGCTGAAGTAAAGTCGGATGTGGGACTCCTCAGACAGGACCTGCAGAACTTAAGGGACCGGGTGAGGGAGACGGAGGACCGCATTTCTGGGCTAGAAGATAAAGTGGCGCCACAGACAGGAAAGCTGGCACAGCTGGATAGAGTGGCTACTCAATGGCTACAGCGAGCAGACGACCTGGAAAATCGCCTGAGACGCAATAATATACGGATCCTTGGGCTCCCTGAGCGCTGTGAAGGCAGAGACCCCAGTTCCTTTATTGAAGCCTGGTTTAAAGAAATTCTACCAAATGCTGTATTATCGTCATCTTATACCATTGAAAGGGCGCATCGTGTACCTGGCAGACCACCGCCGCCGGGCGCCCCACCGAGACCTCTGCTAGCATGCTTCCTCAGCAGTCGGGACCGGGACGCTATCCTGCAAGCTGCCCGTACGCATGGAGAAATCCGATTCCAGAATACCACTATCCTGCTCTTTCCGGATTTTTCTGCGGCATTACAGAAAACGAGGGCTTCATTTGTACCAGTCAAGAAACGGTTGCGAGATCATCAAATTCTTTATTCAATGGCGTTTCCAGCGCGATTGCGGGTTATACACCAAGACAAGACGGTTTTCTTCAACACACCGTTGGAGGCGGATGAATGGCTGTCTTCACTGGGACGCTCTCCTCGAAGATAGAACTGGAGACTGAAACAACATATGGAACTGTTCACTGTGAACACTTGTTACACCTGCCTTCCTGCACGGGATCTCGTTTTGGATGTCCAGATGAGTATTAATCTATCTTATCCTGGAACGATGGTCTCATGCAAGTTCTGCCTTATATTATTCTCGTAATTTCTTATATGCAAAGTTCTGAGAGAAGAATTGCGAAACATGTAGTAATACCGTTGTTTATTATTATATTGATGTAATGGGCGCCGTAAAGCAGATGACTATAAAGGGTATTACTCTCTGTATACATGACCTCTCAAGTTAAGTTGATAATTTGCATAATGGGCGGGTGGAAACTGGCTTATCTTTTCTAAGAAAAACAATATGTAATGTTTGTAGTTAGCGGACAATTACCCGCGAAATTGGGAATCACAACGCCGGTTCCTTTTACCTCAATTGTGCTTCCTTCTTTTTTCTTTGTTCCTGCTCACCTGTATTAGTCATCTGATATATAGGTGATCCCCCGTTTTGCCTCAATTATCACTTTTGTGATAATAAAAAAGCGTAGCAATCAGTGCATAGCATTGGTTGTTCTATATTTGTTATTGCTGATAACCTGACTGTTTTACTGCATATCTCAACTGAAAGCATTTAGCATTGTTCTCTTACTGGTATATTCTTAGCAATTGAAGTATTATGACATTATCTATTCTTTCTGTGAATGTGAGGGGTCTGGGAGACTCCCATAAGAAATATTGTACAGGACACTGTATACTGTTAAATATGGTACTGGACACTATATACTGTTAAATATTATACTCTTTGGGTAGCTAACATGCTCAACATTTGCTCTTTACTAGTGGATATGTAAATAAATACATATTTATTTTTTTGCTATGACTATTAACATATACGTGCTCTAAATGATAAAATATAATTTATATATCTCTTGTTCCTGATCTTTTGCTGTTAAAATCATTGCAATTCAGGTTGCTAAGAATTAAGTAGCTCTACTAATGTCATCCAACAACTCATTGAACAAGTTTTTTATTCTGCCAAGGGTTAATCAGGAGATATTCTCTGCAATAAGAAATCCTTTCTTGTGACGATTAGCTTGGTGCCTTGAATCTCTGCCTTTGTTATTTGGGCTGATGACAGATTAATTACCAAAGAAGAAACATTCAAGATCTTTGCCAAGACGAAGAACACAGTTGAGTTCTGAGTCAGCATCCTCTTGCAACACATCTTGGCAAACAAAAAAGAAGTCATTGACATTTGAATTCGACTGGTTGCCATTTCTTCCAGGTTTGTTTTTTCAAATATTGAGATCCATCTATATCCAAACTGCATGGGGATTACCTAATGATGAATGGGGCTGAGCCGAAATACAAGACACCAAAACCACAAAAAAGGCCATACTCACTAGGTAGGTGGGTGGGTGAAAACCCGTTCCCATCAGGACGCAGACGGGTCAAAGAATGCTGCAGAAGGAGTGTGCATTAAATAGTGATAGCCCCTCCCACTAGTCTTGAGGGGAGTGGCGGACTAAGTGCTCAAAGGTGTGTGATAAATGTGTGTCAGTGTAGTGCTAGGGTGTGAATGGATGGTAAAAAATAAATATGTATGTATGAAAGTGTCAGAACTGTGTAATAATGTAATAAAAATAAATAAATGTGATGAATAGGGGTCAGTGCTGTGAATAGTACATGGGGTGTCAGTACTATGTGTAATACGTGGAGGGATAATGTGCTGGTCGTCAGGCATGGCGTATCTTGCCGAATAACAGCCTATTTGTAACGCCGCTAGTGTTAGCTAAAGCGGGCTGCTCTGCATTCCAAACCAAACGCCAGCACATCATGCCCTCCCAGCATATAAGACCCGGCTGCGTCCCGAAAAAAAGTGTAGTATACGTAGTAAGAAATATCCATGAAACATGGGGTATTAGTTGTTATTTTGGCCAAAATACGCAAAGCTCGCAACCCAACGTCAAGGGTCCCCAGTGCCTTGCGAGTCCCTAACCAGAACTTTTCGTTCCTAATTTAAAAACACAAACAGAAAAAATGGGACATAAATATAAATATAAATATTTATGTCCCATTTTTTCTGTTTGTGTTTTTAAATTAGGAACGAAAAGTTCTGGTTAGGGACTCGCAAGGCACTGGGGACCCTTGACGTTGGGTTGCGAGCTTTGCGTATTTTGGCCAAAATAACAACTAATACCCCATGTTTCATGGATATTTCTTACTACGTATACTACACTTTTTTTCGGGACGCAGCCGGGTCTTATATGCTGGGAGGGCATGATGTGCTGGCGTTTGGTTTGGAATGCAGAGCAGCCCGCTTTAGCTAACACTAGCGGCGTTACAAATAGGCTGTTATTCGGCAAGATACGCCATGCCTGACGACCAGCACATTATCCCTCCACGTATTACACATAGTACTGACACCCCATGTACTATTCACAGCACTGACCCCTATTCATCACATTTATTTATTTTTATTACATTATTACACAGTTCTGACACTTTCATACATACATATTTATTTTTTACCATCCATTCACACCCTAGCACTACACTGACACACATTTATCACACACCTTTGAGCACTTAGTCCGCCACTCCCCTCAAGACTAGTGGGAGGGGCTATCACTATTTAATGCACACTCCTTCTGCAGCATTCTTTGACCCGTCTGCGTCCTGATGGGAACGGGTTTTCACCCACCCACCTACCTAGTGAGTATGGCCTTTTTTGTGGTTTTGATATTTATGTCCCATTTTTTCTGTTTGTGTTTTTAAATTAGGAACGAAAAGTTCTGGTTAGGGACTCGCAAGGCACTGGGGACCCTTGACGTTGGGTTGCGAGTAGAGATGAGCGAACCGGGACAACCGAACCCGGTTTCGGTCCGAACTTCCGGTAAAGTTCGGTTCGCAGCGAATCCGAACTTCACCGGGTTCGGCCGAACCCGTTTTGACCGAACCCGGTCAAAAACATTATACAAATCGGCAGCCACTTATCTCTATCAATCACTGATAGAGAAAAGAGGCTGCTGATTAAAAATAAAATAAAAAGCATTTCATACGTACCCGGTCGTTGTCTTGTTGACGAGTCCCTCTTCTTCCTCCATTCCGACCTTTTCTGACGCGGCAGCCTGTGATTGGCTGCAGAGGCCTCTGCAGCCTGTGATTGGCTGCAGAGGCCGCGGCAGCCTGTGATTGGCTGCAGCGCTCACAAGGCTGCATCGTCATCAAGGAATGTCGGGCCGGATGTCGAGAGGGACGCGTCACCAAGGCAACGGCCAGGAGACCGGACTGGAGGAAGCAGAAAGTTCTCGGTAAGTATGAACGTCTTTTTTTTTACAGGTACTGTGATCGGTAGTCACTGTCCATGGTACTGAAACAGTTACTGCCGATCAGTTAACTCTTTCAGCACCCTGAACAGTGACTATTTAGTGTATGTGCACACACACTAATTACGTCCGTAAATGACGGACGTATTTCGGCCGCAAGTACCGGACCGAACACAGTGCAGGGAGCCGGGCTCCTAGCATCATACTTATGTACGATGCTAGGAGTCCCTGCCTCTCTGCAGGACAACTGTCCCGTACTGTAATCATGTTTTCAGTACGGGACAGTAGTTCCACGGAGAGGCAGGGACTTCTAGCATCGTACATAAATATGATGCTAGGAGCCCGGCTCCCTGCAGGGTGTTCGGTCCGGTACTTGCGGCCGAAATACGTCCGTCAATTACGGACGTAATTAGTGTGTGTGCACATACCCTTACTGACGTCGCCTAGCAACGCTGCCGTAATGACGGGTGCACACATGTAGCCACCCGTCATTACGGGGCCTCATGCACACGACCATAAAAACACCCGTTATCACGGGTCGTAATTACGACCCGAAATAGCGGGCCCATAGACTTCTGTTAGCCACGGGTACCTTCCCGTTTTCTCACGGGAAGGTGCCCGTGCCGTTAAAAAGATAGAACATGTTCTATTTTTTTATTTTACGGGCCGTGCTCGTAATTACGACTCGTAAGTACGAGCACGGCCGGCCGGCCACGGGCAGCCGGACGCTTTTGCGAACCGTGCTGTCATTATAATTATAGCAGCACGGCCCGTAAAATAGAAAAATAGAACATGTTCTATTTTTTTAACGGCACGGGCACCTTCCCGTGAGAATACGGAAAGGTACCCGTGGGTAACAGAAGTCTATGAGCCCGTTATTGCGGGTCGTAATTACGACCCGCAATAACGGGTGTTTTTACGGTCGTGTGCATGATGGGAGCACGGCTCGGAAAAACGAACGGCTGCCCGTGCTCATCTCCTGAAATAATCTGTGCTGCCTTAAACTCTGTGGACAGGTCAGGATCCTGTTTCTTTTAAATGCTGCTAGGGAACCCGCTCGATCCACTATATAAGGCTACGCTACAGTGCAGCATTTAAAAGAAACAGGATCCTGACCTGTCCACAGAGTTTAAGGCAGCACAGAGTATTTCAGGAGATGAGCGTGCAGATTCAGTGCTGTTGTGAACTCTGCTCTTACCATTACGTAGCTCTCAGTCTGTTATCTCTCCTCCACTCCTGTCCTCAAGAACACCTTCACATGATTGGCAAGTCACCACGTAATGGTAAGAGCAGAGTTCACAGCAGCACAGAGTATTTCAGGAGATGAGCGTGCGGATCTTGTGCGTGGTGGTGACTTGCCAATCATGTGAACGTGTTATAGAGGACAGGAGTGGAGGAGATGTAACAGACTGAGCTACGTAATGGTAAGAACAGAGTTCACAGCAGCACAGAGTATTTCAGGAGAGGAGCGTGCAGATTCAGTGCTGCTGTGAACTCTGCTCTTACCATTACGTAGCTCAGTCTGTTACCTCTCCTCCACTCCTGTCCTCAATAACACCTTCACGTGATTGGCAAGTCACCACCCCGCACAAGATCCGCACGCTCATCTCCTGAAATACTCTGTGCTGCTGTGAACTCTGCTCTTACCATTACGTGGTGACTTGCCAATCATGTGAAGGTGTTCTGGAGGACAGGAGTGGAGGAGAGGTAACAGACTGAGAGCTACGTAATGGTAAGAGCAGAGTTCGCAGCAGCACTGAATCTGCACGCTCATCTCCTGAAATACTCTGTGCTGCCTTAAACTCTATGGACAGGTCAGGATCCTGTTTCTTTTAAATGCTGCACTGTAGCGCAGCCGTATATAGTGGATCGAGCGGGTTCCCCAGCAGCATTTAAAAGAAACCGTGTTTGTGTATGTGTGTGTTTGTGTATATATGTGTGTTTGGGTATGTGACTTTGTCTGTTTTTGTTTTTATATGTGTGTGTGTGTGTATATATGGGTGTGTTTGTGTATATGTGTTTTGTGTATATGTTTGTGTATTTGTGTATATGTTTGTGTGTAGATGTTTGTGTGTGTTTTTGTATGTGTATATGGGTGTGTGTTTGTGTGTATATATGGGTGTGTTTGTGTATATGTGTTTGTGTATATGTGTGTTTGGGTATGTGTGTTTTTGTTTGTATATGTGTTTGTGTATATGTGTTCGTGTATGTGTGTATAACTGTGTGTGTGTGTGTTTGGATATGTGTGTTTTTGTTTGTATATGTGTGAGTTTGTGTATATGTGTGTGTTTGTCTGTTTATGTGTGTGTGTATATCTTGTTGTGTTTGTGTATATATGTGTGTGTCTGTGTATGGTTGTTTGTTTGTGTGTGCGTGTATATATGTGTGTAGGTGAGTAGAAGTATTGGTATTGTTCACATTGATAACTGTTTTTTTATGTTGTTGCAGATTTTGATGTACCGATTGGACTACGTCTACGATTCGTTGGACTACTGCGTAGATCTGCGTTTTTTCAAATTTTAATAAAATGGTTAACGAGGGTTTTGTTGGGGATTTCTTATTTCAATAAAAAAGAATTGTCTTTGTGTTTTTTTTTTCAAACTTTATTAGTGCCTAGATAATGGCAGTTGGCTGATTGACAGCGTCCATTATTAAGGCGGTACTTAGTGTTAGCCGGTGCAGAGGCTAGCACTAACCACCCATTATTACCCCGGTACCCACCACCACCAGGGGTGCCGGGAAGAGCTTGGTACGATCCAGTACCCGACCATCTGTTGTGATGGTCGGGTACTGGGGCGGCCGTAGGCTGGTATTATGAGGCTGGGAAGGGCCAAAATCAGTGGACCTTCCCACCCTTGTAATGCTAGGCTGCTGCTGCTGTGTTGTATCGGGCTGGTTATAAAAATGGGGGGGACCCCCACGTCGTTTTTTTTTTGGAATTTAACAAATTTAGCAATAGACGGGTCCCCCACATTTTTAATAACCAGCCATATACAAGGCCGCAGCAGTCTGGCATTACATGGGTGGGAAGGGCCACTGGTTTTGTCCATTCCCAGGCTAATAACACTGTGTTGTATGTGGCTGGTTATGATAAATTGGGTGGAACCCCATGTCTTTTTTAAAAAAAAAATGTAAATAAATAAATAATTTAAAAAAATGACGTGGGGTCCCCCCCACTTTTATAACCAGCCAGATACAACACAGCAGCAGCAGCCTAGCATTACAAGGGTGGGAAGGTCCACTGTTTTTGGCCCTTCCCAGCCTCATAATACCAGCCTGCGGCCGCCCCAGGGCCCGACCATCACAACAGATGGTCGGGTACTGGATCGTACCTGGCTCTTCCCGGCACCCCTGGTGGTTTTGGGTACCGGGGTAATAATGGTGGTTAGTGTTAGCCTCTGCACCGGCTAACACTAAGCCTCGCATTAGTAATGGATGTTGTCACTCAGACAGCGGCCATTACTAAAGTGGTAATAATAAAATTTGAAAAGAAAAAGACAAAGATATAGATAAAATATTTTATTGAAATAAAGCACCCCCAACACAACCCTCATTAACCATTTTATTGTAGAAAAAAAACCGTCATCGAAGTAGTCCTCGAAACCGACGTAGTCCAAACACCAAACCTGTAAAAAAATAAAATAATGAAATAAAACATGTCGTAGGCTTAGATTCAGTTTAATGTGTGATACTGACTGTTATACCATGTATAGAAGCCTGCCGCGAAGTTGACTTAGATACAGGGCGCCAGCAGACAGTATCATACATGGCCATACATACATATATACATACATATATACAAACATACATACATATATACAAGCATGCACATATATACATGCAAATATACATACATGCAAACATACACACATATATACATGCAAACTATCATACATACATGCATACACACACACATGAAAACATACATACATACAAACAAACATGCAAAGATACATACATACATATATACAAGCATGCACAAATATACATGCAAACATAAATACATGCAAACATAATTACATACATGCACATATATATAAACATACATGCAAACATACATGCAAAAATAAAAACATGCAAACATACATACATGCACATATATACATACATACATGACAACATACATACAAACATACATGACAACATACATACATGCAAACATACATACATGCAAACATACATACACACATGCAAACATATATACATGCAAATATACATACAAACATGCACATGTATACATACATGCCAACATACATGCAAACATACATGCACATATATACATACATACATGACAACATACATACATGCAAATATAGATACATACATACACACATGCACATATATACATACATGCCAACATACATGCACATATATACATACATGACAACATACATACATGACAACATACATACATATATATATACACACACATGCAAATATACATACATTCATGCAAACATACATGCAAACATACATACATACATACAAATATACATACACACATGCACATATATACATACATGACAACATACATACATACATGACAACATACATGCAAAAATACATACATGCAAACATACATACATGCAAATATATACATGCAAATATACATACAAACATGCACATATATACATACATGCCAACATACATGCAAACATACATGCACAGATATACATACATACATACATGCCAACATACATACATGCCAAAAAATAATAATAATACGTTCATACTTACTTTCCTCCTGTCCGGCCTCCAGCGATGACGTTTCATTCATGTCGCCGCTGCAGCCTGTGATTGGCTGCAGAGGCGGTCACGTGGGATGAAGCGTCATCCTGACGTGCGTGACCGCCACTACAGCCTGTGATTGGCTGCAGCGGCGAAAGGGATGAAACGTCATCGCTGGAGGCCGGACAGGAGGAAAGTAAGTACGAACGTATAATTTTTATTTTTTTATTACATTTAAATGGTATTTTCCGCGCGCCGAGCATGTACTGTCAAGGTTGCTGAAAGAGTTAGTGCAGCCCATTAACTCTATCAGCACCCTGGACAGTAGCATGCTCGGCGCACGTAAGTGACAGGTTCGGTCAGAACTAGTTCGGTCCGAACCGAACTTTTTTGTGAAATTCGGCGAACTAGCCGAACCGAACTTTTGATAAGTTCGCTCATCTCTAGTTGCGAGCTTTGCGTATTTTGGCCAAAATAACAACTAATACCCCATGTTTCATGGATATTTCTTACTACGTATACTACACTTTTTTTCGGGACGCAGCCGGGTCTTATATGCTGGGAGGGCATGATGTGCTGGCGTTTGGTTTGGAATGCAGAGCAGCCCGCTTTAGCTAACACTAGCGGCGTTACAAATAGGCTGTTATTCGGCAAGATACGCCATGCCTGACGACCAGCACATTATCCCTCCACGTATTACACATAGTACTGACACCCCATGTACTATTCACAGCACTGACCCCTATTCATCACATTTATTTATTTTTATTACATTATTACACAGTTCTGACACTTTCATACATACATATTTATTTTTTACCATCCATTCACACCCTAGCACTACACTGACACACATTTATCACACACCTTTGAGCACTTAGTCCGCCACTCCCCTCAAGACTAGTGGGAGGGGCTATCACTATTTAATGCACACTCCTTCTGCAGCATTCTTTGACCCGTCTGCGTCCTGATGGGAACGGGTTTTCACCCACCCACCTACCTAGTGAGTATGGCCTTTTTTGTGGTTTTGATATTTATGTCCCATTTTTTCTGTTTGTGTTTTTAAATTAGGAACGAAAAGTTCTGGTTAGGGACTCGCAAGGCACTGGGGACCCTTGACGTTGGGTTGCGAGCTTTGCGTATTTTGGCCAAAATAACAACTAATACCCCATGTTTCATGGATATTTCTTACTACGTATACTACACTTTTTTTCGGGACGCAGCCGGGTCTTATATGCTGGGAGGGCATGATGTGCTGGCGTTTGGTTTGGAATGCAGAGCAGCCCGCTTTAGCTAACACTAGCGGCGTTACAAATAGGCTGTTATTCGGCAAGATACGCCATGCCTGACGACCAGCACATTATCCCTCCACGTATTACACATAGTACTGACACCCCATGTACTATTCACAGCACTGACCCCTATTCATCACATTTATTTATTTTTATTACATTATTACACAGTTCTGACACTTTCATACATACATATTTATTTTTTACCATCCATTCACACCCTAGCACTACACTGACACACATTTATCACACACCTTTGAGCACTTAGTCCGCCACTCCCCTCAAGACTAGTGGGAGGGGCTATCACTATTTAATGCACACTCCTTCTGCAGCATTCTTTGACCCGTCTGCGTCCTGATGGGAACGGGTTTTCACCCACCCACCTACCTAGTGAGTATGGCCTTTTTTGTGGTTTTGATATTTATGTCCCATTTTTTCTGTTTGTGTTTTTAAATTAGGAACGAAAAGTTCTGGTTAGGGACTCGCAAGGCACTGGGGACCCTTGACGTTGGGTTGCGAGCTTTGCGTATTTTGGCCAAAATAACAACTAATACCCCATGTTTCATGGATATTTCTTACTACATATACTACACTTTTTTTCGGGACGCAGCCGGGTCTTATATGCTGGGAGGGCATGATGTGCTGGCGTTTGGTTTGGAATGCAGAGCAGCCCGCTTTAGCTAACACTAGCGGCGTTACAAATAGGCTGTTATTCGGCAAGATACGCCATGCCTGACGACCAGCACATTATCCCTCCACGTATTACACATAGTACTGACACCCCATGTACTATTCACAGCACTGACCCCTATTCATCACATTTATTTATTTTTATTACATTATTACACAGTTCTGACACTTTCATACATACATATTTATTTTTTACCATCCATTCACACCCTAGCACTACACTGACACACATTTATCACACACCTTTGAGCACTTAGTCCGCCACTCCCCTCAAGACTAGTGGGAGGGGCTATCACTATTTAATGCACACTCCTTCTGCAGCATTCTTTGACCCGTCTGCGTCCTGATGGGAACGGGTTTTCACCCACCCACCTACCTAGGAAATACAAGACACAGCCCATAGACAAGAGTGTGCTGCTTCTAGTAAAAAGCAGACCCCTTCATCTAATCCTGGACAACCCCTTCCAGGGAAAGTATATACAGTGGCACCATTTATAGTGTTACTTACATGTAATCTTTACATTGCTTTTGTTACATGATAAATTATGACTAATGAGACCTTATAAATTAAAAATAGAAACACAATGAAAAGCTTGGATTGCCATTGGTAGTTCTGATCAAACTTCAAACATATGACATTCAATTAAACGAGTTTCCCTCTTTTATCAAGAACATCAGTGTAATGTGAATTTACGAGAAATTTGCACTTAGACCCTCCCGAAAATAGCCACTAATAACAGATAAGTGTTTATTGTAAAAGTGAAGTTGTAAAGTTTTTCAGGGAAATCCAGGTATTTAGGGATATTGACCAAATCTACTCTATTCAGCTAAAGCCACCATATTTGTATTCACAGGAAGTCAGCTGCTTTGAGGGAAAGCGCTTTCTCCGCTGTTTTCCTAACTCCCATAGAACATAATAGAGAGACCCCTCTCTACCTAATCCCCCGTCTGGAATTGGCAGCTAGTGGCTGCCTCCTCTGGAGAAGTGGGGGTTGAGTTCTCGATATAGGTGTGGGTCATAAGTTGGGAATATCTCTTTAAAGAGGACTAGAGAATCAGAGCGCTCAACCTCACAGTGATGCAGAAGACCCGCTCTGATTGGACAGCGTCGCAGCGAAGCAGGAGGCAACGCCTACTGAGGAGAGATGAGGTCTCCTCCTCTCTGTACCTTTACTCAAAATTAGCATATTAGACACCAAGCGGAGCAGGGGCCGTAGCAGGACAACGGGAGTGCCAAAAATAAATAAATTACAGCACTAAAATCGAGAGAACGCCAGGAATAAGGGGAGGTATGTGGTTTAAAAAAAACATGTCAAGTCCTCATTAACCCCTTCAGGACTGAGCATGTTTTGGCCTTCAGGACTAAGCCGATTATTCAAATCTGACATGTGTCACTTTATGTGGTAATAACTCCGGAATGCTTTTACCTATACAAGTAATTCTGAGATTGTTTTCTCATGACATATTGCACTTTATGTTAGGGAAAAAATTTGGTTGATAAATTCAATATTTATTTGTAAAAAAAACAACAAGATTTAGAGAAAATTAGCAAAAATTTGCATTTTTCTCAATTTAAATGTATCTACTTGTAAAACAGATAGTAATACCACACAAAATACTTACTAGTTTATATTTTCCATATGTCTACTTTATATTTGCATCATTTTTTGAACATTCTTTTATTTTTCTTGGACGTTACAAGGCTTATAAGTTTAGCAGCAATTTCTCATATTTTCAAGAAAATTTCAAAAGCCTATTTTTTCAGGGACCAGTTCAGTTCTGAAGTGGCTTTGAGGGCCTTATATATTAGAAAGTCCCCATAAATCACCCCATTTTGAAAACTGCACCCCTCAAAGTATTCAAAACAGCATTCAGAAAGTGGTTTAACCCTTTAGGCGTTTCACAGGAATTAAAGCAAAGTAGAGGTGAAATTTACAAATTTCATTTTTTGTTTTGAAAATTCATTTGTAATACATTTTTTTCTGTACCACAGAAGTCTTTTACCCAAGAAATGCAACTCAATATTTATTGCCCAGATTCTGTAGTTTTTAGAAATATCCCACATGTGGTCCTAGTGTGGTAATGGACTAAAACACAGGCCTCAGAAGCAAAGGAGCAGCTAGTGGATTTTTGGCCCACCTTTTTTTAGAATATATTTTAGGCATATATTTTATGTCAGGTTTGAATAGATCTTGTGGTATTAAAACAATAAAGACCCCCCATAACTGACCCCATTTTGGAAACTACACCCCTCAAGGAATTTATCTATGGGTATAGTTAGCATTTTGAACCCACAGTTTTTTTGCTAACATTATTTCAATTAGTATGTGAAGACGAAAATCTACTTTTTTTGTGAAAAAACATATAAATTTTAAATTTTTACAAGGAATAAAGTTAAAAAACACCCCAGCATATGTAAAGCAATTTCTTCCAATTATGGCAATACCCCATATGTGGTAATAAACTGCTGTTTGGACCCACAGCAGGGCTCAGAAGAGAAGGAGCACCATTTGGATTTTGGATTTCTGATTTTGCTGGAATAGTTTTCAGTGCCGTGTCGCGTTTGCAATGCACTGGAGGGATTAAAACAGTGGAAACCCCCCAAAAGTGACCCCATTTTGGAAACTACACCCCACAAGGAATTTTTCTAGGGGTAAAGTTAGCATTTTGACAGTTCACAGTTGTTTTGCTGAATTCATTGGAATTAGTCTGTAAAGGTAAAAATCTACTTTTTTTCTGTAAAAACGTAGACATTTTTAATTTTTACAAGGAATAAAGGAGAAAAAGCACCCCAACATTTGTAAAACAATTTCTGACGATTACGTAAATACCCCATATATGGTAATAAAGTGCTGTTTGGACCCACACCGGGGCTTAGAAGGGAAGGAGCGCTATTTGGCTTTTGGAGCTCAAATTTAGCGGGAATCGTTTTTGGGTGTCATGTCGAATTTGCAAAGCCCCCGAGGGACCAAAACAGTGGAAACCCCCCAAAAGTAACCCCATTTGGGAAACTACACCACTTAAGGAATCTATCTAGGGGTATAGCAAGCATTTAGACCCCACACGTCTTTTGCAGAATTTATTAGAATTAGGCCATTAAAATTAATATCAACATTATTTCCACTAAAATGTTGCATTTTTTCAATTTCACAAAGGATAAAGGAGGAAAAAGCACCCCAACATTTGTAAAGCAATTTCTCTCGAGTACGGCTATACCACACATGTGGTCATAAATCTTTTTTCATTAGAAAGTAATTAACCCTTTCAGAACTGATCCATGTTTTGCTTTTTCTTTTTTCCTCCCTGATTTCCGAGAGCCACAACTTTTTATTTTTCCGTCAATAGAGTGGTGTGAGGGCTTATTTTTTTGCGGGACGAGCTGTAGTTTTTATTGGTACCATTTCTTGGTACATAAGACTTTTTGAGCACTTTTTATTACAATTTTTGGTAGACCAAAAAACTGCGATTTTGCAGTTTAAAATTCTTTATTTTTCACGGCGTTCACCGGGCGAGTTTAATAATGGTATATTGTAATAGCTTGGACTTTTACGGACGCAGCAATACCAATTTTGTGTATTTTTTTTCTTTTTTTACATTACGTTAGAGAAAAAATGTGAAAAGGGTTTCTTTTTGGACTTTAAATATTTATTATTTTTTTTCCACTAATAATAACTATTTACTTTTGTTTTTACACATTTTATTAGTCCCCCTAGGAGACTTGAAACAGCGATCGTTAGATCACTGGTAGAATACACTGCAATACTAATGTATTGCAGTATATTGTCATTTTTACATGCTCCTTTAACAGCGCAATCGCTGTTTCTGTCCATTAATCCCGGGTACCAGCTGTAATACACAGCTGACACCCGCAGCGTATGGTGCGGGCTCAGCGCGTGACACGCTCCATATATCACCCCCCACACCACGACATGCTATTAAGTCATGGTGCGCAAAGTGTTTAATGCGCAGCGGATGGGGCAGAGTGAAAATGCCAATTTTCCACTGATGTGCAATATTAGTGCACTATATGCTGTGCCCAGTTTGTGCCACAAATACCACATAAAATATTAACCGGGTTCTCTCGGGTGTGGCGATGCCATATCTGTGGACGTAAACGGCTGTTTGGGCACGCTGTAGGGCTCAGAAGGGAGGAAGCGCATTTGGCTTTAGGGCTCGCAGATTTTGCTTGGTAGTAGCTCTGGCATTTTGCTGGTATTTCAGTTTATAATGTGGGGGCATATGTAGGCTGGGCAGAGTACATCAGGGCATAATAAGAGGGTTTAATAATGGGGTAAATAAATAATAATCCGCAGATACGTGGCCAGTGTCGCACTTATAAATGGCGCCCGATCCTATCCGCTTTTGGAACACTGAAGATTTTGCATCACCATAATCTGGGAGCCGGATCTGCGTGAGGGCTTATTTGTTGCGGGACAATCTGTAATTTTCATTGGTACCATTTTGGGGTACATGCGATTTTTTTTGATCAGTTTTTATTCCATTTTTCAGCAAGCAAGGTGACCAAACACCATAAATTCTGACAATGATTTTTATTTCTTTTTTACGGCGTTCACCCTGGCCTATAAATGACCGTTCTATTTTATTCTGCGGGTCGGTATGATTACGGCGATACCATATGTATATAGTTTTTTTATGTTTTGCAGCATTTGCACAATAAAATAACTTATTTAGAAAATAAATTATTTTTTGTGTCACCATATTCTGAGAGCCATAACTTTTTTATTTTTCAGTCAAAAAAGCTGTCTAAGGGCTTGTTTTTTTGCGGGACGGGTTTTAGTTTGTATCGGTACTATTTTGGCGTACATGCGACTTTTTGATCACTTTTTATTGTATATTTTAGGAGGGGTGGTGACCAAAAAATAGTGATTCTGGCATTATTTTTTTTTATTTATTTTTTTGCGCTGTTCCCCATGCGGGAATAATAATATTATAGTTTTATAGTTGGGGTCGTTATGAACGTGGTGATACCAAATATGTGTATTTTTTTTTACGTGTTCATTTTTTTCCTATAATAAAAGAATTACTATTGGAAAAAAAGCAGTTCTTGTTTATGTCACTTATAACTTTTATTTTTACACTTTTTTTAAAACATTTTTATTCTTTTTTTTACTTTCTTTACTTGTCCCACTAGGGGACACTAAGACTTGCAGCTCTGATCGCTGCTGGAATACATTACACTACCTACATAGTGTAATGCATTCCAACTGTCAGTGTGATGTGACAGTCACACTGACAGGAAGCCTACGACGACCACCCTCCGGCTGGTCCTCATAGGCTTCTGTACATGGCAGCCCGGAAGCCATTGTCTGGCATCCAGTTGCCATTGGTACCATCGCCAGCCCCCGTGATTTCACATGGGGCCTGCCGATCTGCGCTAAACAACTTAAATGTGGCGATCAAAATCGAACGCCGCAATTAAGGGGTTAACTGCCGAAATCAGCGGCGATGGGCCGCTGATCGGCAACGGGGAATGCAGGGCAGACACCCTGCACAGTTAACCGCCGCTGCGGTGTAGCGCCGCGCGGCGGTTAACTGTCAAAGCACTGACATAACTGCACGTCTAGGTGCACGAAGTTACTGCACACATTGGCGTGCAGTAGCATCAAGGTGCGGAAAGGGGTTAAGGACATAGCAAGGATGCAGAGAATTTAGTCATCTTCGCAAACTTTTGAAAGCTACAACTTTGTTATTTTTCCGTCTACATAGGTTGTTTTTGACGGAAAAGCTGTATTTTCTAATGGTTCCATTTTGGGGTACATATAATGTATCATACAACTTTTCTAATTTTTTTGTTTTGGGGGAGGTGAAATAAATATGCAGTATCTGCCATTGTTTTGGGGGTTTTGTTCTTCAACGATCACCATGGGGTAAAATTGACATAACGATGGATGGGAGTTGGCAGACAGAACCGTTGTTACGAGACAAACTTGGTCAGAAGCATCAGATAAGGCACAATAATTAATAATCACAAAACAAGTATTCACTTTAATATGTCAAAGATTACAGGATAGCACCAAACTATAGCACAAGTCTATCACAGGCACTTGGTCATGTTTGTGGCATCTTCAGCTCAGTTTCTTATTGGCTGTAAGAGTCTCCGCACAACAGTGCATACAAAACCCGGCACCTATTCCAGTCACAGCTAGTGTGAATTAATTAAAGGAACTGTAAACTAGAAATTAATGATAAAGACAAATTTGTCCATTTGCAAAGGTGTCTGAAAGTTTCGGAAACACACATTTGTGTAAAATTCTGGGATCCATTATTTCTTTAAGCTGGCCATGGAAATTAGATGTCTGTTGGTGATCAGCAGTCTGTCTCCCATTGCCTGCCATTAAGGGATCAGACAGGTTCGATTTCAATCCCTCTTATACTTTTCTGTCCCTTGAGATAGCCAGATGGCACCAGCTTATCCTTCCTACTGTGATTTAAATAATATGTCCACTAGACTGACCTAAATGGCCATTTTTATAGTGGATTCAGAGGAAGTTCTTGTCGAATAAACTTAATATGGCCAGCATTATCTAAGGAGCCCCGACTCTTTGTTTGTTCCCATTGCCAGTAGAGCAGTAGGGGCAGATGTTTGCAGTGAAGCAAACTACAGCTGACCATAAATGTAAAGATTTGGCTTCGATATGACGAGCATTTGGGATTGATTTTATTTTTTTTTTAAATTTAATGATCATGAGGGAGTGGAAATACTGTACATGAAAAGATATTGCCAATAATATGTATAATTTTCTATGGGAAATACTGCACATTTGAATTGCCCACATGTTTTTTCTCAGAGAATGCTAAACTAAACGCTATTTTTGTAGCATTAACTGCTAACAGCTGGGAAATTTTTTAAAGCAGGAACTTCAATGAAGCAGATTTTCCTCAGTTTTTACTATCATACACGTAACAAATACCATTAACGATTTTATAATCGATCAAATTGATAATTACAGACATTACTTCTATGGCCAGCTTAAGCAAATCCATAAATCTATTAATCACATATTCCTAAACGTAGAGGTAAAGGGAAATATATAGAATGCTTTTTTCTACAGTCCTTTGAACAGGATCTAAGAAGATGGAAATACTACAGCTAGTGCAGGGGTGGAATTACCATACAAGGGCCTTGTAGGCAAAGGGGCAAACAACCACCTTGAGAAGACAACAATGATGCTTCCCGCCGGCTACTATTGGTCTTCATATACCGGTTTTTATTCAGCAACAGTATGGTGGTATTACTTAGTCATGGTATGGTGGTATTATTCAGTCACGGTATGGTGGTATTATTCAGTCACTGTATGGTGGTATTATTTAGTCATGGTATGGAGGTATTATTCAGTCACTATATGGTGGTTTTATTCCGTTACTGTGTGGTGGTATTATTCAGTCACTGTACGGTGGTATTATTCAGTCAGTGTGTGGTGGTATTATTCAGTCAGTGTCTGGTGGTATTATTCAGTCATTGTATGGTGGTGTTCAGTCAGTGTATGGTGGTTTTATTCAGTCAGTGTATATTGGTATTATTCAGTCACTGTATGGTGGTATTATTCGGTCAGTGTATGGTGGTATTATTCAGTCAGTGTATGGTGGTATTATTCAGTCAGTGTGTGGTGGTATTATTCAGTCACTGTATGGTGGTATTATTCAGTCAGTGTATGGTGGTATTATTCAGTCAGTGTGTGGTGGCATTATTCAGTCAGTGTATGGCGGTATTATTTAGTCATGGTATGCTGGTATTATTCAGCCAGTGTATGGTGGTATTATTCAGTCACTATATGATGGTATTATTCAGTCACTGTATAATGGTATTATTCAGTCAGTGTATGGTGGTATTATTTAGTCATGATATGGTGGTATTATTCCGTCAGTGTATGGTGGTATTTTTCAGTCACTGTATAGTGGTATTATTCAGTCACTGTATGGTGGTATTATTCAGTAAGTGTATGGTGGCATTATTCAGTCACGGCATGGTGGTATTATTCAGTCAGTGTATGGTGGCATTATTTAGTCAGTGTATGGTGGTATTATTCAGTCACTGTATGTTGGTATTATTCAGTCAGTGTGTGGTGGTATTATTCAGTCACTGTATGGTGGTATTATTCAGTCAGTTTATGGTGGTATTATTTAGTCATGGTATAGTGGTTTATTCAGTCACTGTATGATGGTAATATTCAGTCACTGTATGGTGGAATTATTCAGTCATTGTATGGTTGTATTATTTAGTCATGGTATGGTGGTATTATTCAGTCAGTGTATGGTGGTATTATTCAGTCACTGTATGGTGGTATTATTTAGTCATGGTATGGAAGTATTATTCAGTCACTATATGGTGGTTTTATTCCGTTACTGTGTGGTTGTATTATTCAGTCACTGTACGGTGGTATTATTCAGTCAATGTCTGGTGGTATTATTCAGTCAGTGTCTGGTGGTATTATTCAGTCACTGTATGGTGGTGTTCAGTCAGTGTATGGTGGTTTTATTCAGTCAGTGTATATTGGTATTATTCAGTCACTGTATGGTGGTATTATTCGGTCAGTGTATGGTGGTATTATTCAGTCAGTGTATGGTGGTATTATTCAGTCAGTGTGTGGTGGTATTATTCAGTCACTGTATGGTGGTATTATTCAGTCAGTGTATGGTGGTATTATTCAGTCAGTGTGTGGTGGCATTATTCAGTCAGTGTATGGCGGTATTATTTAGTCATGGTATGCTGGTATTATTCAGCCAGTGTATGGTGGTATTATTCAGTCACTATATGATGGTATTATTCAGTCACTGTATGATGGTATTATTCAGTCAGTGTATGGTGGTATTATTTAGTCATGATATGGTGGTATTATTCCGTCAGTGTATGGTGGTATTTTTCAGTCACTGTATAGTGGTATTATTCAGTCACTGTATGGTGGTATTATTCAGTAAGTGTATGGTGGCATTATTCAGTCACGGCATGGTGGTATTATTCAGTCAGTGTATGGTGGCATTATTTAGTCAGTGTATGGTGGTATTATTCAGTCACTGTATGTTGGTATTATTCAGTCAGTGTGTGGTGGTATTATTCAGTCACTGTATGGTAGTATTATTCAGTCACTGTATGGTGGTATTATTCAGTCAGTTTATGGTGGTATTATTTAGTCATGGTATAGTGGTTTATTCAGTCACTGTATGATGGTAATATTCAGTCACTGTATGGTGGAATTATTCAGTCATTGTATGGTTGTATTATTTAGTCATGGTATGGTGGTATTATTCAGTCAGTGTATGGTGGTATTATTCAGTCACTGTATGATGGTTTTATTAAGTCAGTGTATGGTGGTATTATTTACTCATGGTATGGTGGTATTATTCAGTCAGTGTATGGTGGTATTATTCAGTCACTGTATGGTGGTATTATTCAGTCACGGTATGGTGGTATTATTCAGTCAGTCTATGGTGGTATTATTCAGTCTTGGTATGGTGGTATTATTCAGTCAGTGTATGGTGGGATAATTGAATCATGGTATAGTGGTATTATTCAGTCAGTGTGTGGTGGTACTGTGTGCATTATGCTTTGTTATCGATATTCACCGACAGAGGAGTGATACTATTCCCATACTGCAACATAAATATGTGTAATAACACTTTTCTATGACTTCACAGTGTTTATTACCCATGTACTGTGACATCACTATGTTTATTTTTCCAGTTTTGTGACATAACTTGTGCATTGTACCTTCACTGCAATTATTATTCATATGCTGTTACTTTAGTTTGGTCATTATCCCCCTGCTGTGACACAGTTAACACTGTTTAACATCATCAGCCACACCAGTCCTTGATCAGAGAAGGTTAACTTTGAATCAGAGCCTCCTAAAATTACAACTTCCCTGATATTAATGGATTGTGGGTCTCCCTCTGACTATATTTCTTGATGCGTTAAATGCTTTACAGGGGTTCATGCCTCTAACTACTAAGTACCCATATACTTAGGGCTAGTTTAATAGAAAATTAGGCCTGCCAATAAGCCCTATGCTAGCCATTTTTAGACAGTATTTCTGGTATTTAAGCCCACATAATACCACTATATAGTGCCAATAAAGTACTGTTAGATGTAGAACCTACATATTACCACCATATATTGCCCATATAATATTCAGCATCTAAATAATATTCATTTAAAGAGCCGCCATAATACGTCCTTATATTTTCAAAATAAAACTGCAATTCACATTCCAAATAATACCACCCTAAATACGCACTGCTAAATAACTCTGTGTTGTTTCGTTTGCTACTGGGGTTTCTGCTCTAAAGAGCTCCTAAAGATACTTCTTCAAAGTGAACTGACTAAATCCACTGGCAGTATATAGGCCTTTCTTAGGAAAGAAAGGATATTGGTCACAAATTTTATAACATCACTATTTAGAATCGGAGATTGCTTAAATCTACCACAGTGGTGGAAATGCCTGCCTAAAATCTGGTTTGACAACTCATTCCAGAAGTTGATGACCTCCACTTGGAGTTTGATTAAGCCACTGGGTTCTTTAAAAATTATGTAAAAATGGCGTCCTACAAGATATATCATTATAAAACTCTATGGGGGGAATTTATTACATATTCTATGCCAGTTTTCTGGTGTAGAAAGTCTCAAATGCATCAAGAGTAGCAATTGTTTTATAAAATTGTAAGGCACCACAGAAGTGCATTTATATCCAAAAAATAAATGGTAAGTAACTGGTAAAATACCAAACACAGATGACAAAAATTATTAATGAATAAAGAACCTTACAAATATTGGTATCAGACTCCACCTATGGTTCCCTGTTGGTAGAAGCGCAGTGAGTAGAAGTTTAATGTAGTTAGCGTAGATTTCCCTTTTTCTCGCGTACTGACAGCAGAAGTTTGCAAAAGTGACATAATTTGTAACTATTTTTCCTTTGCAGTTTCCTGAGTAGCTGAGTAAGGGGGAGGGCTTAGCTGCTACCAGGTGGTATAAATCAGGCCTCACTACTCTGTAGAGCCTGCTCTGTGGCTTGAATAGCAAGTGGTTTGTATATTAAGTGGAGTTCCAAAAACCGAAGTTCAAAAGAGGAGTTAAAGCCCAAGTAAGTGCTCTTCTACTTCTTTATCTTTTTGATTAACACCTGTTCGCTGTTTTTTTTGTAACTGGGATAATGGACAGCAAGATTGGAGGTTTTCTTCAGTGCACAGTTTGCCATATGTATGCACGACTGGAGCCGGAGTTCCAGGGTGAATATCTCTGTGGCAGATGTGAGCATATTGTTCACCTGGAAGCTCGTATTAGAGATCTGGAGGAGCAGAATGCAACACTGAGGAGGATAGACAATTTTGAACGGAGCTTGCTGCTCACAGAGCATGCAGTTAGTGGGTTACAACTGGAGGGTGAAGACATGGGTGAGCAGGATCAGGTAAGTAGCTGGGTTAATGTAGTTAGGGGCAGTAGAAAGGGGTCAAAGACAAGGAAGGCCGATCCGGTTTCTGACATTCCAGGCAAAATTGCCAAGTTGGGTGATGATGCGAGGGTGTCAGTCTCAGAAATGGCAGCCCTAGTGGATACTGATCTCCCTAACAGCCGGGAGAACAGCCCAGCTAGTAGTCGGCGGGATGGTAATGCAGGTAAGCCAAGACAATTGATAGTCGTAGGGGATTCTATAATCAGGAAGACGGATAGAATTATTTGTCGCCAAGACCACCTCAACCGAATGGTTTGCTGTCTCCCTGGTGCCAGGGTTCGGCATGTGGTGGAACGGGTGGACAAATTGCTGGGAGGGGCTGGTGATGATCCAGCTGTCGTGGTCCATGTCGGTACCAACGACAGAATAAATGGTAGGTGGAGGAGCCTTAAGAATAATTTTAAAGAACTAGGCTACAAGCTGAAGGGAAGGACCTCCAAGGTTGTATTCTCAGGAATACTGCCTGTGCCATGCGCATCACAGGAAAGACAGCGGGAGCTTAGGGAGTTAAATGCATGGCTGAAGTCTTGGTGTAGAGGAGAAGGATTTGGGTTCCTAGAGCACTGGGCTGACTTTTCATTGGGGTACAAACTGTATTCTGCAGATGATTTGCACCTAAATGGAAGGGGGTCCGCTGTGCTGGGGGAGAGAATTCTAGCTGGGGTGGCGGAGTATTTAAACTAGGGCTGAGGAGGGAGGTCAATGTAGAAAAAAAAGGGGTAGCCAGGTTAGAGAGGGGTCAGACTATATTGGTGGGGGGAGAAACAGAATGTGGGGAGAGGACTAGACAACAAGATAAGGAGATCCTTTCGTTACAAAACATCAGTGTAAATAAAAAGGACCGATTAATGTCAAATCACATTTCTGATAATAAAAGTGAAAAACTGACAGGCAAGTTAAAGTGTATGTTCACAAATGCCAGAAGTCTAGCAAGCAAAATGGGGGAGCTGGAGGCCTTGATACTGGAAGAAAATATAGATATAGTTGGTGTTGCTGAAACATGGCTGGACTCTTCACATGACTGGGCTGTAAATCTACAGGGTTTTACACTTTTTCGTAAAGACAGGACAAATAGGAAAGGTGGTGGTGTATGTCTGTATGTGAGAAGTGATATGAAGGCGAGTGTGAAAGAGACAATAGTGGGTGAAGACTGTGAGGAGGTTGAAACCTTGTGGGTGGAACTAGAAAGGGAGGTAAACACTGAAAAAATTACTTTTGGTGTAATCTATAGACCCCCCAATATAACTGAGGAGATGGAAGTTCAGCTATATAAACAGATGGAGCGGGCTGCACAGGCGGGTACTGTAGTGATAATGGGAGATTTTAATTTCCGGGATATTAATTGGTGTCATGGTTCGGCTTCAACTGCAAAGGGGAGACATTTCCTCAACCTGTTGCAGGAAATTTTTATGGGCCAGTTTGTGGAAGACCCGACTAGAGGTGAAGCTCTGTTGGATCTGGTCATCTCTAATAATGCAGATCTTGTTGGGAATGTCAATGTTCGTGAAAACCTCGGTAACAGTGATCACAATATAGTTACATTTTACCTATACTGTAAAAAACAAACGCAGGCTGGGAGGGCAAAAACATTTAATTTTAAGAAAGCCAATTTCCCCAGGATGAGGGCTGCAATTCAGGATATAGACTGGGAAGAACTAATGTCAAATAATGGAACAAATGATAAATGGGAGATTTTCAAATCTACTTTGAGTTATTATAGTGCAAAATTTATTCCTACAGGTAATAAGTATAAACGACTCAAATTAAACCCCACATGGCTTACACCTTCTGTGAAAGGGGCAATACATGACAAAAAAAGGGCATTTAAAAAATACAAATCTGAGGGTACAGCTGTAGCCTTTGTAAAATATAAAGAGCTTAATAAAATCTATAAAAATGTAATAAAATTAGCAAAAATACAAAATGAAAGGCAGGTGGCCAAGGATAGTAAAACAAATCCTAAAAAATTCTTCAAGCATATAAATGCAAAAAAGCCAAGGTCTGAACATGTAGGACCCCTAGATAATGGTAATGGGAAGTTGATCACAGGGGATCAAGAGAAGGCAGAGTTACTAAATGGGTTCTTTAGCTCTGTATATACAACAGAAGAAAGAGCAGCTCATGTAGCCGGTGCCAGTGCTGTTAATATATCCGCTGATATACTGAATTGGATGAATGTAGAGATGGTCCAAGCTAAATTAAATAAAATAAATGTGCACAAGGCTCCGGGACCAGATGGGTTACACCCTAGAATTCTTAAAGAGCTTAGTTCAGTTATTTCTGTCCCCCTTTTCATAATATTCAGACAATCTCTAGTGACTGGTATAGTGCCAAGGGACTGGCGCAGGGCAAATGTGGTGCCTATTTTCAAAAAGGGCTCTAGGTCTTCCCCGGGTAATTATAGACCAGTAAGCTTAACATCCATCGTGGGGAAAATGTTTGAGGGGCTATTGAGGGACTATATACAGGATTATGTGACAATAAATAGCATTATAAGTGACAGCCAGCACGGTTTTACTAAGGACAGAAGTTGTCAAACTAACCTAATCTGTTTTTATGAAGAGGTGAGCAGAAGTCTAGACAGAGGGGCCGCTGTGGATTTAGTGTTTTTGGACTTTGCAAAGGCATTTGACACTGTCCCCCATAGACGCCTAATGGGTAAATTAAGGACTATAGGTTTAGAAAATATAGTTTGTAATTGGATTGAGAATTGGCTCAAGGACCGTATCCAGAGAGTTGTGGTCAATGATTCCTTCTCTGAATGGTCACCGGTTATAAGTGGTGTACCCCAGGGTTCAGTGCTGGGACCACTATTATTCAACTTATTTATTAATGATATAGAGGAAGGGATTAATAGCACTATTTCTATTTTTGCAGATGACACCAAGCTATGTAATATAGTTCAGACTATGGAAGATGTTCATGAATTACAGGCAGATTTAAACAAACTAAGTGTTTGGGCGTCCACTTGGCAAATGAAGTTTAATGTAGATAAATGTAAAGTTATGCATCTGGGTACCAACAACCTGCATGCATCATATGTCCTAGGGGGCGCTACACTGGCGGATTCACTTGTTGAGAAGAATCTGGGTGTACTTGTAAATCATAAACTCAATAACAGCATGCAGTGTCAATCAGCTGCTTCAAAGGCCAGCAGGATATTGTCGTGTATTAAAAGAGGCATGGACTCGCGGGACAGGGATGTAATAATGCCACTTTACAAAGCATTAGTGAGGCCTCATCTAGAATATGCAGTTCAGTTCTGGGCTCCAGTTCATAGAAAGGATGCCCTGGAGTTGGAAAAAATACAAAGAAGAGCAACGAAGCTATTAAGGGACATGGAGAATTTAAGTTATGAGGAAAGATTGAAAGAATTAAACCTATTTAGCCTTGAAAAAAGACGACTAAAGGGGGACATGATTAACTTATATAAATATATTAATGGCACATACAAAAAATATGGTGATATCCTGTTCCTTGTAAAACCCGCTCAAAAAACAAGGGGGCACTCCCTCCATCTGGAGAAAAAAAGTTTCAAGCTGCAGAGGCGACAAGGCTTCTTTACAGTAAGAACGGTGAATTTATGGAATAGCCTACCGCAGGAGCTGGTCACAGCAGGGACAGTAGATGGCTTTAAAAAAGGGTTAGATAATTTCCTAGAACAAAAAAATATTAGCTCCTATGTGTAGAAATTTTTCCTTCCCTTTTCCCTTCCCTTGGTTGAACTTGATGGACATGTGTCTTTTTTCAGCCGTACTAACTATGTAACTATGTAACTATGTAAGATGCAACAAATTTATTAAGATGCATTTTTTGAGCATGTTCTGTTTTAGGGGTTGTGGGATACAACATGGACCACATTTTGCGGCAGTGCCTGAGAATGAGGAAGACTCATGAATAATTTGATCAGACTTGGATATTCTTTCAACACTGGAGAAACCGATGAGGAGCTGATGGGGTGCAGAGAAGAGGTCCTCCGTTTTTTCCATTTTCTTTGTATCCCCACCATTTCTTCTACTCTTTTCTTGAATTTAATTTGTAATGAATTTGGCTATTGAATAAATAGTGTTATATATTATGTGGAAAATGTTTTTATATTTTGCAAACTACATATTGTGGCATCTTTTACTTTGTATTGCCACGCACTACTTTGTTATATGCATCTGAGCTCCCATCTTTGTCTAAATTCATAACATTTCTGTATTGTAGCGTGACTTGTTTTGTTTTATTAACAACTATTGAAAACAAAATATACAAATTTAAGCACATTGGAGATAGATGTACGGTATACTGTATCCTATTGACCATATGTTCCATTTCCTAAAAGCTCCACAGAAATATTACAAATATCAATACTAATAAATAATGAAATCTGGCTACAAGCGTTCTTCCTCCGAGCACTAGTAATCCTTCTGTTTTCTCTTACCATTGCATGGAAATCATTCCGGTTATTAATGCTAACATATGACCTTGTAAGTTTACACAACCTCCTCTGTGCTCGAAGACACATTGCCCTACAAACTTCAAACACACCGAGCTTTGTAACTAGGTGTGTAAGAGCCTTTGATGCTGATTTTTTTTATATATAGAAAGATAGGGCATGGTTGAAGCCTTGCCATGCATGTAGATTCAAAAGGAGAACTTACCGCGGTATACAGAAATTATAAAATACTTTTATATCCTTGAGATTTGGAAATAGGACATGACCAAGTTATAATATATTAATGTGTGGACAATAGTCATGTGACCTGTCTCTCACATCCAATCATCTATGGTCAATTATATCCTAATGTTCCACAACAGAATTGTTGTAAATTTTACAATGTGACCAGATCCATATGACACCTGGCTTTTAGCCAATGTTATAGCTATTGTCTAAGATGGAATTACAACAAACCAAAAAAGACATAGACATGAGAATGGATGACACTTGGGTTAATCAAAGTCCCATTGTATTGATATTTTTCAACAGGAAAGTCACGCGCGCATTGAAACATGTTTACCAATGCAATTAATCCAATTTTCTTGAGCATTGATAAGAATGGTGAAAGCCATATTTATTAAGCCCCCACTATTTTTATGCTTCAGACTGATTAACAAAAGATTTTCTATACTCTTCTGCGCAGAAAATTGGTGCTAAACTATGCCAGGTTGTAGATAGGTCCCATTCTTCAATCTAAGTGCGCTGTGTTGTGTAATATGGCACATGCTACAATGTAATTACATAATGGTGAACAGTTTCAGCGCTATGCCAGTATATGTGTCCTAATATGTTGAAAAACGTAATGAGATTCCAAAAGATGACAAATTGGTATAGCGATGTTAATGGATCCGCTCAGCAAAGTACAGCAAAGATCCACCCTCCTGTACATCTTTATAGATTAAAAGAAGGATCGGATTGCAGAACAAGGGAGTAGGGAAACATTTTGATCTAAAAAGACAGAGCGGACCTCTCATACTGTACGTGATCCGCAAGGGGTCTTAGGATCTCAAAAAGATGGTACACTGAAAGGCAATGCTGGTAAAGGCCTTTTTGTTTTACATTTTTTAAGAAAAATGTTCTTATTCACTGGTATAAGGATTGAAGAGAAGCCCATGTAAAGTGTTAAAAAGTCTTCCCTAGTGTATCCCTATTTCCATAGTCATAACCGGAAAGAATCTGTTACATGTATACTGAGGGTATTTAAGGAAATGATTGTGAAACTCAAAGGATATAAATCAATATGGGGCAATGTATATATAAACCCAATACATATTTCCTAGGAAGATTTTTTTGCCAACATCTGTTGTTTGATCTTGATTTGTTTTACTTGGCATATATCACACGTGTGCCTTTAATTCTTATTTGCTACACTAGAAAAACCATTATGCTTCATTAATAGGTGTTCACTTGATCTGTGATGATCATTACACCATGACATAAGCTGTGATAGTTTAATGCATTCCTTATGGGATTTATAAGTAACCAGTTCCAAAGGTTAACACCTGTTTGAGAAGAGAAAAGCAAAAATTTTAACTAATTTCATCTTTGTAACATTCAATAGCAACATAATCTATACAGAAAGATATGCAATATTCAAAAACAGTATCTTTTAACAGGGCTGTTGTGGTCCGTCCCCGGCTATATCAAGGGATAGGCAGATTAGGCGGCTGTCTAGAGTGCCATTAAGGAGAGGTTCACAATTTATGGGTAAAAACACCAATGTTTTTTACATTTTATTGTACAACTATACCGCCAATTGTCCAAGTGACAATGCTGTAGGTGCTGGGGTACAGGAAGAGGGAATGGCACCTGTAACTGTATGATTGGCACCTACTGTATCAGGTGCATATATATACTGTATACTTAAAATATTACTCCATGTTTCAGATACCTGAACACTGTAGGGTAAAGCCTAATTAATAACCAGGGCTATGATGTAGGGACCCCTGAGGATACCATGTTAGTGGGGAAAAATGTCCAGTTAACTGACAGTGTCTAGCTAACCTGATTTAAATCACTGTGCGAAGAAGTAGTCCTAAAATAACTAGCCCAGTGCGTAGGGAGTGAGAGGTCAGTGACCTCACGGCAGAGGCTCTGTATTGTGTGCATAGTGAAATTTTATAAACCTGTAGGCAGAGGAAAGTTCGTACTATTGGACTACAAGATGTAGCCTATAAGGATATATATGGAGAACTGAGGGATGCAGACAGGAGAACATCTGCAGAAGCCAGTGGACCCTGCTACAGATATATGGTGGCATGTTCTGCCAGCCCTCCTTTAGGAAATGCACATATATGGAGGGGATGGAGGAGAAATAAAGAGTATGTATTCTACATAATAATGCTAGGGATTAGTGGGAGAGATGGTCAACTTGGGGACGTTAAATGTATAATTGTTCATCTGGCAGCTATCGTGTTGAACCTCAGAAAGAGAGGACGGTTGGGTGGATTCTGGTTGGGTGGATTCTGAAACACCTGCCTTGTCCTACCCCTGGATCCATCTAAGAACATGGGGTGGTCTTCAAAATTGAACCAGAGAAAATAAGACAAAAAATCAAGAATTTATCAGGTACAGTGTGTTTAATATGTGCATGGAAGAAAAAAATAATTTTGTTTCCACTGTTAAAGGACTGGTATCGTAGCGTGATTCACATACTCATGTCACACACTATTACTACCTCCTTTATAATCACGGTCACTAGGGTTATGCCTAGTTCCCCAACCTTTTCCTTATACTAACGTTTATCTAATTATTTTGCTGCTACTCAAGGGAATAAGACCGTAAAGTAAATACAATTGTATAGTGAATAAAAGGTAATATTTATTAGTAACAATAATCACACTTACACATATAAAATACACCAAAGACAGAACACAGTAACTGATCACCGTATATTATCAGTATACCCCAATACATATAACAATTTAATATATACTGAGTATACCCACACTATACATAGTACAGTATAAACACGGTATCACAATCCTACGTTATACCACCACCCACTTACCTAAACATACATATGAATACAGTTACAATACACTACACGCTCTATATTTCTGTCCCACTCCCACCTAGCAATAACTATCCATGTACACTATGGGTTAATCAGGTAAAAGGGTTACCAGGGGATATGCAGGTAAGCAAGGGTTAACTCAGGGACAGCAAGGGTTACTGCAAGGGTTACTTAGGGCAGCCAGGGTTACCAGGGACAGCAAGGGATACATCAGATGGGAAGGGTTGCTAGGGATGTAATGGTTAACCAGGGGTATGAGAATGTGCAAGTAGGGGTGCAGGTAATGTGGGGCTTGAAGGAAAGGGTTACTGTAAAGGATCTGCCAGGCACAACTTCTGTGTATACGCCCATAGGTAATCAGTCTGCACCTGAGTCTATGTCTCTGAGACTGACTCCATCTTCCACCACTCAGGAGGGCAGGCTTAGGAGTGGGAGAGCCTGTCGCAGCCTGGCCAGACGGAGCTAGCTCCCGCCCTCTGTCTATTTATACCTGCCTTTCCTGTTCCTCCTTTGTTTATGATTCTTCTCGTGTGGTTTCCTGGCCCAGCTACAGCTTCTAACCATTTGATCCTGCTCCATACTGACCCTGGCTTACTGACTACTCTCCTGCTCTGCGTTTGGTACCTCGTTCCCTCCTGCTATGACTCGGCTCGTTCACCACTCTTGTTGCTCACGGTGTTGCCGTGGGCAACTGCCCCATTTCCCTTTGTTTTGTGTACCCTTGTCTGTTTGTCTCGTGCACTTACTGAGCATAGGGACCGCCGCCCAGTTGTACCCCGTCGCCTAGGGCGGGCCGTTGCAAGTAGGCAGGGACAGAGTGGCGGGTAGATTAGGGCTCACTTGTCCGTTTCCCTACCACTATCATTACATAATCACAAGCCAATACCTAGTCTACCCTGGTCCCTGACACTACTATGGACCCCCTTGAGACCCTGGCCCAGCAAATGCAGGGTCTCTCCCTACAGGTCCAGGCCCTGGCTCAGAGGGTCAACCAGCCTGACGCTACCATGGTAGTGCCCCTCACCTCACCTCTTGAACCCCACCTCAAGTTGCCTGACCGGTTCTCAGGGGATCGGAGGACTTTTCTCTCCTTTCGGGAGTGTTGTAGGCTCTACTTTCGCTTAAAGCCTCATTCCTCAGGTTCTGAGAGCCAGCGGGTGGGTATAATTATGTCCCGGCTCCAGGAAAGGCCCCAAGAGTGGGCCTTCTCCTTGGCTCCTGACGCCCCTGAACTTTCCTCTGTTGATAGTTTCTTTTCTGCTCTCGGACTCATTTATGACGAGACTGACAGGACTGCCTTTGCCGAGAGTCAGCTGGTGACCTTACGTCAGGGTAAGAGACCTGTTGAGGAGTATTGTGCTGACTTTAGGAAGTGGTGCGTAGCTTCTCGGTGGAATGACCCTGCCTTAAGGTGCCAGTTTAGGTTGGACCTGTCGAACGCCCTGAAAGACCTGCTAGTTAGGTATCCCTCTTCTGACTCCCTTGACCAGGTTATGGCTTTAGCGGTACGACTTGACCGACGTCTCAGAGAACGACAACTTGAACGTTTTTGTGTTTTCCCCTCTGACTCCCCCATGATGCCTCCCGAGGTCCCGTTGCTTCGCTCCTCCACGGAAGACTCAGAGGTACCTATGCAACTCGGGGCCTCCGTGTCCCCCCGACAAAGTAGAGAGTTCCGCAGGAAGAATGGTCTCTGCTTCTATTGTGGGGATGACAAGCATCAAGTGAACACCTGTCCTAGGCGTAAGAATAAGCAGCCGGAAAACTTCCGCGCCTAAGTGATCATCGGGGAGGTCACTTGGGCGCACAGGTATTTCCCGTAAATATGAAACGTAATAAAATCTTGATTCCCTTTCAGGTCTCTTTTGGTGGTAGGTCTGTTACCGGCAGTGCCTTCGTGGATTCAGGGTCTTCTGCTAATATCATGTCTGTGGAATTTGCTATGTCTCTAGCTATGCCTTTGATTGATTTGCCTAAACCTGTCCCTGTAGTGGGTATCAACTCCACTCCTCTTGCTAATGGTTATTTTACACAGCATACCCCTGTTTTTGAACTCCTTGTTGGCTCCATGCATTTGGAGCAGTGCTCTGTACTGTTGATGCAGGGATTATCGTCCGATTTGGTTTTAGGCCTTCCCTGGTTGCAGTTGCATAATCCCACGTTTGACTGGAATACTGGGGAGTTTACCAAATGGGGTAATGAATGCTTGACGTCAGGTTTTTCTGTTAATTCTATTTCTCCCCCTGAGGAGGTGAACACGCTACCTGAGTTTGTTCAGGACTTCGCTGATGTTTTCTCTAAGGAGGCCTCCGAAGTGTTACCTCCTCATAGAGAAAACGATTGCGCTATCGATTTGGTACCAGGAGCTAAGCTCCCTAAGGGTAGGATATTTAATCTTTCTTGTCCCGAACATGAAGCCATGAGAGAGTATATCCAGGAATGCCTGGCCAAGGGTTACATTCGCCCCTCTACTTCTCCGGTAGGTGCTAGCTTCTTCTTCGTAGGGAAGAAGGATGGTGGTCTTAGGCCATGCATTGACTACCGTAACTTGAATAAGGTCACTGTAAGGAACCAGTATCCCCTTCCTTTGATTCCTGATCTCTTTAATCAGGTTCAGGGGGCCCAATGGTTCTCTAAGTTTGATCCACGTGGGGCATATAACCTTATCCGCATCAAAGAGGGGGATGAGTGGAAGACTGCGTTTAACACGCCCGAAGGTCATTTCGAATACCTCGTCATGCCCTTTGGGTTGTGTAAAGCTCCTGCGGTCTTCCAGAATTTCATAAATGAGATTTTAAGAGATTACCTGGGGGTATTTCTTGTAGTGTACCTTGATGACATACTGGTGTTTTCCAAGGACTTGTCCTCCCACATTGAGCATGTCAGGAAGGTGCTCCAGGTCCTTCGGGAAAACAAACTGTTTGCCAAAACCGAAAAATGTGTGTTTGGGGTACAGGAGATACCATTTTTGGGTCAAATCCTCACTCCTCATGAATTCCGCATGGTCCCCACCAAGGTCCAGGCTGTGGCGGAATGGGTCCAACCTGCCTCCCTGAAGGCGTTACAGTGTTTCTTGGGGTTCGCTAATTATTACAGGAGATTTATTGCTAACTTCTCGGTCATCGCTAAGCCTCTTACGAACCTCACTCGCAAAGATGCTGATCTCCTCCACTGGCCTCCTGAGGCTGTCCAGGCTTTTGAGGTCCTTAAGAAGTGCTTTATCTCGGCCCCGGTGCTGGTTCAGCCCAACCAAATGGAGCCATTTATCGTGGAAGTTGACGGATCCGAGGTGGTAGTGGGGGCTGTCTTGTCCCAGGGTACCAGGTCCCTCACCCATCTCCGTCCCTGTGCCTACTTCTCCAGGAAGTTTTCGCCCACTGAGAGTAACTATGATATTGGCAACCGCGAACTCTTAGCCATTAAATGGGCATTTGAAGAGTGGCGCCACTTCCTGGAGGGGGCTAGGCACCAGGTAACGGTCCTTACCAACCACAAGAATCTGGTTTTCCTAGAATCTGCCCGGAGGCTAAACCCGAGACAAGCTCGATGGGCGCTATTTTTTACCAGATTCAACTTTTTGGTTACCTATAGGGCTGGGTCTAAAAATATTAAGGCCGATGCTCTGTCGCGTAGCTTCATGGCCAGCCCTCCTTCGGAGGAAGATCCTGCTTGTATTTTGCCTCCTGGTATAATCATTTCTTCTATTGATTCTGATTTAGTCTCTGAAATTGTGGCCGATCAAGGTTCAGCTCCCGGGAACCTTCCGGAGGACAAGCTGTTTGTTCCCCTGCATATCCGGCTAAGGGTACTTAGAATCATGACTCCGCACTATCTGGTCATCCAGGCGTCCTGGGTACCAAACACCTCATTGCCAGAAACTATTGGTGGCCTGGGTTGCCTAAAGACGTTAAGGCTTACGTCACCGCTTGTGAGGTTTGTGCTAGGTCCAAGACTCCCAGGTCCCGACCAGCGGGCTTACTACGTTCTTTGCCCATTCCCCAGAGACCTTGGACCCATATCTCCATGGATTTTATCACCGATTTGCCTCCATCTCAAGGCAAGTCGGTGGTGTGGGTGGTAGTAGACCGCTTCAGTAAGATGTGTCACTTTGTGCCCCTCAAGAAACTACCCAATGCCAAGACGTTAGCTACCTTGTTTGTCAAACACATCCTGCGTCTCCATGGGGCCCCTGTCAATATTGTTTCGGACAGAGGGGTACAATTTGTTTCATTGTTTTGGAGAGCCTTTTGTAAAAAGTTAGAGATTGATCTGTCCTTCTCCTCTGCCTTCCATCCTGAAACTAATGGCCAAACGGAGAGGACTAATCAATCTCTAGAACAATATTTAAGGTGTTTTGTCTCTGACTGTCAATATGATTGGGTCTCATTCATTCCCCTCGCCGAATTTTCCCTTAATAACCGGGTCAGTAACTCGTCAGGGGTCTCCCCCTTTTTCTGTAATTTTGGGTTTAATCCACGGTTCTCCTCCGTTTCACGTGGTAGTTCCAACAATCCCGAGGTAGAGGTCGTTCATCGGGAACTGTGCACAGTCTGGGCCCAGGTTCAGAAGAACCTAGAGGCGTCCCAGAGCGTACAAAAAACTCAGGCTGATAGAAGACGTTCTGCTAACCCCTTGTTTATGGTCGGGGATCTGGTGTGGTTATCGTCTAGGAACTTGCGCCTTAAGGTCCCGTCCAAGAAGTTTGCTCCCCGGTTTATTGGGCCGTATTAGGTCATTGAAGTCCTCAATCCTGTCTCCTTCCGACTGGAGTTGCCCCCATCTTTTCGAATACACGACGTATTTCATGCCTCCCTCCTTAAATGCTGCTCCCCGTCCTTGGCTCCCTTGAGGAAACCTCCTGTTCCCGTTCTCACCCCTGAGGGGATGGAATTCGAGGTGGCCAAGATTGTGGACAGCAAGATGGTCCAAGACTCCCTTCAGTACCTGGTCCATTGGAGAGGATACGGGCCTGAGGAGAGGACTTGGGTACCCGCCCGGGATGTTCACGCTGGGGTATTGGTCAGGAAGTTCCACCTTCGTTTCCCCAATAAACCAGGTCCACTTAGAAAGGGTCCGGTGGCCCCTCATAAAAGGGGGGTACTGTAAAGGATCTGCCAGGCACAACTTCTGTGTATACGCCCATAGGTAATCAGTCTGCACCTGAGTCTATGTCTCTGAGACTGACTCCATCTTCCACCACTCAGGATGGCAGGCTTAGGAGTGGGAGAGCCTATCGCAGCCTGGCCAGACGGAGCTAGCTCCCGCCCTCTGTCTATTTATACCTGCCTTTCCTGTTCCTCCTTTGCTTGTGATTCTTCTCGTGTGGTTTCCTGGCCCAGCTACAGCTTCTAACCATTTGATCCTGCTCCATACTGACCCTGGCTTACTGACTACTCTCCTGCTCTGCGTTTGGTACCTCGTTCCCTCCTGGTTTGACTCGGCTCGTTCACCACTCTTGTTGCTCACGGTGTTGCCGTGGGCAACTGCCCCATTTCCCTTTGTTTTGTGTACCCTTGTCTGTTTGTCTCGTGCACTTACTGAGCGTAGGGACCGCCGCCCAGTTGTACCCCGTCACCTAGGGCGGGTCGTTGCAAGTAGACAGGGACAGAGTGGCGGGTAGATTAGGGCTCAATTGTCCGTTTCCCTACCCCTATCATTACAGTTACTTAGGGAACCAGGGGTATGGGAATGTGCAGGTAGGGGTGTAGGTAATGTGGGGTTTGCAGAAAAGGGTTACTGGGGAGGTATAGGTATTAGCTCGTTGTATAGGGGAGAAGATATTTAGCACTTGTTGTCCAGGGGATCGTTGGTGGAGTGGAGGACGTCGGTGGAGCGGTGAGCAGGAAACAGAGGAGACCACGAGTGAAGAGGAGACCAGGAGGGAAGAGGAGACCAGGAGAGGAGGTGTCCGTTGCTAGAGCCGAGGAGCAGGAAACAGAGAGCGAACGTATCAGCGCAGGGCTATTTAAACCCTACCGGCACGCTCGCTCCTGAGCCAGGCACAGGCCTAATAGTGCCGCTCGCGCCAGGCTCACATGTGTTCCCGTCGGCATGCTCACTCCGGAGCCAGGCTCACATGTGTCGGCGCTGTGATATGACGTCACCGGCCGGCTCATGAGCGTGCAGGGGGGGGGCGAGTCTACTCAGTGGGGTATGTCCTGTGGTGCACCACAGGATGCATCCCCAATTACCTCTCCAGCTCCCTGCCGTGTGTGGAGACAGGAAATCAAAAGTAGTATCTCCTGTCTCCCTCCCTTATCATCAATTCAGGACAGTGACTAGTTGTTACTGTCCTGTCATGAATATGTTCCCATGGCTAGGCCCGTGTTTCTACAGAACTGGCTCATGGGACATTAAGACATACCCACATATATATATATATATATATATATATATATATATATATATATATATATATGTATATACAGTGAAGGAAATAAGTATTTGATCCCTTGCTGATTTTGTAAGTTTGCCCACTGTCAAAGTCATGAACAGTCTAGAATTTTTAGGCTAGGTTAATTTTACCAGTGAGAGATAGATTACATAAATAAAAAAAAAATGAAAATCACATAGTCAAAATTATATATATTTATTTGCATTGTGCACAGAGAAATAAGTATTTGATCCCCTACCAACCATTAAGAGTTCAGCCTCCTCCAGACCAGTTACACGCTCCAAATCAACTTGGTGCCTGCATTAAAGACAGCTGTCTTAAATGGTCACCTGTATAAAAGACTCCTGTCCACAGACTCAATTAATCAGTCTGACTCTAACCTCTACAACATGGGCAAGACCAAAGAGCTTTCTAAGGATGTCAGGGACAAGATCATAGACCTGCACAAGGCTGGAATGGGCTACAAAACCATAAGTAAGACGCTGGGTGAGAAGGAGACAACTGTTGGTGCAATAGTAAGAAAATGGAAGACATCCAAAATGACTGTCAATCGACATCGATCTGGGGCTCCATGCAAAATCTCACCTCGTGGGGTATCCTTGGTCCTGAGGAAGGTGAGAGCTCAGCCGAAAACTACACGGGGGGAACTTGTTAATGATCTCAAGGCAGCTGGGACCACAGTCACCAAGAAAACCCTTGGTAACACATTACGCCGTAATGAATTAAAATCCTGCAGTGCCCACAAGGTCCCCCTGCTCAAGAAGGCACATGTACAGGCCCGTCTGAAGTTTGCAAGTGAACATCTGGATGATTCTGAGAGTGATTGGGAGAAGGCGCTGTGGTCAGATGAGACTAAAATTGAGCTCTTTGGCATTAACTCAACTCGCCATGTTTCGAGGAAGAGAAATGCTGCCTATGACCCAAAGAACACCGTCCCCACTGTCAAGCATGAAGGTGGAAACATTATGTTTTGGGGGTATTTCTCTGCTAAGGACACAGGACTACTTCACCGCATCAATGGGAGAATGGATGGAGCCATGTACCGTCAAATCCTGAGTGACAACCTCCTTCCCTCCACCAGGACATTAAAAATAGCTCGTGGATGGGTCTTCCAGCACGACAATGACCCGAAACATACAGCCAAGGCAACAAAGGAGTGGCTCAAAAAGAAGCACATTAAGGTCATGGAGTGGCCTAGCCAGTCTCCAGACCTTAATCCCATCGAAAACTTATGGAGGGAGCTGAAGATCCGAGTTGCCAAGCGACAGCCTCAAAATCTTAATGATTTACAGATGATCTGCAAAGAGGAGTGGGCCAAAATTCCATCTAACATGTGTGCAAACCTCATCATCAACTACAAAAAACGTCTGACTGCTGTGCTTACCAACATGGGTTTTGCCACCAAGTATTAAGTCTTGTTTGCCAAAGGGATCAAATACTTATTTCTCTGTGCCCAATGCAAATAAATATATATAATTTTGACAATGTGATTTTCTTTTTTTTTTTTTTTTTTATATAATCTATCTCTCACTGGTAAAATTAACCTAGCCTAAAAATTCTAGACTGTTCATGTTTTTGACAGTGGGCAAACTTACAAACTCAGCAAGGGATCAAATACTTATTTCCTTCACTGTATATATATATATACATACCCCCCTCCATCTCCATTAAAGGGGGGGCACACTTCGCTTTATATCCACTATATGGAAATTGGTTATATTACAAAAATACTATACATTTTGCCACATTCAGGCAAAATCATGACAATCTAAATAGACAGTAACTTTTCAAACAACTTATTATAATCTAATAGTACACCTGATATAGACAAACTTTGTCATTTACGTACTATTAAAATCTAGTTGTTTTATCAATGCAAATTCTGTATGAAGTTACTAGGTGTCTCCCTTCCTGTAATCTGCTGTCCACCCCCTTTTGTCAAGCAATATCAGTAACTAGTTACAGAGCAGAGGAGAAGGATTGCAGGAAGTGTGTGTGGGGGGGGCAATAGAAGTCTATGGAAAGGGGGAGGCAGCATGAGGAGGGATCAGAATGAGAAAAAAACACAGACACTGACCATAGAAGTCTATAGAGCGGGAAGGGGGAAGCAGGAGAAGGGAGCAGATGAAGAGAGAAGAGAGGCAGACACTCTGTCCATAGAAGTCTATGAAGAGGGGAGGATGGAGGAGGAGGGAGCAAGAGCAGAGAGAGAGAGAGAGAGACACAGATAGAAATCTTTGAAGTGGGGAGGAGGAAGCAGGAAGAGAGAGCACAGTGAGCGAGAGAAAAGACACAGGTTCTATCTCACCCCAGTGCTGGATTCTCAGCTACACTGCTCATTACTTCTGTATGATCTTTATCATGCTGCTGCAGCTTCTACATGTGTGTTAGATGAAGATAGGAGAGCAGGATTCTCCTCTTCTATATGTGCAGTGTATAGAAGCCATGATAGCAGCTAGGCTCCACCCATTAGCACAGAGAAAACAGAGAATTAGAGAGAGAGTCTGCAGAGGAGAAAACCCACTAAAAAAATGCAGAATACAAGTCAAATAATGTACAGAAATAGTGTTATTCCTCATGTACACAGTTTATTCTGAAAAGTCACCTGAAGAGTTAGGTATGCTTTAGCACTTGCATTGCCATCAATTGGTTAATTATTTTTAAATGCAGGTCCAATAAATTGCTCAGGCTGTGGGCCCTCAATGACCAGCTCTGGAATGATACTGACAATAAAGATTTTTCACAGATTTCTACTGGATGCACTTTATGTGGCAAGAGGAGCCGTTTCTATATCTTTGACATTTATTTTTGTTGACTACAATTCATTTTTTCATACCGTACATGTGTGTCATAATCATGGAGTATGTGCTTTGTATTTTTTTTATATGTGCAATTCACATGACAACATCCTAACATTTAAGGCTCTATAAACTAATAATTTCCTGAATATACTTTCTAGAGATCACCCAGACTGTGCCAAAATCACGGGACTAAAATGCTGAATTGTTGACAGCTATTACTTTGAGTATGTAAATGTTTTGTGTCTGTTTGTCAGCCTCTTAAATGCCTTTTTGTATCGCTCATAAAAACCCAGAGAGAAAACGTCTGACATGACACATTCTGGGAGGTGTCTCCATAATAGGAGGGATTTCCTCATCAATGTTATTCTCTATTGTGATGTGACAGGTGAGGTATAAACTGTCAATCATCACTAATCTGGCTGGAGATCTGCAGCGATGAGGAGGTTAAGCTATAACTTAGAACAGAGAACAACAGGGTGGGGGGGGAGTATACAGTCTGACTTATTCGAGAACCACCACTTCCACATGAAGAGACTAAACTTGTATCCTTTCTTCTTTGAAATGATTGCTAGAAATAATATTGCCTTTAGATAAATTCCTACTTGGGTGTTTCCGTGGGAGGGTTCCAAGATAGTTCTGATCAGAGCTCAAAGGATGAGACACAAATGCATTCAAGAGAATGGAAAATAATCCGGATACATAGCACATTTGTATCCATATATAAAAACCTAAGGTCAACACGACAGGAAGAGGTGATAACATACAAGAAATAACAATCAAAATAGCAATAAAGCAGATAGCATAGTAGTGGCCAGAAATAAGCTAGGGCACCTTCTTAGGGACAGAGATGTAATACTTGTTGTATAGGCTTGAGAAAGCTCAATGAGTCAGCTTTATGACCAACCGGCATCAGTAGCCACTAAAGTAGGAAAGATATTGTACCTACTGTACAATATATAAGTTAGCTGAGTACCAGTCAAAACTCAAAGTTTTCATGTAAAAAGCATCTATTCCACAAAGAGAAGAATTATTATATTTGTCTATTGTATTCCAAGATTGGGGGAGGACGCTGGGTAAAAATTTGTATTGGGCCACCTCTCCAGTAGCAGTGGCATATAATGTATGGCTAACTTTAAGGCTTCCCAGAATGCTGAGACAACTAAATAGCTAAGGTGTAAAGCACAATAAACTTCCTTACAGTATGTTGCCAATGTTAGTGCTTGTATAACTTGGAAAAAGTCATTTTATTTCTCCATGTGCCATATGTAAATGAGCTTCAGAGTGTCCGACAAACCAGGAAGAGTTCTGCACTGTAGTAAACCCTCCCCTCTGCTGTTGATTGACAGATCTGTTTAATCTCTGTGTCATATGCCGTTCTCTTCAAACCCCCGTCAGTCAACAGCAAATGGGAGGGGTTGGGGAGGGTTTACTGATCACAATGCAGGACTCTTCCTGGTTTGTCGGACACTCTGAAGCTCATTTGTATACGATGCGTGGAGAAATAAAACTACTTTTTCCAAGTAATAAAAACACTAACATTGGCAACATAGGTATGTTTATACTCCTTTACGCCTTAGCTAGCTAGCGGTCTTAGCAGTTTGGGAAGCTCAAACAGACTCCCTTTATTGGTCATTATTGTTTTTAAAAAAAAACTCTGTGAGTAATCTTTTAACCCCTTCCCGCGGCAATGATTTATTTTATTTTTTCATCCCCGGTCTCCAATATTTTATCGACGTAGCCGTATGAGGGCTTCTTTTTTGCAGGACGAGTTGTATTTTATAATGGCACTATTTTGGGGTACATATAACTTAATGATTAACTTTTATTTACTCTATTTGTAAAATGGAAATAATTTATTTTTTTATAAAAATGGAATACCCCTTTAATACAAAATAGAAAAATAAGGAAAAATAACTTTAAAGGTGAGGGCAGGAATATATATGAATCTGCTCCAGTTATAGTTATAGATTTGTAAAGAATTGGTTTATAGAACCTACGGGAGTCAAAAATATTCAACACATGAGTTGACTACGGATTCCAACAAACGGCAACCCTATTGTATGGCATTAGTTGCTATGTAAGTCTATGTGAAGACACATTATGCTCAAAGGTACAGGCATGTAACCTAAAGGGATTGAGTAGTTGTTCCACCGTTAAATATAATTTTCATTGTATAGATCTTAAAAATTTAACAATGTTTGCCATTTCCACCTTGTTAAAAAAAAACAACAGATCCAGTGAAAAATTATGACATTTACTTATTTAGTATGGCACCACCTGGTGTTCAAAGTGTATAACAATGTGCGAGTCCACCTAATGAGCTGAGTGCTGGGGGGCACGCATGCTCAGTCACTCTACCCTCAGCCAGGTCTCTGTGTGTAAAACCTGCTTAAGACCTGCCCTGGCTGTGGGAGAGGGACCTGTTGCTGGATGGTCAGGATGTCTCGATGGATCGAGTCATTCTTTGGACGAGGTACATTGATGACATCCTGATCATCTGAAATGGCACTCCAGCAGAATTGGATATATTTATGGCCAACCTGAACATATATAATCTGAATCTCAAGTTAACATACCAACATGACAAATGTCAAGTTGATTTCTTGGATGTGAAACTCACCAAAGATACACATGGGTTTTTACAAACCGATGTGTACCGCAAGAAAACTGCAGGGAACTCACTCCTTCATTCCTCTTCCTCTCATCCAATGCAGACTATACAGGCCGTTCCCACTGGACAATTTTTGTGGATTAGAAGGATCTGATGTATTTGAAAAACAAGCACATGATCTAACAAACCGTTTTATGACCGGCAAGAAGTCTATTAAGAAAGCTTATCACCGAGCAAAAAATACATCCAGGGAGAGTCTCCTCTATTCTAAGAAAACCGTCTGAGATATGTGGCTTATTAATATTGCCACCTGTTGTATCATCTAATCTGCATCAATTCACAAAGCCACTCAGGAATCTGGGAAAGCTGGATGATAAACTGCTTGCTAGTGCGGTTGTTATAACAGCTACTATAGTTTGTATACCACTTGAACACTTCTTGAGATTCGTCATCCGTTAAATGCCGCAACTCTGTACTTTCCGATATATATTAAACCATTCAGGAACCTGGAAAAGTTGGATGACATATCGTTTATTAGTGTTGTCAATATAGTTTCTATTATAGCCTGATTTCTATTTAAACACTAACTAAGATACTCTGCTTGTTAACGTCACTTCTTTCTGTTTTCCTTGATATACACTAAACTATTAAGTCATTCAGGAAACTTGGAAAGCTGGATGACATACTGCTTCTTTGTGTGGTTATGTTTGCTTGTTTGGCTATCACAACCTTTATCATATAGTCTGAACACTACTCGAAAAGCTGGAAAAGCTGGATGACCGCTATTAACCTACCAAGCGATTCAGGAATCTGGGAAAGCTGGATGACATATCACTTACCAGTACCGCCACTACAATTGCTACTGTAAATTCAATACAACTTGAGATACGCTGTATGTTAATGTTGCTATTTTCTATACTCTGAGATATATTAATCCATTCAGGAACCTAGGAAAGCTGGGTGATATATCATCGCCTGTTAGTATTTTCATCAAAGTTGCTATTTTAGCCTCAACACTACTTAAAGACTAACTGAGATATATTGACGGCCTCCGTATTTTCTGATACACAATGATCGATTAAGCCTTTCAGGACTCTGGGAAAACTGGATGACATATTGTTTGATAGAGCCGTAACTTAAGCTGTTATTATAGGTTGAATATTAATAGAATTCTACTCGAGATATGATATTTGTTAATGTCGCTATTCTCGATACACTTTGACTCACATCAAGTCATTTTATAAACTGGGAAAGTCAGACGACATGTCATATGTAAGTGCTGCTACTATAGCCTGAATATTAAACACCCTCAGGAATATAAATTCAGCCAGTCCTTAAAGAAGGTGAAAGAGAGAGGGGGAGGAGAGGCAAAGGGAAGGCAAAGGAAAGGAACAGGAAAATAAAAGGGAAGGAAAAGGAGAAGAGGGGGATAAAAAAAAAAGGAAAAAGAACAGGGAGAAAGAATGCCGAAAAAAAACCTTAAAGAGGCTCTGTCACCAGATTCTCAAATCCCTATCTCCTATTGCATGTGATCGGCGCTGCAATGTAGATAACAGTAACGTTTTTTTTTTTTTAAAGAAACGTTCATTTTTGGCCAAGTTATGAGCAATTTTATATATGTGCAAATGAGCTTTAAAATGGACAACTGGACGTTTTTTTTTCGTTATGTCCAACTGGGCGTGTATTGTGTTTTAACTGGGCGTGTTTACATGTATGACGCTGACCAATCAGTGACCAGTCAGCATGAGTTTGCTAAATATTATAAGGAAATGTATTCCTTTAACATTGACTATGGAGGGAATAAACTAGATCAATACCTAAATCAGGTTGAACTCCCTACTTTGTTAGGGCACGACAGAAATATACTGGAGGCACCTATCTCTATAATGGAACTTAAGGAAGCTTTATCGGATGTTCCTAACAATAAATCCCCAGGTATAGATACAATACCATTTGAGTTGTATAAAAATAACAAAGATCTTATTTTGCCTTGGTTACTGCAAACCATGGAGGAGGTGTTAGATTCAGGGATCCCGCCAGAGTCCTGGAGAGAAGCGTTCATAACGTTGACTCTCAAGCCAGGTAAAGACCCACTTTTATTGGACTCCTACAGACCGATCTCCCTGATAAACTGCGACATCAAACTTTTAGCGAAGATTCTAGCATTAAGACTCTCCAAATGTATTACCAATATAATACACCAGGATCAAACAGGTTTTATGCCTGGAAAGTCGACCACCAATAATTTTTTTAAGACTTTTCTATAATTTGCAGGCTCAGGTATTAAATCCTGATATAGATGCCTCTATACTGTCCTTGGACGCATCAAAGGCATTTGACTCTGTGGAGTGGGGGTTCCCCTAGGAACTAATGTGGAGAATAGGTTTCGGCCCAAACTTTAGTAAATGGATACAGATCTTGTACTCCGGTCCATCAGCGAGAATTAAAATAAATGGCATGTTATCTGAATCATTTCCCATCACTAGTGGAACAAGGCAGGGTTGCCCTATTTCACCTCTTTTATTTGCATTGATACTTGAACCTCTGGCTATTAATCTTCGTTGCACATCGAAATTTAAGGGTTTTAGATTTCGGGGGCACAAAGAAAAAGTATCATTATATGCAGATGATGTACTTCTATACGTCTCTCAGACAACACACTCTATCCCCATAATATTTCATATGATAAATGAATATGGAGACTTCTTGGGTTTGAGAATAAACTGGTCAAAATCATTTTTTTCTACCTCTACAGGACTCTGCATATATATGCGAGGAAAAAATTACAATTCTACTGCCTTTTGATAGTTTTAAATATCTCAGGCCTTTAAGTCGAGATGTGAATGAATACTACTCCTTAAACTGTGTACCCCTACTGGAGGATATAAAGCAAAAAATTTTGTATGGAAGAAACTCCCACTGTCTATGGCGGATAGATTAGCTCTTATTAAGATGGTGCGCCTGCCAAAAATCCTGTTTGTTATTTCTAACGCACCAATATGGATAAAGAAAAATGTCTTAAAAATTCTAAACTCCATATTTACAACTCTCATTTGGAAAGATAAGAAGCCTCGTATTGCTCTTAAGAAATTACATATGGGAGCTGCAGATGGAGGTCTAGGGGTTCCAGATGTTAAACTTTACTATCTTGCCGCAAAATTTAAATAAATTAAAGGTTGGGGGGAAGTGTCTATGAAGAGATACTTTGTGGATCAAGTAGTACCTATGGGATGCAATATTATATTTCACATTTTAGAGTCTGGATTTTTGGGGCTCAACCTTATAAAATGGGAATATTATACCTTTCCTTACATAAAGTATGGAAAGATATTAAGAAACTATTATCAGTGGTTGGGTATTTTGACTATAACCCTTTATGGAAATGTAGGCGCCTTGGGGAATTGGAAAACATTGATAGTCTATTTTGGATTGCCAAAGGAATTACACAGATCTCCCATATCTTAGTTGATGGAAATATGAGAGACTTCTCCAGCTTTAAAACAGAGTATGGATTATCTAACAAAGACTTCCTCAAATACCTACAGGTAAGATCTACCTATGACAGTTTACAACGTAAAAAAAAGATCCCTATGGAAAAAAGAAGCATAATGCACTTCATGTTAGAAATGGTTATTAAAAGGGGAGCAATCGTGAGGTAATATAAGCTGCTTATGAGCCACCTTGCTCAATCTAACAATTACCAATCGCAGAAAAGATGGGAGGTAGATATAGGTGTACAATCAGACGACTTTGGGTCTAACGTGTACCAACAAATCTCAAGGGTATCCTCCAACAACAACCATAACATTTCACAATTTATGATAGTCCATAGACTATATTATTCAGCTACCATCTTAAAAAACATAGGTTTAAGACAAACGGATAGTTGTTCCAAGTGTCTAGGTCCAGAGGCTGACTGGATACACCTCACCTGGCGCTTCCCAAACTAAGTAAATATTGGATGGAAATACCTACCTATTTAGAGTATATATTTTGTTGTACTATTCCATTAGATCTTAAGGTATGTCTCTTAAGAGATGTATCCATGAGTCCGCAAATAGGAAGTAATCGCATACCGATATGTCAATCATTATTCTTAGCCATGTCAGAAATTGTAGCAAAGTGGCTCTCCTCGGCTCCCCCATCCATAAAAGTTTGGGAGGGGAGAGTAAACAAATTTATTCACATTGAGTATAGATTTTCCTGTTCAAAAGGGAATAATATACTCTTTACGTATCAATGGGATCATTGGATTAAGAATTTTACAATTATGAAGATCTAATGGGTTTTCTAGTTTCCTATCTTTTATTTTGTTTAATTTCGTTTTTTTTTGTTTTGTTTTTTTCTCTTTTTTTCCAGCACAGGAGATTGTGGTAATTTGGGGTGGGAAGGGGAACAAAAGAAAGGGGGAAGAGGGAAGAAAAAGCAAAGTTAAGTAAAAATATGGATATAATTATTCGTCATATATCAGTTATATAACTGAACGACATCTTACTTGTTATTACTGCAAATGTACTCTTCTTTGATGTACTGGTTATTATGCTGTAAAATTTTAAAACTTTTGGAAAAAAATCTATTTAATAAATCTCTTTTACTTACAAAGAAAAGAAAGGGCAACCAACTTCTCAGATGCAGCAGGTATAAAAATGTTCGACATCACGCACCATTTTACATGTTCCATGAAAGCAGTGGTATACTATGCAACATTCCCATGTCCAAAAATGTATGTTGGTCTATCTTCTAGGGAATTAAAAGTGAGGGTAAGGGTTTCCCGTACGCAATATTATGGGAGCTGCAGAAGAAGGCGTTTTGGAAACCCTGAAACCGGTAGCACGACATTTCAAAACACATCATTCTTGTGATCCAACTAAATTTACGGTGAAAGGGATAAATTGTATACTCCAGTAGGGATTCGTGGAGGTGCTACTACGCAAAAATTAGCACAGTTGGAATCCAAATGGATTTGGGCTCTTGGAACAATGCGCCCATTTGGATTAAATGAGACCTTGAGTTTTGCTCCGTTTCTATGACCATTGACTCCTAGCAGGTCTGTTAAAAACAAAAGTATTAAAAAATATTTTAAAAACAGTCATTGATATCTAATTGCCTCTTTTCTATGAATATTATTGCATACATGTATTGTGTTGGGGTAGAATATCCTTTCCAAGTGTAAGAATGGGGGATGTAGGGATCTGGACACTAATCAAGAATATACCAGAAAAGACCTACAATATGATAATTATAAATCGTAAAGCCTATCTAACACGATGCTTGTGATATATCGAGTATATCTTACCTATTTTTAAAGGGAATGTGTTGCCAGAAAAACATGTTTTGTTTTTTTTAATTAAACATTTAGTGTGTAGGTGATTAAACATTGTTCAAATTTTTTTATTTTTTTTCACGAGTCAGGAAATATTATAAATTAATTCTAATTTATAATATTTCCCATTGCTGGTCACTAGATGGAGCTATTCCCAAAATTGCAGCATTGCAAAATTGGGTAAAAAGCCCTCGCTCTAGTGAGCTCTCAGCATCCCCCCCCCTCCTTTATCCTGGCTAGTGCCGGGATAAACGAGGGGTTTGAACGGTCTAACCTCCTACACTGTGTGTCGCCATTTTTTGAGCTAACACACAGTGTAGTAGGTTTACATACAGTAGTAAACGTACACAAACACGAACATACATAGAAATCTCTTACCTGCTCCTGCCGCCGCGGCTCCCTCCGGCCCGTCCGCTCCGTCTGCTGCCGCTGGTCCAAGTGCACAAGTCCGGAAGCCGCGACCGGAAGTAGTAATCTTATTGTCCGGCCGCGACTTCCGGTCCACAGGAAAATGGCGCCGGACGGCGCGCATTTCAAATTGGACTGTGTGGATGCATGCGCAGTTCCCACACAGACGGCGTACATGTTAGTGGATGGAACGGGCCCCGTTCGCAGTCCCTATGGGACTGTGGCTGCCGTATTCCATGTCTGTATGTGTCGTTAATCGACACATACAGAAATGGGAAAAAAAATGGCAGCCCCCATAGGGAAGAAAAAGTGTAAAAATAAGAAAAAGTAAAACACAAACACACAAATAAATATAAACGTTTTTAATAAAGCACTAACATCTTTAACATATTAAAAAAAAATTGTGATGACACTGTTCCTTTAAAGTGTTAAATATAAATATATTGGTTCTTAATATGTATGTATTAATATATTTTTATTATATATTTTTTTGTACACATTTACCATCTGGTATAGCATTTTCGCCTATTTTCCTCCCCTCTTTCCCCCTTTCTTCTCTTTTTCTCTCCCCCCGCCCATCCCCCTTTTTCCTTTTCCCCTACCCCTTTCCCCTCCCTCTTCCCCTGTATATAATTATCACTATGTTATTTCATTTATTCACTTATCATTTCGGATTTTAAAATGTATGGGCCGCCCTATATACATTTCACTTTTTTATACATTATGTATAAATAAATAAATATATATTTTCAATATTGTTTTATTACTATTCTTACACACATATAATGCAGATATTAATATTTTGTACTTGTTATCCCTCTGTTTTTCTGTGGTTTTTTTTTTTACTGAATAATACTGCTATATACCTGTTCACACTCGAACAGTTAATTTTGACACAACCTTGACGTCTCTAGGTTGTGACCAATCAGCACTTGACTTGTTCTTTCTATTTGTATTTATGGAGGAGCTGTGTGCTTGCGTGTTGGGGGGAGTGGCCAAGACTCCTTGTGATCCGACATCTTTAATCAGTGCGGGTGGGCGTGGTGACTTCCTACATCGCCACGCCACACCCTCACTGATTACGTGGAACCAGACGTGTGGAGGAGGCCCTCTCTGTATCCACTGCATGACACCAAATTTAAGCTCTGCCACTTTATGGTAATATATTTTCTATCCAATACCCGATTGGACAATTGCACTTTAAATAGAGGCCCCTGCTGGGATGACGCCACCCCTGAATGAAGGCATTGCTGAAATGGGCGTCAGGTCTGGCTTTTTTCCTGTGCAGGTGCTCAACAGAAGCTGTCAAACCAACCTGATTTGTTTTTATGAAGAGGTAAGCAGAAGCCTAGACAGAGGGGCCGCTGTGGATATAGTGTTTTTGGACTTTGCAAAGGCATTTAACACTGTCCCCCATAGACGTCTAATGGGTAAATTAAGGACTATAGGTTTAGAAAGTATATTTTGTAATTGGATTGAGAATTGGCTCAAGGACCGTATCCAGAGAGTTGTGGTCAATGATTCCTACTCTGAATGGTCCCCAGTTATAAGTGGTGTACCCCAGGGTTCAGTGCTGGGACCACTATTATTCAACTTATTTATTAATGATATAGAGGATGGGATTAATAGCACTATTTCTATTTTTGCAGATGACACCAAGCTATGCAATATAGTTCAGACTATGGAAGATGTTTGTGAATTGCAGGCAGATTTCAACAAACTAACTGTTTGGGCGTCCACTTGGCAAATGAAGTTTAATGTAGATAAATGTAAAGTTATGCACCTGGGTACGAACAACCTGCATGCATCATATGTCCTAGGGGGAGCTACACTGGGGGAGTCACTTGATGAGAAGGATCTGGGTGTAATTGTAAATCATAAACCAAATAACAGCATGCAGTGTCAATCACCTGCTTCAAAGGCCAGCAAAATATTGCCGTGTATCAAAAGAGGCATGGACTCGCGGGACAGGGATGTAATATTACCACTTTACAAAGCATTAGTGAGGCCTCATCTAGAATATACAGTCCAGTTCTGGGCTCCAGTTCATAGAAAGGATGCCCTGGAGTTGGAAAAAATACAAAGAAGAGCAACGAAGCTAATTAGGGGCATGGAGAATCTAAGTTATGAGGAAAGATTAAAAGAACTAAACCTATTTAGCCTTGAGAAAAGACGACTAAAGGGGGACATGATTAACTTATATAAATTTATGAATGGCACATACAAAAAATATGGTGAAATCCTGTTCCATGTAAAACCCCCTCAAAAAACAAGGGGGCACTCCCTCCGTCTGGAAAAAGAAAGGTTCAACCTGCAGAGGCGACAAGCCTTCTTTACTGTGAGAACGGTGAATTTATGGAATAGCCTACCACAGGAGCTGGTCACAGCAGGGACAGTAGATGGCTTTAAAAAAGGCTTAGATAATTTCCTAGAACAAAAAAATATTAGCTCCTATGTGTAGAAATGTTTTACTTCCCCTTTCCCATCCCACTTCCCCTTTCCCATCCCTTGGTTGAACTTGATTGACATGTGTCTTTTTCAACCGTACAAACTATGTAACTATGTAACTATGTATGTAACAATGGGTATGTTACTATGTTAATTCTACATTTATTGTGGAAGTATTACTCCAACACAATGCATTAATTAAACCAGCCAGGGGTCCACTAGAGGCACAGTTGGTTCCAGGGCCGATTCTAGCTTTTCTGCTGCCTGAGGCGAAAATTTAAATGGCGCCCCCCGGATTTTGATTGACATCTCCCTGACTGTTCTACATCACTATCAGCCACCTCCAACTCTTTTGGATGTGCCGTTGCCTTGTACTCCCATGGCATGCGCGGTGCAGCCTGGCAGAGTACACCTCGCTGCACAGTGTGTGCCCAAGGAGTACAAGGCAATGGCGCATCCGAGAAAGTTGGAGGAGACTGGTAGTGATGTATAACAGCAAGGGGGATGTCAATAAAGCATGGAAAGGTGGGTTTGGAGGCAGGACTATGTGACTCTTCAGGATAGCTGCACCGCCCCATGACCCTTTAATGAGTAATTAGCATATAGTGTGTGCCATTTTGAAAGTTGATTTTATAGATTTTGCTGCATCTGAAAAAAATATATACAAGGGAATGTTTGGAAATATTGTCAGGTCATGTATTACCGCATGGTGGAGGTTCAGGGGGTTAAAACTACTTGACAAATTCCCATAAAATATACAATAAACTGAAAACAACTCCATCTGCCCTGCAATTTTGTTATTATAAATATATCCTATATGATTATTGCATCAGAACTAAGCTCATACATATATACAGCAACAGAACCAAGCTCAATACATATAGATATAGACAACACCATAACAAAGCTCAGTACATATATACAGCACCAGAACCACGCTCAGTACATATATACAGCACCAGAACAAAGCTCAGTACATATATACAGCACCAGAACAAAGCTCAGTACATAATTACAGCTTCAGAACAAAGCTCATACATATATACAGTACCAGATCCAAGCTCAGTATATAAATACAGCAAAAGAACCAAGCTCGGTACATAAATACAGAACCAGAACCAAGCTCACTACCTAAATACAGCCCCAGAACCAAGCTCAGTACATATATACAGCACCAGAACAAAGCTCAGTACATAAATACAACATCAGATCCAAGCTCAGTACATAAATACAGCACCAGAACCAAGCCCACTACATATATATGCAGCACCAGAACACAGCTCATACATATATACAACACCAGAACCAAGCTCATCCATATAGACAGACCAGAACCAAGCTCAGACATATATACGGCATGAGAACCAATCTCAATACATATAAAGATCCCCAGAACTAAGCTCAGTACATACACTACCGATCAAAAGTTTAGGGTCACTTAGAAATTTCCTTATTTTTGAAAGAAAAAGCACAGTTTTTTTCAATGAAGATAACATTAAATTAATCAGAAATACACTCTATAAATTGGTAATGTGCTAAATGACTATTCTAGCTGCAAACTTCTGGTTTTTAATGCAATATCTACATAGGTGTATAGAGGCCCATTTCCAGCAACCATCACTCCAGTGTTCTAATGGTACATTGTGTTTGCTAACTGTGTTAGAAGGCTAATGCAAGGCTTGTGCAATTATGTTAGAACCGCTGTAAAAAGTTTTGCTGTTTAGAGGAGCTATAAAACTGACCTTCCTTTGAGCTAGTTGAGAATCTGGAACATTACATTTGTGGGTTTGATTAAACTCTCCAAATGGCTAGAAAAAGAGAGCTTTCATGTGAAACTCGACAGTCTATTTTTGTTCTTAGAAATGAAGGCTATTCCATGCGAGAAATTGCCAAGAAACTGAAGATTTCCTACAAAAGTGTGTACTACTCCCTTCAGAGGACAGCACAAACAGGCTCTAACCAGAGTAGAAAGAGAAGTGGGAGGCCCCGCTGCAAAACTGAGCAACAAGACAAGTACATTAGAGTCTCTAGTTTGAGAAATAGACGTCTCACAGGTCCTCAACTGGCAGCTTCATTAAATAGTACCCGCAAAACGCCAGTGTCAACGTCGACAGTGAAGAGGCGACTCCGGGATGCTGGCATTCAGGGCAGAGTGGCAAAGATAAAGCAATATCCGAGACTGGCTAATAAAAGGAAAAGATTAATATGGGCAAAAGCACACAGACATTGGACAGAGGAAGATTGGAAAAAAGTGTTATGGACAGACGAATCGAAGTTTGAGGTGTTTGGATCACACAGAAGAACATTTGTGAGACGCAAAACAACTGAAAAGATGCTGGAAGAGTGCCTGACGCCATCTGTCAAGCATGGTGGAGGTAATGTGATGGTCTGGGGTTGCTTTGGTGCTGGTAAAGTGGGAGATTTGTACAAGTTCAAAGGGATTTTGAATAAGGAAGGCTATCACTCCATTTTGCAATGCCATGCCATACCCTGTGGACAGCGCTTGATTGGAGCCAATTTCATCCTACAACAGGACAATGACCCAAAGCACACCTCCAAATTATGCAAGAACTGTTTAGGGAAGAAGCAGGCAGCTGGTATTCTATCTGTAATGGAGTGGCCATCGCAGTCACCAGATCTCAACCCATAGAGCTGGTGTGGGAGCAGCTTGACCGTATGGTACGCAAGAAGTGCCCATCAAGCCAATCCAACTTGTTGGAGGGGCTTCTGGAAGCATGGGGTGAAATTTCTCCCGATTACCTCAGCAAATTAACAGCTAGAATGCCAAAGGTCTGCAATGCTGTAATTGCTGCAAATGGAGCATTCTTTGACGAAAGCAAAGTTTCAAGGAGAAAATTATTATTTAAAAAAAAACAACATTATTTCTAACCTTGTCAATGTCTTGACTATATTTTCTAGTCATTTTGCAACTCATTTGATAAATATAAGTGTGAGTTTTCATGGAAAACACAAAATTGTCTGTTTGACCCCAAACTTTTGAACGGTAGTGTACATCCCCAGAACCAAACTCAATACATGTGTAGATCCCCAGAACCAAGCTCAGTACAGATATACATCCCCAGAACCAAGCTCATTACAAATATACAGCACCAGAACAAAGCTCGATGTGTATATATATATATATATATATATATATATATATATATATATATACTGTATATATAGATATAGAGAGAGAGATAGAGAGAGAAGCAGAGAGCAGCAGCACTCACAAAAAACTGTTGCACGGGTGCCCAGCAAGACGTCCTGATCCTCGGACTAAATATCATTGATAGAAAGAGAAAATTTGCAGCACTCCAGTGTGAAGAAATGGTGGTTTATTCAGTCAAACACAAAGCATGTTTGACTGAATAAACCACCATTGTCTTCACACTGGAGTGCTGCAAATTTTCTCTTTATATATATATACAGCACCGGAAACAAGCTTAGTACATAAATACATCTCCAGAACAAAGCTCATTACATATATACAGCACCAGAACAAAGCTCAGTACATAAATATAGTACCAGTAACAAGCTCAGTACATATATACAACACCAGAACCAAGTTCATACATATATACAGCAGGAGAACCAAGTTCAGTACATATATACAACACTAGAACCAAGCTCAGTACATAAATACAGCACCAGAACCAAGATCATAACATATATACAGCACCAGCACAAATACAGATCAATTTAGTGCAACCCCTGCTGTATAGGTTTGTATGGCATAAAACTACAGTTCCCAGCATGGCCAGAATGGTAAGGATATGTTGATAGATGCTGTTTCACAAAAAAAATCATACCCCCCCCCATCATCTCGCTGCAGGTCATACAGGACTACAGTGCTGATTAGAGGCAGAATAAACATTTACATTATGTGACTCACCAGTGACGTCTCAGATTCTAGTTCTTTTTCTCTTTTCTTCTAGATTCCGGTTCAGGCCTCTATGATGACATCTCCCGGCCACAGCCCATTTCTGCAGAATTTGCCGCTCAGATGTCTTCAGCTTCTCACTTTTCAAACATTTCTGCACCTATAAATGAAGATAACATTTTCATGGTGCCACACACTAAGCCACGAAATATAAGAGGGCCATACACTGAACCTCTAATTATAATAGCGCCATACACTGTGTCCCCGATTATAATAGCACCATACACTGTGTCTCTGATTATAATAGCACCATACACTGTGTCCCACACACACATAGTGCTCCCTATAGATAGTGCCCCCATAGAGCCCCCTCAGATAGTGCCCCACACAGATCCTCCTGTAGATGGTGCCTCACAAAGATGCCCCTATAGATCGTGCACCACATGCAGCCCCCTGTAGATAGTGCCCCACACGCAGCCCACCTGTAGATAGTGCCCCCATATAGCTCCCCTGTACATAATGCCCCACATATAGCCCCCCTGTAGATAGTGCACCACATATAGTGCCCCCTGTATTTAGTGCCCCACATATAGCCCCCCTGTAGAGTCTCACATATATAGCAAAAGGGGGGAAAGGGGAAAATAAGGGAAAAAGAAGGGCAGGAAGCGTTAGGATCAAAAGGTCTCTAGATTGAATGAATAAAACTGGCTTAACGCTTCCTGCCCTTCTTTTTAACTTATTTTCCCCTTCCCCCTTTTGCTATATTTACCATTGGTGGTGTACATCAGGGCACTTTAAGAAGCTTAAAACCCTAAAAGAAGTACATCTTTAAGTGTCACACATATAGCCTCCCCTGTAGATAATGTCCCTCACACCTTTAAAGTGGAAAAAAAATAAACTTTACATACTCACCTTGTTCCCGTTCGCGCACCGTCTGGTGGCAATGCAGACCTGCTCACTTCTGAGCAGGTCTCACGGGGTTGAACGACGCAAGCGGCGCAATGACGTCATCGCACCGTTTCCATCGTTAAAAAGCGCTGATTGGCAGGGTAGAATGACTTGCCCCACCAATCATCGCCTTTCAACAACGAAAGCAGCGCGATGATGTCATCGCGCCGATAGCATCGTTCAAAGGCGCTGATTGGCAGGGCAAGTCATTCTGCCCTGCCAACCAGCGTCATTTTAAGGCGCTGAATGATCGGGCATGGAACTTGCCCGGTCATTCAGTGCTTATGCATGTATTGGTACCTGGGTCCTATAGACGCAGGTACAATTAGTGCAAGAGAGGGGGTGGTGGGGGAAGGTTTCAGTGGCGCCGCCGCCCCCTCAGAGAGGCAGCAAGGCGCCGCCGCCTAAGGCAAGATGCTCATCTCACCTCATTAACGATGTGGCCCTGGTTGTTTCTAATTTACATGTATATTTATCCCTGGTTCTATTTATTGTAGTAGTCAATATTATTTGACCTCATACAGATTATACTCTCACTCGTAGATGTATGCATCTCACATTGTTATATATTCTTCCCATATTGCCCATACATTAATGTTTACATATGCTCCTTGCACAGGCTGACTCCTTTTTGGATTATTTGACTCCTTAGTTAATATTTTGTATACATTTGTTCAGTAAAGCAATCTTTTCTATTTTTTACTATACCTTCATGACACTCGTGTGTTAATTGTCCTTTCTTTGTAGGCTTTTATCAGGGAAGGAGCAGAGACTCTGTAGTAGCATGGCAGTACAGCTGTGGAGGCTCCTTGTTCTCAGCTTATTAGGACTCCTGACAGCTGATATGAACCCTGCACATGCCCACAGTCTTTATTGTTTTATTTTATTACGTTTTCATTGGTTTCTAAGAGAGTGCATATTCTGGATGTGACACTGTAAATACCTTCACCACAATGGATCCCATGTTACCTGCCTGCAGGGAAAGTAAGAAGGGACTATACTGTCAGCTTGGGATACAGGATATGCCATAAATGCCTGAAAGATGTGGGTCCAAGCTCTGGGACCTGCACCTATCTCAAGAACGGAGGTCCTCGACCACATCTGGTAAGGCGGCCGTTGGCTACCATTTTCCAGGCGAAAACAAAGTGGAGAAGTGGCCGGGATTAAGGAAACAGCTGAGCTTGCTGTGCTACATTGTTTCCATAGCTCTCATTATATTCTGTGGCTGCTTCAGTAATCCCATCCACCTCTCCACAGAGTCTCCATCCACCTGTCCACAGAGTCTCAGACTGGATGTCAGGCTGGGTTGGGGGACCCCATGCCACCTCAAGGCAGGTGGATATGCCATAAATGTCTAAGCTGGGGATAGCCCTTTAACAGAACTCTAGAATGCTCTAGTGATGGTGTATAATGGTAAGTTATAAGATGCCTGTAAATATGAAAGTATTTTGCAGTAGAATAAGATATGGGGTTAATATTGGTAGAAAAATAATGGAACTAAAGAACGATACAGCCACAACAACCTGTTCACAAATGGACCCGGAAAGGAAATGAAATGAAAAGACAAAAACATAGAAAAACTTATGAAAGAAATTCAAGTATGAAGGCAGTGATTTCATTTTTAGAAAACTTTTCTTTTAAAAATGTGCATTTTCTCAAATATTCTAGTCAATTCTAAGAGTCCATTAGTTTGTTCCTTCTAGTAGCATGTATTTGGAATTCACCACAACCCATACTTTGATTAAATTTACGCATACATTTATAGGAAAAGGAAACTGCTCTGTGATTTTAAGATCAAGTTTAAAAAGACACTGGCTTAGTAAATATAATAATAGGTTCACTTTAACTTTTAAGTTGACTGACAAGTTTTAGCTTTTTGCTAAACTTCCATTATAAGGAACAATATAGGGATGCTTAGTGAAAACACTTTGAATTTTTTTGGGTTTAATATATTTCCTAATTCTAAAAGGACAATATCATTGTCTAATTATTAGGGACTTTGAAATATAGTTAACCAGGCCCAGATTTGGTCAATACTTGCAACAGGCTACAACAAGGTGGGTTAAAATCCAGCCAGTAGTGACTCAGGATGGTAAGTGTTAGGCCTGTTCACACAGTTTTTTGCAGGTCGAAAACCTGCCTACACTCTCTTTGCCGTGTTTTTCCCTGTGTTTTTCGGCCACAGCCATTGAGCGAAGCGTCAAAAAAAGCAGCGAAAACCGCTTTGATGTCAATGGGAAGCGTTTTCGGCAGTTTCTTGGCACGGTTTCCGCGTCACAAATCTCCGTGTGAACAGGGCCTTATGGTCTCTTTCTGGTCACCTAAAATACAAGTGTCAACTCTTTGGAAACCAAGTTATTGGAAGTTAAGTTAAGTCTGTAGGGACTCGCATGCAAATACAGTTTTACACTGTTATTTTTCAGTAACTTTTCTAGAAAAATAAGAAAACAATGGGACTTTTTTTTTCACTTAGAGATATGTCTTTGTATACCAGTAGATTATGCCAGTGAAAATGAATACTATTGAGGTATTTAGGGTGATAAAATACTCTCATAGACCTCACTGTTAGTGCTTTTGCCTCCCATACAGCAGGTCCAGGAGAGACCTGGTAAAAGAGGCTGAAAAATAATAAAATATATAGAGGATTCCCCCAAGCACTCTGTGCTGGGAGAACCCTCCCCCAATGTCCTGTGTAGGAGAATCCCCTCCCCCAATGTCCTGTGTAGGATAATCTAGACCGGATGAGGGAGCGTAGCAGCGTCCTGTGAAGTTTCTCCTACTGTCCCATGTAAGAGAAACTGTACAGGACAATAAATGCAGAGCAGAGAGCAGCAGTGGGCCCTCTCCCGGCATGTGCCCGACTAGGAGCTGACGCCAGCCCTGATAGTGATCCTCCTGAACTTCAACTCAATTTAAAATGGCTGCTCGTGAATATTCACTAGGGTGACCAGCCGTGCCAAGAATACATCATTTATCATCTTTCTCTAAATGTTGCCATTTGACTGACCTATCACCTTACACTCACTGCTGAGTAACAGTGAATGTAATAGGTCAAAACCCTCACTCAATAAGCTACAAGCTCCACCCTAGAGAAGGGCTCAGAGATGGAAAAACCCTTAGATTCATCCACACCTAATTAAAATTGGGACAGTAAAAAGTAAAAGATGTTATTTAATGGAATAATCCTGAGATAATATAATATATAAAGATAATATTAAGATAATTAGAATGATAGTAATAGGAAATTAACTCAGATGAAGATGACAGCAGATAATAAACTAAAGTAATGCCAAATTAGAATAAATAAATATTAATATACAAAAGTGAATAAAGCATAAAGAGAAAAATAAACCAGATCAGCTACTAGCTTGAAGGCTATATACACCTTGTAAGCAAAACATGTTTTTATATTAATGTATTTTGTGTTTTTAAACAACTTTCAAAATCACTTTTATTAAAAAATATTACGGTTTTCGGTAAACAGGGGTAAAATATTAAATATACCTACGGAATAAAAACATTGGATCAGATGAAAGTAATATCCTTCAAAAAAAGTAATTTTTTGCACTAAAATTCTCTTTTTTTTCCCCCCCTACAATGTTCTTAATGGGCTTTATATGAAAAATGCATGTATTTCTCACTGTTTGAATATCTGAAACATTGGGAACTATGCCCAAAGTGTTTTATAGTGTGTTAAACTAAGGATATTTACAAAAAAAAATAGGTATTACAGTTAAATTTAGGCCTATTTATTATCAATTGGTCCATTATTTCAGTCAATATCAACACCAACAATACCCTTAAATTACCGTTTAAAATCGAGAGAATATTGGGTTGGGAAATAAAAATCAGATAAAGTCAAACTTGTCAATTTTCGTATTTTAACATGTTTCAACCACACAAATTGCCGCAACTATGTCCAGTGTTACCTAAGATGCCATCAGAACTGACTGAACAGCTGAATATTTTCTAAAGCCGACCATGTACATAAAAATGTTTGCCCATAAATGACAATTTATGGTCATGAAACGGGTCAATATTTTATAGATAGATAGATAGATAGATAGATAGATAGATAGATAGATAGATAGATAGATAGATAGATAGATAGATAGATAGATAGATAGATGATAGATAGATAGATAGATAGATAGATAGATAGATAGATAGATAGATAGATAGATAGATAGATAGATAGATAGATAGATAGATAGATAGATAGATAGATAGATATAGAGGTAGATAGATATAGAGGTAGATAGATATAGAGGTAGATAGATAGATAGATAGATAGATAGATAGATAGATAGATAGATAGATAGATAGATAGATAGATAGATAGATAGATAGATAGATAGATAGATAGATAGATAGATAGATAGATAGATAGATAGATAGATGATAGAGTTTTATAAATATTGTCATTTATTGGTTGCTCAGTTTACGGGATTTTGTTAATTTAATTATGATATAGAACTGGTTATTTTCATTTATGAATGTTCGATGTTAAACATGTTGATGTACTGGGACACATGTATTTTCAGTAGATAAGTGGGTACAAAACTTAAAGTTTTGTTAATTAATCTGTCATCTGTGCGAGAAATTATTATGTTTACAATAGTTTTCACAATTATCTGATCATGTATAAGAAATATCTTCGAATGAACAGTTTAAAGGAGAGGTCTCATAAAGAATGACATTTAGTAAATCAAAAGTTAGAGCAGTAGCCAAAGTTTGGTAATTGCTGAAGCTATATGTGAATCCAAAATGTTGTGCTATTTAGTAAACCCTTAATGCAAAATTATATACATGTATGTCATCAGTGGGAGGTAATTCCAGTACGATGCTGTACATGTATGACAAATGACTGACAGCCACACTCCCACAATACCGGTTGGGATTGGAGAAAATTCTGATCCTCATAATCTAACCCTTAATCAGTACTGATCGTGGTGTCGAGAAAGTGCGGGAATTCTCTTTGTCCCATGACTGTCAGCTCCAACATTGCAATGACTTGGGCAAATGGTTAAATACTAACAGATCTGTTAGGTCTAAGTTGGAAGTACCCCTCTAATATCCCTCAGTCTTTAAGAAAATATAGGATTTTTTAGTTGTTTTTTTTAACCCCTTAGTGACCAGCCCATTTTAGGCCCTAATGACCAAGCTATTTTATTCGTTTTTCTATAGTCGCATTCAAAGAGCTATAACTTTTTTATTTTTTCATCTACATAGCTGTATGAGGACTTGTTTTTTGCGGGATTAGTTGTACTTTTTAATAGCACCATTTTAGGGCACATATAATTTTTTTTATTAACTTTTATTAACTTTTTTGGGGGGGATTATGAAAAAAAACTGAAATTCCACCATTGTTTTATGCGTTTTTAAATTGACGCCGTTCACTGTGCGGCGTAAATAACATGTTACCTTTATTCTATGGGTCGGTACGATTACGGCGATACCACATATGTAGATGTTTTTTATGTTTTACGACTTTTGCACAATAAAAACTCTTTTGAATTAAAATTATTTGTTTTTGCATCGTCGCTTTCCAAGAGCCGTAACTTTTTTATTTTTCCATCAATGTAGTGATTTTTTGGGCTTGTTTTCTGCGGGACAAGACGTAGTTTTGAATGGTACTGTTTTGGGGTGCATGGGACTTATTGATTCATTTTTATTATGACTTTTTTGGGGGGCAATAGAAAAAAATGTCGCCATGGTTATTTGAGTTTTTTTTTTTTTACGATGTTCACCTTCCGATTTAAATTACATATTAACTTTATTAATGGAGTCATTACGGTCGCGGCGATACCATATATGTGTACTTTTATTTATTTTTTGCACTTTTACTAAATAAAACCACTTTTTATGGAAAAAAATGTTTTTATTTATTTTTTTACTGTCATTTTTATTATTAATCTTTATTTCACATTTATTACTTATTTTATTAGTCCCACTAGGAAACTTTACTGTGCAATCTTCAGATCGCTGCTATAAAGCTTTGGTATACTTCGTATACCAGAGCATTATAGCCTGTCAGTGTAAATCTGACAGGCAATCTATTAGGATGTGCCTCCGGCGCGTCCTAATAGGCATATGTCCAGGGCAGACCTGGGGGCTTTTATCAAGCCCCCGGCTGCCATGACAACCCATCAGAGACCCGCGATTGTATTTGCGGGCCGCCGATGGGTGACAGAGGGAGCTCACTCCCTCTTTAAACAAGTTAAATGCCGCGGTCGCTATTGACGGCGGCATTTATCGGGTTAAACGGCCGTGATCGAAGTAAACTTCGATCGCAGGCGTTGGAGCAGGAGCTCAGCTGTCATCAGACAGCAGAGCCCCAGCTCCAGCCTGCACGGGAGACCCGTGCAGGACTTAGACTAGGCTCACGTGAAAAGGCGTCAGCCTAGCCTAAGGCCCCTTAGTGACGAACGTGAAAAGGCGTATTGTTGGTCACTAAGGGGTTAAACAAAGACTTTCTGAAAGGGGTATTTTCATTTTCTAATTGCCATTTTGACATAATATTCCGACCAGTGGGGGTTTGACTTTTGAGACCCTTGCCAATCCTGAGAACAAGATGAGGTCCCTTCAGCACTTCTGCACAACAGAGTAGACCAGGAGCGCCTCTAGACAGCAGTAGATCCGGAACGCCTATGTGCAGAGAAAAACTGTAGGTTGTCCAGAATTAGAAAAAACATGACTACTTTATTCCAAAAATAGTGTCACACCTGTCCATGGGTTTTGTCTATTGCTTCTCAGCTCCAATGAAGGGAATAGGTTTGAGCTGCATTTCCCCACTTCCACCTGTGGACAGGTGTGGTGCTGTTTCTGGAAGATTGCAACCATGTTTTGCTATAACTGGATGACCTTTAAATAGCACTGTAGCTCCTTTATTCTGAGGATCGGGGGAGGTACTGACAGTCGTACCCCCACTGACCGGGAAGGGAATGGCATATTCTAGCGTTATGCCATAACTTTCTATATTGGGAACCCCCCTTTAAGATTAGAGAAGATAAATTACTTACTTATTTATCCTCTATTGCTATTGTGCCTCCCAGTAGATACTGTTTAAACATGGCATCCAGTGTAAAAATGACCTCATTACGCTGCGTCCATGTGGTCACATCATCCCCGACTTGGTGTATCTGTAGCTGTGCACACAGCACAGTGGGAGCAGAATAATAAAAAAAATAACTACGTAAGTGCTTTTTTATCTTATTTTTGCCAAACATTTTTCATAAAATTTTTATTGTTGCTTTATATTGGTATTTGTTTAATAAAGTAGATGCAAATCTTTTACAACAGTCCTTATTAAAGTGAAATGCAGCAAATTGTTTGGTTATTTGAAGAACGGAAATTATGTAATGTCCCCTTCTTTTGTCATGTATTTTCACAAACCTTTCTTAAGAACCTTTGAGAGATAATGCTGTAATAGGCTTTACAGTATAAATCTATCACATTTTCCATTTGGGTCGCAATGCTTGTTTTGTTGTGTTATAAACCACTAAGTCTGTAAGTCCATCCTGCAATTTAAAGGGCCATAACCGCTTTCTTTCTCTTTGTCATTAGAGAATGTAAGACAGATAAAGTATGTGACACAGCTGCGTCAAGTCTTAAGAATAGACAGAACTATCCTACTAACTAATAACCTAGTAGTAATGCTGTCATGACTAGCGCTATCATAAAATAGACGCTCGCTCAACATAGTGAGTGCACTATCCATTAACACCACAATGTGGATGTTTATTGCAAGTCCTATGTTATTCTTGTCCTACCTTCTACTTCCTAATGGAGGAAGTTACTGTTCCACTGGATACAAAGTTCTTCAAGGGCTATCACTGACAATATAATAGGGAGTCGACGGACCAGACTATATATCACCAAGCACTCATAATTCTAAAAAAAAGTACATTTAATAAGCAACATATAACTTCTTACCATTTTAAATGTTAAGATTTCCAGGAAATTTTTAAAGTACATGTCTTCCTGGAATAACACTAGGCAAAAATATAGGAGCTGGATTGCTGGATATACATTAGAGCCCCATGATGTAAAACTTTATTTTATTTCCTTCACTTATCATTTGTTCACATAGTATCTAACTTACTGTTTTAGCCCAGTCATAAAATAATGATTATTTAAAACTGTGGCGTATCAACAACATAGTCCACAGTGTTGTGCAATATCTTAAAAATCCAACAACCAAATACAATAAATGCAATAATCACAGTGGGACCGTACGTACAGCCCCTGAGTTGTATGGAGCAGTAATAAAGTGCCCAAAAATGATAAGGGGGCTTACTGTACCTTCATATGCTTCCATTTTCACACAGAATACAGAGTGTTTTTCTCCCAGATTCGGTTTAAATCTGGCAGAAAACATAATGCCATGCTCGATCGTACATTGCTTCTTGAGAAGAATAACCTTGTAATACAGCGATGCAAGGAGCACCATATGGCAGCACAAAGCCTGCCTGCGGCTCTGTAGGTTGGAGCCACTGAGACACAATGTGCCCTCTTGCAGCCTGCTGTACATGGCTTCGCCATGTGAATTAGTCTTTACTGTCTTTTAATCCATTGCTCCTTTATTTCTGTTAATCCAGCAATTTACCAAATTAAACCCAAATAATTTATTTCAACTGAAATTACAAAGTAGTCCAGGCATTTTAATTCAGAATTTCCCAACATTTGTTGGGATGACATTTTAGAGGACATGAATATACCTCTAGAATTACGGAAGTCCTGTGCATGATGATTTTGTGGGACCTTGCCATTTTTCTGTCTGTACTCAGAATTAACCTAGACTCCCCTCCCATGTAAGATTAAAGTGGGGTTTCCAGCCAGTAAAAAGTGATGGTCAGGGCCGATTCTAGCTTTTCTGCACCTGAGGCGAAAGTTGAAATGGCGCTCCCCAGACCTTGATTGACATCCCCCTGCCTGTTGCATATCACTAGCAGCCTCCTCCAACTCTTGTGGATGCGCTGTTGCCTTGTACTCCCCTGGCATGTGCGGTGAAGCGATGATGCCGGGCAGAGTACACCTCACTGAACGGTGCGTGCCCAAGTAGTACAAGGCAATGGTGCACCCAAAAGTTGGAGGAGACTGGTAGGATTGTATTACAGCCAGGGGAATGTCAATCAAGCATCGAAAAGTGGGTTTGGAGGCAGGACTATGTGACTATTCAGGATAGCGGTACCGCCACACGACCCTTTAATGAGTGATTAGCATTCAAAATCCCTGTGACTTGAACAAAGGCCAAAACTTGTATGGCCAGACAGCCCAGGGTCCATTGAAGGACCCCAGGGCTGTCTGAACATATTTCCTGTTGTTAGGGCATACTGCCTAACAACTGCCTGCGTACAATCAGTACACAGGCTAATGTACTGGCATAAAGATTTATGCCAGTACATTACAGTTAAAAAAGCGAAATTAAAAATCCCTTCATGGGATTAAAAAAAAAAGTGAAATTAATGTAAAAAAAAATTATTGTTAATTAAAAAAAAAAAGTTAAAAATTACACAGAAATACAAATTTTTTACAATAAATAAACTTTTTAAAATATAAGTCCCAAAACATGAAATAATATAGACATATTTGGTATCGCCACGACTGTAACAACCTGATCAACAAATGTATAACATTATTTATGATTATCGGTGTATGGTGTAAACAAAAAATATTAAAACTGCAGCGGAACTGCTTTTTTTCTGCATTTTCGCCAAAATAAAATGTATATAAATTAAAGATAATTTATTTGTACCAAAAAATGGTACCTAGATAAAGTGCAACTCGTTCCGCAAAAAACAAAGTCTCATACAACTACGTCGAGCAAAAAATAAAAATGTTATGAGCGCCGGGATCCAAAGAGGGAAATCTAAAAAATTGTTCTGTCCTGAAGGCCAAAATTGTCCGCGTCCTTAAGGGGTTAAATATACAATGAACTGAAAACAATTCCATCTGCCTTGCAATTTTGTTATTATAAATATATCCTATATAGTTACAGCTCCAGAACCAAGCTCATAAATATGTACAACACCAGAACCAAGCTAATACATATATATAATACCAGAGCCAAGCTCAGTACATATATACAGCTCCAGAACAAGCTCAGCACATAAATACAGCACCAGAACAAAGCTTAGCACATAAATACAGTACCAGCACAAATACAGCTCAATTTAGTGCAACCCCTGCCGTATAGGTTTGTACGGCATAAAACTACAGCTCCTAGCATGGCCCGAACAATGGTAAGGATATGCTGGGAGTTGCTGTTTCACAAAAAAATCATACCACCCATCATCTCGCTGCAGATCATACAGTGACTACAGTACTGATTAGAGGCAGAATAAACATTTACATTAAGTGACTCATCGGTGACGTCTCAGATTCTAGTTCTTTTTTTCTTTTCTTCTCCATCCGGTCCAGACCTCTGTGATGACATCTCCCGGCCTCAGCCCATTAGTGCAGAGTTTGCCACTCAGATGTCTTCAGCTTCTCACTTCTCAAACATTTCTGCACCTATAAACGAATATAAAATTCATATGGTGCCACACACTACACCCTAAATATAATAACGCCATACACTGCACCTCTAATTATAATAGCACCATACACTGTGTCCCACACACACACACACAGCGCCCCCTGTAACTAGTGCCCCCCATAGAGCACCTATAGATAGTGCCATACATAGATCTTGCTGTAGATAACCCCATAGAGCCCGCTGTAGTTAGTCCCACACATATGTAGATAGTGCCTCACTTATAGCTCCCCCTGTAGATAGTGACACCCATAGAGCCCCCTGTAGATAGCGCCTCACATATAGCTCTCCCTGTAGATAGTGCCACACATATGTAGATAGTGCCCTACATAGATCCCCCTGTAGATAGTGACACCCATAGAGCCCCCTGTAGATAGTGCCTCACATATAGCTCCCCCTGTAGATAGTGTCCCACATATATCCCACCCCTGTATATAGTGCCCCACATATAGCCCCCCTGTATATAATGCCCCACAAAAAGCTCCGCTGTAGATAGTGCCTCACATATAGCTCCCCATGTAGACAGTGCCTCACATATAGCTCCCCCTGGAGATAGTGCCTCACATATAGCTCCCCCTGTAGATACTGCATCACATATAGCTCCCCCTATAGACAGTGCCTCACATATAGCCCACTCCTGTAGATAATGCCCCACATATAGCCCCTTGTATATAATGCCCAACATATAACTCCCCCTGTAGATAGTGCCTCACATATAGCTCCCCCTGTATATAGTGCCTCACATATAGCTCCCCCTGTAGATAGTGCCTCACATATATCTCCCCCTGTAGATAGTGCCTCACATATAGCCCCCCTGTAGATAGTGCACTACATATAGCCCCTCTGTAGATAGAGCCCCCCATGTAGATATTGCCACTCACAGTTTTATTAGGAAAAAAAACTTTACATACTCATCTGATCCCGTTCCTGCACCGTCCTGTGGCAATGCAGGCCTGCTCTCTTCTGAGCAGGTCTGCTGGGGCTGAATGACGCTGGCGGCGTGATGCCGTCATCATGCCACTTGTGTCATTGAAAGGCGCTGATTGACAGGGCAAGTCATTCTGCCCTGCTAATCAGCACCTTTGAGCGATGCAAGCGGAGTGATGACATTATCGTGCCGCTTGTTTCGTTGAAAGGCGCTGATTGGCATGGCAAATCATTCTGCTCTGCCAATCAGTGCCTTTCAATGATGCGCCGCTGGTGTCATTGAAAGGCGCTGAATGGTCGGGCACGGAAGGTGCCCAGACATTCAGTGCTTATGCATGTAAATATATCTGCGTCCTATAGATGCAGGTACAATTATAGTGCAGGAGGGGGTGGTGGCGGCTGGTTTTAGTGGCGCCGCCGCCCCCTCAGAAAGGTAGCAGGCCACCGCCTGAGGTGAGAAGCTCATCTCGCCTCATGGACTGTGCGGCCCTGTTGATGGCCTATCCTCAGGATAGGCCATCAATAGCTGATGGGTCGGCGTTTGACTCCCAGGACTCCCCCATCAGCTGATTTTAAATGGGTGCAGCGCTCGTACAGGTCCTGCTTCCTCTTCATTTCTACTTGCTCACTGTGGTTCTAGTGGCGATTCACAGGTATTGCAGCCTTCTCTCCCATTCACTTTAATGGGAGAAAAGACTGCAATACCTATGAATCATCGCTAAATGCGTGTCGAAGATTCACAGTGAGCGCTGCACCCCATTCAAAACAGCTGATCGGGGGGTCCAGGGATTTGGACTCTGACCCATCACCTGAGGATAGACCATCAATTTTAACTGGCTGGAAAACCCCTTTAAGTAATTACCAATGTTTCTTTTATTTTTTCTTTAAAGAACTTGCAATGCTTAGAAGATACAAGAATCCAGCCTTACAAATATTCCAACTGTGCTGGATGACTAGAAGTTTGCTGTCATTGTGTTTCTGGGGTACATTAATAAAAAGGATAGCTGTTATAGAAACCTCATCATCATCATCAGCAGAAAGATAAGCTTGACCCTGAAGGTTTAAATGACCTTGAGGATACATGACCAATACCTTGTCCCCACCTATTTGTCACTGACTCAGAACTTCCAAATCCAGGGCCACATATTTGGATGACAGTAATGATATGCATATGTTTTATATGAGCAATCTTATCCCAGTCACTCCTCTGACACCATCAGAATATAACACTGCCCTGCAGATCATGGTAGCGGCTTGGCTGCTACAAACATGTTCAGAGCGCAGCACACGGATACGTCATGCTTACTTCACGTTTGAGTAAAATCGTTAAAAATCATCAAAGCGATCTTCAACATCTATTAAGCAGAATGGGTTTGCTAGCTCTACCCATGCTTTATAAATTATTTTATAGCTCTTATTGATGTGAGAATACATATGCAAACAATAAAGGGCTTTAAAGTATTTATTAGAAGTGTGCTGGTCATTAACGATGTGTAGTATATGTGAGTTTCCCTTTAAAATTCAAAGTACATTACCTATGTAATACAGAGCAGGGGTAGAGGTTCTGTCCTCAAATAAACACCTTATAGAACACAGGGATCTATGTCCTGGCACGTTTGTGGCTGTTAATATAATTATATGTATAACATGTAATTATTATATATTCTGTCTGTGGGACACATGTAAAATAACAGATTATATTTCTTTGTGTCACCTTGCGTGCAAAGATCTCACAAGTGATGGTTCCTGTTTTAACTGACTGTGTTAGAATGAGGCCTTATGCCATGTTCACATTCACACCAGTCAGATGTGACATGTAAAGCAACAGGAAAATATGAACTCTCCATTAAATAGTGCATTACTGCGGTGTTAGTTTCTCCATACCTTTCTGTTATGAACCACAGCAAGCTCCATATTGTATGCAGTATATGTGGGTATGACTTGTTTATATCCAATGTGGATGGTTAATACAAAATCTGAGCTAGTAAAAGTATAAGAACTCATGCACATGACTGAATTATATCTTTGTACAATTTCCGAGTTGTACAGATTTATTCTAAAAATCGATGGCCTTGTACTGTACCTTCAACATAAAAAAATCATGTCATGTTCCTTTGGATACCATATTACGGAAATATTCTCACCTAGGAGCATTCCATGATATGAATTTGTAGGAACGTGCCAATAGCTCTACTGTGTGCATGAGGCCTTAGGTTACTCCCAATTTCTATAGCTTGCAAAGCTATAACAGAGTATGGTTTTGGCAGAGCTACTCCTAAAACTGCCATGGACCCAGAGTCTTCTTTTCTCGGTTTTCATATCAATTTGTGAGAAAATAAGGTTAGGTATTTACTCAGAGGAGTAGCTAGGGGTTTAGCACAGGAGGGGGCCAAACACCTCTTAGTGGGCCCCAACCCAGTGGGCCCCTTAATGCATGTTTACATGCAGAGGCGCATCCGGCGGGGTCATGCTTATAGTTTAACTAGTATAGAAAACCTGTTACACGGGTTTGCTAGCAAAAGGAATGCAGTGGTCTGTTAATATATATAAATGCTCCCCATAGCTTCCCCCACACTGTATAATGCCCCCCATAGATGCCCCCACACAGTATAATGCTCCCCATAGCTGCCCCCACACAGTATAATGCTCCCCATAGTTTCCCCCACACAGTATAATGCCCCCATAGCTTCCCTCACACAGCATATTGCCCCCTATAGCTGCCCCCACACAGTATAATGCCCCCCATATCAGCTCCTCCCACAGTATAATGCCCCATCATAGCTGCCCCCACAGTATAATGCCCCCCATAGCTGCCCCATACAGTATAATGCCCCCCATATCTTCCCCCACACAGTATAATGCCCCCATAGCTGCCCCACACAGTATAATGCCCCCATAGCTGCCCCCACAGTATAATGTCCCCCATAGCTGCCTCCACACAGTATCATGCACAATAGCTGCCCCAACACAGTATAATGGCCCCCATAGCTTCCCCCATACAGTATAATGCCCCCATAGCTGCCCCCACACAGCATAATGCTCCCCATAGCTGCCCCCACAGTATACTGCCCCCCCTCCCTCCCATACACAGTATAATGCACCATCTCTCTCCCATACAGAGTATAATGCCCCCCCCCTCCCTCCCATACACAGTTTAATGCCCCCCCTCCCTCCCATACACAGTTTAATGCCCCCTCCCTCCCATACACAGTATAATGCCCCCCTCCCTCCCATACACAGTATAATGCCCCCCCCCTCCCATACACAGTATAATGCCCCCCTCTAGGTTATGATATAGTACCTCACGGAGGCACCATACTACTACACAGAGTTTTTACTGGTCCGTAACATGGACCTGTAGGGACTCTGTATTACCACCACAGGGTCCATGTGCCCCTACTTGGGATCATTGTGTTAAGAGGAAAGAACGTGTTAGGGGGAACGTATGAAAGTTTCTATTTGGTTACCTTCAATGTCAATGTAGCTACCGCTGAAGCATATTTCCTCTCACTCGACATGATTAATGGAACAAGTATGTTTTGGTTTGCACCTTGTTAGTACATCCACCTACAAAACCATAACAAGGCTAATGCACTATTTTGCCTTCCTGATGAATCTCCATTTTCTCTTTCACATCAGTTCCGATCCAGGACCTGGGACCTCTTTGATGTTCTAAACAAGAAGATATCAGTAGCCGGACCTAAATCCAAAAAAAGCAAACTGTGGAATACACACATTCAACTCTCCGAACTGAACTTTTTTGAAGTATAATTTATGTGTCTAGATATCGGTCGAAAAACCCTTTAAATGTAATAGACCTACAAAGTTGACATGTTAGTGTTGTAATGCTGCCTGCAGGTTGCGTGCTGCAATTTAAATAATTAAACCTGGTCATGATATGGTCTTTTAAATGCAAAATAAAATAATTACACATTTATTCTATATTATCCTTTCTCATATTGTGTTAAAAGGTGTCCTGCTGCACTTAGAGAGACGGAACAGACTACCTAATGCTACCAAATCATGTGTTCTAGTAAATATGCCGGTGGTAAAACAAATGCCGGGATAGATAATTCTCTCTCATAAATGTGCATACAGTTTTATATTTTATATAATAATATGCATGAAAGTGAAACATTCTAATTAGAAAATAAAACAATAATTACATGCTGAATCCTTGCAAAAGATTTATGGTATATATAAATAACACAAGTAAAAAGGCAAAAAAACATTAATCAGGGAGGTATTAAAAGATGACGGGGAGAAAATCTCTTTTTAAAGAATTTAAAGATACATGGATCACTTCAGTCATGTCTCCTGTGTTATACTAAAAATCGGAGTATTCAATGGGTGGAAAGTTATTTTCTTAATTCATTAGAACCACCATTTTCATCTATTTATCGTACGTTTTATTAATGTAAATGTATGTATCTATTACCGTTGGATATATTTACATTGAAAATTTCATAAATAGGTTATCGTCTTTGGACAATCCTTCTTTGTTTCAAGAATATCACAAAAATAAGATATACTAAAATAAGTAATAAAAAAGAAACTACAATATATAAAGTAAAAAACAAAAAGCACACTGCCCATGCCAACCCAAACCATTGCCATAGCCATTTTGTTTACCCAAAACGATACATATTATTTATCAAAATAAAAAAGGACCATTTACGACCAAAACACTCTGGTCTTTAAGAGGTTAAAATATTTTCTGGGCACCTCAGAATGTTTGTACATTTGGGCATTTACATTAACCATCATGAAATAAGATCTACCTCTTTACATAAGTGGCAAGTTGTCAGACATGTTAGCGTTATATAAATAAACATTATTATTTTTCTTAATATAACATTCCAGAAACTCAATCACTTGTTTTTTGTCTAAAAAAAAAACATTTAAAAAACATTTTCTTTACTATGGGAAAAACCAATATTTTCATTGTGGCATTTATGACCTGGCAAATTCTTAAAAAATGATGTCTTGTTCACATGGTCATTAAAACTCTCAATCTATATTTGCATCTAGTTCAAAGTTTGAGCCGTCACACAAGAATCCAGCCACTCACCATGTTAGGGTCTGTTGACATCACGTGTCCTTTTGACTCCGTCGGGCTGATACACGTCAGTATACTTTTTTTTTTGGAGGGTGGAATAAGGTATTATACTACGCTATTCTATCCTGAGGGATCCTGCAAAAAAAAAAAAACGGGGATTCCGGCGGGGGGAAAGCTAACTCCTGATGTCATTGTCCATGTATGGACAGTGACATCAGGGGCTTTCAACTACGGAGTAACCGGCCAGAGCATCGGTAGTGCTCTGGCCGAGGACTCTGGGACTGGAGAAGCCCCAGACATTACGGTCCATATCTAGACAGTAACGTCAGGGGCTCGCTCTAGTAGCGGAATGCCCAGCCAGAGTGTTGCCTACGCTCTAACCAGGTATTCTCGCATTACAAAGCCCCTAAGGGCACATTCAGACGTGGCAGAATTTTTCCGCTGCAAATGATGGTGCAGATTTGTTGCAATCTGCACCAACATTTGCATATTTGACAGGTAATTCAAATATTGCAAATGTCAGAGCGGAGTTGCCACAGATTTCAGTTTTTGCATTGAAAAGGCTGAAATCCGCAGTGAAATTCTGCTTCTTCTCCGCAACAGACAGTGCATGCTGCGGAGGGATAATTCTGCACTGCAGCCTATGGTCCGCAGCGGAGTTTTCCCACAACGTCTGAACTACCTTGCCTAAAAATGTATTGAAACATATGTAAAAAACTGTCCGCAGCGGAATTCCACAGCAATTCCGCCACGTCTGAACGTGCCCTAAGAGATAGTGCAGGGTCCAGTACAGTAAATTCAGTTACTCAATGCAATGATCAGTTGGAAGCATATTCTTTTTATCATGTTATCTTATTCACTTATAGTTTCACTCAATATACATATCAGCCTTATGGGTAATATAAATACATCCCCATCTTCCAGAGAAAATAAGTCTATGATATATATATATATATATATATATATAGAATAGGCTTTGTTCTCGCTGGCTTTATGGCTACGAAGGAAAGCTCCAACAAAACTTGTGATATGTCTAGAACAGTGCCTGGGGAGGGTAGGGGGTACGAGTATGAGCATGACACAGGGATTCAATGATCACCAAATAAGTAATTCCTTGTTTCATGCACTGCTCCTTTAAAGGCCTAAAGGATCGGTGCATGAAACAAGGCATTCTCTCTTTGGTAATCATTGAACCCCTGTGTCATGCTCATACACGTACCCCCTACCCTCCCCAGGCACTGTTCTAGACATATCACAAGTTTTGTTGGAGCATTTCTTTGAATCCATAAAGCCAGTGTGAACAAAGCCTATTCCGTATATATATATATATGTGTGTGTGCGCGTGTGTGTGTGTGTGTGTGTGTGTGTGTGTGTGTGTGTGTGTGTGTGTGTGTGTGTATATATATTATAGACTTATTTTCTCTGGAACATGGAGATCTTTATATTTTATTCATAAGGTGAGTTTGGATAATGAGTGAAACCATAAGTGAAAAAGATAAAAGAATATGCTTCTGGTGGTTAAGTATGGTGTACTACAGGCGTTTCTGCATGCAGATAAACCTCATTCAATCATTCAATGGGGCTAATCTGCCTGTGGCTACCCAGCGCTGTTTTCACTGCAGAATTAAATGTGTTTTTCTTCAGCGATGCAGTTTTCAATTACACCCTGTATGAACCACATATGAACAATGGAGCGGTTTCCCTTTGGGAAAAATGGGAGGCTTTTTACAACCAGAATTCACGCTGTTTTCGACGTGGAAAGCACAAATTTTCTGCCGTGTGAACAAAGCCCTACAAAGTGAGTGGTTGGATTCTGGATGTTAAGATAAGGAAAACAATAACAATAATAATCTTTATATTTTTTGTCATGTCTGACCTGTCAAAAAAACAAAAACGCCATTAAAAAAAAAGCTTGAAATTCATGGTGTTTTTACAAGGGTTTAAAAACTGTGTGTGTGAAGGAGGTCTTATTTCTTCTCAAAATTGACAACAGCTCCTTACCATTCCCCTTTCCAATTTGGTGTGTCTCTACACAGAATGACACTTTCAGCATGAATATGTGTGTGGGGACACTCCCAATTTATTCATATCTTTCTAAGAGGAATAATATAGGAACGGCACAACGCAGAGTTCTAAGAAAAAAATAACCAGCATTATTGATTTATGGCAAAAAGCAAGTATTTACTAAAACAGAGAAATTATCCGTAGTGGATATGATGTTTCTGTTTTGTAAAAGATTTCATTGCATAAGCCCTCGTTCACATCTGCGTTGGAGGCTCCATTAGGGGCCTCAGTCGCAGATCCGGCCTAGATTACCGGAGACAATAGCGCGTAAAATCACGGACACCCCGACAGAAAGCCGACGTAACCTATTAAAGTCAATGGGTTCCGTTGGCTACCGTTGCTTCCGTTATTCCCTTGTTTTGCTCCTCTAACGGAGCAGAGTAACGGAACACACACAGGTGTGAACTAAGCCTTATATACGAATCTATAAGGCTTATGTTTTATTCTTACTAGGTAGAGAAGCAAGCTATGCTCTTCTGCCTGTCTGGATAAATGTGATCCTAAACGAACCAGACAGCAATACAACGACAGCAGTGTAAGCAGAGCCATTAACTATAATATATGCCAGATCAAGATGCACCCACATTTAGATGTAAGATAAGACGGGAAAAAATGTCCACACCTACTTCCAGATATAAGAAAACATTTTAGAGACTTCCGGTTCCGGCGCTGACATGTGAGGAGGGAGAAAGGAGCTCTCCAGATCTACGGGACATAAAAATCGACTAAGATATCCAGCTAACACGTGGAAAAACGTTACAAAGATCAGCACTGACCTAGCAAGCTGCACCCGACACATACGGGAGAAACCGGAGAGATCAGACACCTCCCGCGCTCATCGGCAGATTTTAGCGCAGGAAACAGGGAGCGGAGCCGGCCAGAAAACACGGGACCAAGACAAGTTCTAATCCGCACAGCACCGGATCGGCAGGGCACAGAAACCTGACTGAAGCAGGTAGCAGGTACCGGGGTCTCCCCATACTTACTGCTAACGCGGTCTGGTTAGTTTTGGCGCCAAATACCGGAGCGAGATAGAGGAGGTGAAGAGGCTCCATCTTGCCGCGGCTCACAGCCCTAAACAACGCGCTGTCTGAGCCATAGACAGGTTGGGCACAGCTGGCGTTAACCCCGACACATATAACAGGCAAGAGGTCCCGATATAGACAGCTTTATAGACGGTGTTATACAGATTGCAAAAGCGGTGGGACCGTCTTTGAAGACAGACGCCTGTAACATGACATTGTGAGTGAGGGAGCGCCATTTTACTACAGCGCGATCAGACCACGTGTTTGACAACAGCACATTCGCCAGCGGCACGCATAGCCTGTCATAGTCGGTAATCGATTCAAGAAACAGGGGCCGAGCAACGGGTGCAAATAAAAATGCCACCGGTCACCAGAAAAGACAAGCAGGCAGCAAGTAGGCCATCCTCAGACCAGGAAGAGACAATGTCAGATGAGGAAGGTGGGGAGGAGACCTCGAGTTCAATGAAAATTGATTACAGAAAACTGGCTATGGAGGTAGCCAAGCGTATAACACCCGACATACAAGACACACTGGCCAATACCATATCAACCTCACTGAAGGCACTGCAAAGCGAGGTATCACAACAGGGTATACGTCTAGATGAAGTAGAGCAAAGAATATCCCTGTTAGAAGATGAAGCAGCAGACACGCATGGCGCACTTCAGGAGCTATTGGCCGAAAAACAAAAGATGTTATCCAAAATAGATGACCTGGAGAACAGATCGAGACGGAACAACGTGCGAATAGTGGGAATACCAGAATCAGTACCAGCCACGCAACTAAAGCACATCTGTGAATATGATCTACCAAAGATGCTGAATATGGAGGGGCCATGTAAAGTTGAAAGAGTGCATAGAGTGGGTCCAGACAGACAGACTCTGCCGCAACACCAAGGCGCACTAAAGAGAGCGCGACAAGTCATAGTACGCTATCTTGATTATGCTGACAAGGAAGCGCTGCTGCGCATGTACAAAACCAGACGGGGCCCGACGAAATTAAACGGCATCACAGTCATGTTATTTAGTGATTACTCCGCGGAAGTTTCAAAGAAACGAAAGCTATTCAGCAGAATCTGCACAGCGTTCCACAAGCGGGGACTTAAGTTCCAATTGCTATACCCAGCGATTTTAAAGGTAACAACTCCAAGTGGCACCCAGTGGCGGATTATCATATGGGCGATTCGGGCGGCCGCCCGGGGCCCGAGGCTCCCAGGGGGCCCATGGCAGCCCGAACCGCACATCATCTTGCAAAGTTACTTATTCAGCGCGCTAGCGCTGCTAACTAACGAAGATGAGGGGAGGAGCAGGGAATTGGCCGGGAAAGGGGTAGGACACGCCTCCCTGACAAGTGCGGGCCGCCGCCATTGAGTAACAGAACAGCGAGGGACGGCTGTTCTGTTACTCCGAATCTGCAAGACGGTCGGTCACCGGCGCTGAGGTCAGTACAGCAGGCTTATCCTCCTTCCCAACTGGTTCCCGACCGCTGGCTGTATTTTTACGGCCAGCGGTCAGGGACGGGTCCTTAAAACCCGAGCCATAGACTTTCTACGGCTCGGGTTTTAACTTGCTGCCCGCGCGATCGGGTCTCCGGCTGTCAGTGACTGCCGGGGACCCTGAGGAAAAGACAGAAGCAGCTTTCGCTGCTTCTGTCTTCTCCGATGTCTTCTTACACAGCGTTCAATGAACGCTGTGTATAGGAATAGAGACAGCAGCAGCGGCGCTGTCTCTATTCCTCCCGGTGATCATGTGACTGTTCACATGATCGCCGGGTGCCGTTAGTGGCAGGCTGCTGCTGGGTCTAACTAGACCCAGCACAGCCCTATTAGTGACAATCGTCACTATGAGAGGGCTGATTTCCCCTGTAACTGGGGCTGCTGTGCAGCTCCAGTTACAGTGGAAAAACATGGTGTAAAAGAAAGAAAAAATATATATAAAGTTCCCCAAAGGTCTTTTTTGACCTTTGAGGAACAGACCACAGTAATAAAAAAATAGGAAAGTAAAGTGCAAAAAAAAATGAAATAATAAATACACATAAAATACCCACCCCAATAAAAACCGTCCCCCCCCCCCCGCCAATCATTGTTGTAACGCTAGCGCTGACCCAATTACCCTAATATAGACATGTAATATATTAACATTTACGGTAAACAATGACGATTACAAATAAAAGGTCTATTTTAGGGTAAAACTATGTTATTACCAAAAAAAATAGCTGAAACGTAAAAAAGCTTATTTTTTTACTATTATTTTCAAACTTTATGAATAAAAATTCTAAAATAGCAAAAAAGGTGTGTATAAAAACGCTAAAAAAAAAGAAACATGCATTGTCTACGGAAAAAACGTCGCAAAAATCACGTCGTTTTTATTTCTTTTTTATAAAAATGTGTGTTTGGTGCAACTTTGTAATTACGTTTTATTAAAAAATATTTTCACTTTTTGAGATACAGCTGCTTTGTATCCTGTATCCGTCAGGTCAGCAGGACTGACGGGATCAGTGAAACGGGCCCTGCGCTAAATTATAATCTTCGATGTGATAGATTTGAGGTGGATCCTGCGTGTCACTGATCCTGTCAGTCCTGCTGACCTGACGGATACAGGATACAAAGCAGCTGTATCTCAAAAAGTGAAAATATTTTTTAATAAAACGTAATTACAAAGTTGCACCAAACACACATTTTTATAAAAAATAAATAAAAACGACGTGATTTTTGCGACGTTTTTTCCGTAGACAATGCAGGGTTCGTTTTTTATCGTTTTTATACACACCTTTTTTGCTATTTTACAATTTTTATTCATAAAGTTTATCTATATGGGGCTGTGTGTAACGCTCTCTACGGGGAGGATGTGTGATATATAGAGGGGGCTGTGTATGGCGATATCTATGGGGGTGTGTAATATCTACAGGGGCTGTGTGTGGCACTATGTACAGGGGGCTGTGTGTATGTGGTGTTTTACAGTGTGTGGTATTATATTCAGGCGCGCAGTGTTTGGTGCTATTATATTTAGGGGCACAGTATGTGGCACCATGATAACTTTATTTTCGTTTATAGGTGTGGAAATGTTGGAAAAGTGAGGAGACGTCTGAGTGGCAAATTCTGCAGAAATGAGTCATGGCCAGGAGAAGTCGTCATGAGCGCTGGACCGGATGGAGAAGAAAAGAGGAAAAAAACTGCTAGAATCTGAGACGTCGTCACCTGTGAGTCACTAGATTTATAGAGAATCTGTCACCTCTCCTGACATGTTTATTATAGTAATCCTTGTATTTCACAAAAAGTCTTTCTGCAGTCCAGGACTGATAGACAATTCCCCTTGTCAGGAGGTTGTGTCCCTGCACAGTGTGATCCTGTCAGTATGTAGGGACACCGCGCTGTGACAAGGGGAATCGTAACACTGTTAATGCTTGCCCAAAAAAGTAGTGTCAAAAATAGTTACGGCGCGGCAGGGCGGCGGTGAGGAAGGGGGGCCCAAGTTTGGGTAACAGCCCAGGGCCCATGGTCTACTTAATCCGCCACTGGTGGCACCCTACAAGTTTATACAGACCACCAGGAAGCGGAGGCAGTGTACAAAGATTTGTTCAGGGAAACAGCGTCTACAGCAGCAGATAGAGATTTCTCGGGAGGAAGCGCGCAGCAGAACGTGACACATCCGAAGGGACAGCCACCCAAGGAAAAGAGACTGCCACAGACTCCACGACACGGCTAGTGTACACCCAGAATCAACTGCCAGTCGACTCCTCGGCAGACGAGAGTCGTGAGTACCACCGTCGAGTGAAATTGGAACTTGTTCATGTATTAACGTGTCTAATAGTTGACATATGTAACAAAGGAAGTTACTTGGTGATGACATTGGGGCCTAGTTTAAAACAGTTTAGAACAAGAAAGATAAGCACAAATACATTGACAGCTGAGATATTATTAAACCATGTTAAATATGTTATGCTGACGAGATGTTATCTGTAGGTAGAGGAGAGTAAGTCACATGGCAGAAAAAAGAGAAGTCCTGAGGAAATATGAGAGGGAAAATGGGGGCTCTCCGAGGGAGTCGGGGAGAGTTAATGTGTTCTCACATAGTGGGGATCAATGGTTGATTGGTAGTCGTATTAGCCCTAGTTCAAGGGGGCTGAGCTGCACAGACATTAGATTCACAATTTATTCCTTATTAATACATAACATCCTATATATGATGCAGAAGCATAGCCAGTCTCCGCTAACGAATAACTTAATTTCTCTTTATGAGAGTAGTGACATGGAATGTTAAGGGACTACTGTCCCCACACAAAAGGTCAATGGTCCTGCGTCACCTTGGCAAACTGAAGGCTGACCTGGCTTTGCTTCAAGAAACTCACCTGGAAGAAAAAGATTTTTTTAGAATGCGTAAACTTTGGGTGGGAAATGTTTATGGTTCCCCAGCTATTCAAAAAAAAAAATGGAGTGATAATTTTAATAAGCAAAAATCTTGCCTTCACCTTACGCTCAAAATATGTGGACACAGAGGGACGATTGATGCACATCCTGCTAGACACACAATGGGGGGAAGTTAGTATATATAATGTATATGCGCCCAATACAAATAATCGCACTTACTTTCAGAACCTCCAGATTACACTCCTAGCTGACACATGTGCAATGAGGCTGGTAGGGGGAGACTTTAACTCAGTACAATATGCAGATGAAGATAGGAAGAGAGATGCACAGGCACCGACACTGGCTACAGATGGCATATTGCCTGAATTCTCACAAACCACACAACTAACTGATAGCTGGAGATACAGCCATCCGGATGACAGGGAATACACTTATTTCTCACCATATCACAAGTCCTGGTCGAGATTAGACTACATTTATTTAAGCCAACATATGTTACAACGAGTAGAACAGGTAGACATCACAGACATGATCACATCTGATCATGCGCCAGTATGGTTGGTGTTGGCGGATACACACCCCAGGGGGGAGTTTACTCAGTGGAGATTTCCGGCAAATTTAGCAGAAGATGAAGATTTTCAAGCACGAATAAAGGGATGGTGGTTAGAATATGCTATAGATAATGCAGAACATGCGGCTGATCAGGCCCTGTACTGGGAGACGGCTAAGGCGGTCTTGAGAGGAAGGCTCATATCGTACATAACGTTTAAGAAAAAACAGATCCAACAAAAATACAGAGAGTGTAGTGATAACCTTAGAACAGCTTATTCTTCTTTCCTTGCTGACCCGTCGACAGATAAAAAACACAAATGGGTGGATGCGAGGAAACACTTCGAGTCATGGTTGGATAAAAGGGAGAAGTTTGGGAGGTCACTCTATGAGGCCAAACTTTTTCGTTTTGGCAACAAGGCAGGAAAACTGTTGGCGGGATTGGCTAGGGGATTTCGGCCACCCACACATATAACCAAACTAAGAGATCACAAGGGCTGTGTACAAACGGAACCCAAAAAGATGAATGACATTTTTCAGGCTTTCTATCAGCAGCTGTACGAAACCACATTGGTTCCGGGCGATGTGCGGGGTGACCGATTTCTGGCAGATATCACATTACCTACCTTAGTCCAGGGGCAATTAGAAGACTTGAACGCACGAATAACACTGGTAGAGTTACAGACAGCCATAAAGTCATTAGCAAATGGGAATTCGCCGGGACCTGATGGTTACCCGGCAGAATTCTATAAAATGCTACAGGAACAAATAACGCCGACGTTATTAGCATATTTTAATTCTCTATTGGAGGGTGGGAACATTCCTGATGCAGCAAATACAGCATACATCAAGGTGCTACCAAAAAATGGGAAAGATCTGTCACTACCGAGCTCATACAGACCCATATCCTTAATAAGTCAGGATATCAAGATATTGTCCAAGATCATGGCAAATAGGCTTGCCCAAATAATGCCTCGTCTGGTGGGGCCGTCGCAGGTGGGTTTCATTAAAGGTAGATCGGCAGTTACAAATATCAGAAAGGTATTAGGAGTTATGGATGGGGTGGCAGCACAGCCAAAGTCATTCAGCCAATCGGCACTTGTGTTGCTGGATGCTGAAAAGGCGTTTGACAATGTTGAGTGGCAGTGGCTGGACATGGTCTTGGATAAATTTAACATACAAGGGGCATTTAGAAATTACATAAAAACGTTATACAAGAACCCCACGGCGGCTGTGTGCACGCCAGGAATCAAGTCAAAGACGTTTAAGCTACATAAGGGAACGAGACAGGGGTGCCCACTATCACCACTCTTATTTGACCTAGCATTGGAACCCCTGATACAGATCCTGGAACAGGGGCGGATATTTAATGGGATTAGAGTTGGCGAGGTTGAGGTTAAGGCGGCAGTCTTTGCAGATGATATCCTGCTGTTTCTCTCTCAACCGTCTAGGCATCTCCCTAGGGTTTTTGAGGTGATCCATAACTATGGGCTATTCGCGGGTCTCAAAATTAACCCCCTCAAGAGCGAACTATTAGGTTTGACACAGCATAATCATACAGCGGATGAGAGGTTACAGCAATTAGGCATAAGAATTGCTAAATCACAAATAACATATTTGGGGATACGGATCGGGAAAACCCCGGGAACCTTATATCATCTGAATTATGAACCCATCTTCCACAAAATAAGGCTGGAACTTGAAAGATGGAGGACATTGCCGCTCTCTATGTTCGGTAGATGCCATCTGGTCAAGATGATCTCCTTCGCTAGATTATTGTACCCAATGCAAACACTGCCGGTACTATTGAAGCATAAGGATGTCAAAAATTTTAATTTCACTATAACGAAATTTATATGGTCGTATAAACGGCCAAGGATATCGCTAACGAAGTTGCAGGGGTTTCACTGGCAGGGGGGGGGTGAACATTCCGCATTTAAGGGGATACAATATAGCCAGTCTATTCCGACATGTGTTAGACTGGATACACAAAACTAATCATTACTCCAACCAGGAACTAGAGTCAGCACTAGCAGGTAAATATGACCTGCAAGCATTATTGCACACAAAACTTAAGCACCGTGCCATGTTAAATCCTCAGTCATATTACGAGACACAATTATGTGCTGGAAGGAAGTGAGGAAAAAGCAGGGCCTATCCTTTCAGTTGTCTAAATACTTACCATTGTGGTCACATATACAGTTTCCAGCGGGCATGACAAGTAGTTTATTTAAGACATGGAAGCAAAGGGGGATAGCCACAGTAAAGCAGATACTGCACACAACGGAACCGAGGCTACAGACGTTGCCAGAGCTAGTGAACGAATTTGGGATCCAGCCAACACACTTTTTACAATACATGCAGGTTAAAACTTTCTGTGCTAGGGAGGTAGGAAACTTGGAAAGGGAGATAGTAGATAATCCTTTTGATACACTGGTAGAAGAATCACATAGGAAGTCATTGTCGGTACTATATCGGGCAATAAAGGATATTTACATAAAAATAGACCCAAAACAACAATTCCCTTATTGGAGACGTGTTTTTCAAACAACAGATGTAAACGATCAAATACTAGAGGGATGGAAAGCAGTGAGAAAGCATGTAGTTAATGAGGTGTGGAGGGAGACACAGTTTAGACTAATGCATGCAGCTATTTACGCTTTTAACATACCGCCAAATGATAGCAACCCAGACCGATTGCATGCTTGCCCGAAGTGTGCTCAGCCACATACAGATCTGCATCATGGAATTTGGTCATGCCCGAATACACAAGGATATTGGTCATTAGTGCTGGCATTTATGGCGAAATTATGGGATAAACCTATGCCGCTAAACCCCATACTTCTTTTGTTCCACTCCAGAGCATCAATGGAAGTGGAAGAAGAGGGAACGGTAACGCACATATCTCCGCTAGCACATATAATAATACTCATTGCAAAAAGATGTATACTGAAAAACTGGCTGGAACCCAATGCACCGACATTAGAACAACTCATACAGCAATTGAAAACATGTCTATATTCAGATAGGACAGATGCCCTAATACACAAAGAGCGGAAAACGGCTAGTTTTTTCAGGAAATGGAAACCGTTCTTGGAACAGATGTCAGAACTAGATATTGAGATGGTAATGGCGGGATTTCAACAAACAAAATGGTATCTGACAGAAGATCTGAAGGGATCCTTAGGGAAATTCAAAATCAAACCACCAAGAAAGTAGATGGAAATAGAGAGAGTAAGGGTATGCATAGATGCATTGAAAGGAAATAAGGATAAGGCATAAATAAGACTACCAAGGTTATTGGTTTAAATGGTTAAAAGGTTTATTGTTTAAGTTGAAGTTCGCAATGTAATGAAAAATCAACATATCTGCTTCTGATGTTATTAACAAATATACTGGTATGAATAACTATGTATGTATTTACTTTTGTCAAGATGTGGGCAATGCCATACCTTGTTCCTTGTAATGACACAGAAAGAAAAAAAATGTTGCAAGTAAAATTTTAATAAAAAATGTTTTTGAAAAAAAAAAAGAAAACATTTTACAGCAACAAAGTCGGAGAAAGTTGAGTCAAAATAAAAATAATAACATTAATATCAATTTTATAATATATGTATATCTTCCATAAAAATAATTAGATATTTATGTGTGTCCATGTGTATATACATACATATATATATATATATATATATATATATATATATATATAATTTTCTTGGAATAGTGTCATCATGGATTCTTAAACATTGAAAAGTAGTACAGTTTTTAAGACTCTATAAAAATGTTTCTTTCACCACCTTGCACAGGACGGTTATTATGTGTGAGTAATTGTGATATAATACGTGAATGTTTGTTAGACACCCTGGTGTTATAGTTGCTCTAAGAATCCAAAATGATTTACATGGAATCCAATGCCACATAAAGATGTGGCTACGAATGCCGATGAGTAGCAGCTGAAGAGAACATGTTATTGTACAAACACAGATCATCCTGGAGCTCTTAATCACCAGGGCTGATGATTCTGTAGTATATAACTGTTAACCCCTTCATGCTATATATGTTCCCTTTTATCTCTAACAATTTCTTTAAAGCTATCTTAGCACAGGGCGTATACGCTGCGTAAAACTACACAGCATATCCACCCTGGTCCCTGCAAATTGTGGTGCAGTTTTTCGGCCAGAATGTCCGCTGCAGAAAACAGTAGGTAAAGAAAAAAATCCTATATTTACTCGTTGTCATGGCGGCGCGTCCCTCTGACTTCCTGCAGCCTGGCCTCCTGGGGTGACATTTCATCTCATGTGACTGCTGCAGCCTGTGATTGCCATCCCTGGAGGCCGGGCTGGTCTCAGAAGCACAGAGATCTGGGTAAGTATAATTTTTTATCTTTTTCTAAGTTGCGATTTTTGCGGCGAAAACGCAGCTTTTTCGCCACAAAAATCGCAAAATCTGCTATTTGTTGCGGGTTTTACCTCCCCATACATTTCAATGGGGCAAACCAGCAACAGTAAACCAGCAAAGCGATTAAGCAGCACAAATTTACATGCTGCAGATCAAATTATTAACCTTTTTTTGTCTGACTTTTTACGCAGCGTGTGGATGAGATTTGTTTAAATCTCATCCATTTTGCTGCTACTGTAATACGCTGCAAAAAAATAATTTCCATTCATCTGAAAGGGATTGTTTCTCCAGCAGCTGTACGGAATTCTGCAAGTCCTATTCAGATAAATGGAACTGATTTTCAGTCACAGAAATTTATGCAGCTAAACCTGTCGTTAAAGATATGCCATAAATGTCCTAGATTTATCATCATTTATTTCTGTTGCTTATAAAGTGCTGACATTTTCCGCAGCACTGTATATAAATTATTATTTTTCACTGTCCACATTGGGGTACACAAACTAATTTCCCTTTATGCATGTTTTTTTTGGAGTGTGGGAGGAAATCCACGCAATCGCAGGGAGAACATATAAACTCCATGCAAATGCCGCCATTGGTAAGACTCGAATCTAAAACACAGTTTGCAGCAATTCAGTTAGTAAAATGTCTTCCCTCCTAGATATTCCACGATCAACTATGAGTGATATTATTGGAAAGTGGAAACGTTTAGGAACCACAGCAACTCAGCCACGAAGTGGAGACCACGTAAACTTACAGAAAGGGGTCGCCGAGTGCTGAAGCGCATAGTGTATAAAAATCGCCAGCGCTCTGCTGATTCAATAACTTCAGAGTTCCAAACTTCTTGCATTAACATCCGCACAAAATCTACGCCCTGAGAACTTCATGGCATGTGTTTCCATAGCCAGCAGCTGCATGCAAGTCGGGCCTCAACCCCTTCGAACACCTTTGGGATGAACTAGAACGGAGATTGCAAGCCAGGCCCTCTCGTCCAACATCAGTGTCCTACCTCAAAAATTCTCTTCTGGGTGAATGGGCAAAAATTCCAACAGTCACACTCCAAAATCTTGTAGAAAAACTTCCCATAAAAGTGAAAGCTGTTTTACCTTTAAAGGGGGGGGGGGGGGCAACTCCATATTAATGCATATGGATTTAGAATGGGATGTCATAAAAGATTCTGTAGGTGTAATGTGTAGGTGTCCCAATACTTTTGTCCATATTATGTATGAAGCATGACAATGAACCTGACATTGTTATTCAGAACTTTCATAAATAAGTCCCACATATCATGACCAAGAGCATACATACATACATACATACCATAAAGGCAAACCATGTGGGGCTCATGGAGAGAGGCCTAGCCCTGTTTGGTTCCTATCTTCTTTGCGTCTGTGTGGTGAGAACCTTTGCAGGAACTCCATTATCAGCAAAGAAGAGGGTAAGCAATTGGCCCAAGGGTCATGGGAAAGTCGAGGAGAGAGAAACAAGCACCAGACCCTTCTGTCCTGGGTGACAAAACCCAGCACCAAAATAAGGGGCCCATTTTGATCTTTGCTATGGGGCCCACTCACTTTTTGTATGCCACTGATCATTAGTGTCTGTAAAAGTGGCAGCAGGCTTTTATAAATATGTCATTCATAGTGAGCACCATTTTTTTAGTCCATTGCCGCCACTACAATTTTTTTAACTTTTTCCTCCCAACATTCCAAAAGCAAAAATGTTTTATTTTTCCATTGATATAGCCGTATGAAGGTTTCATTTTTGTGAGACAAGTTGTAGTCTTTCATGGCACCATTTTTTGTACCATATAATGTACTAGAAAATGGGGAGAAAATTATTTGTGGGGTGAAAAAAACTGTGATTCCACAAGCGTTTGTTGCGATCCGTTTTTATTAAAACGACATGTTAACTTTATTCTGTGGATCAATACAATTACGGCGATACCAAATTGAGAAGTATTAGGGATTATTTTTGTGGTTTTTAATGGTACTATTTTGGGGTACATGTGAGTTTTTGATCACTTTTTATTCCATTTTTTGTGCGAATTGAGTTGATCAAAAACCATTGATTCTGGAATTAAATATATATTTTTTTATGGAGTTCACCGTGCGAGTTAAATAACGTTATATTGTAATAGTTCAGACTTTTACGGCAACGGCAATACCAGTTGTGTTTATTAATTATTTTTTTTACAATGCTTCAGACCTGAAGCACACATCTGGTTCTATATGTACTGCGGCAAATCACGTATCCGCACACGGATGGCTTGTTTTAACGGACCAAATGAATAGAAAGGCCGAGACTGATCCGCGAAAAACGGACATGAGTAGGACCTGTTCTATTTTTCGCAAAAGGGAAGCACGGAACTGTTAAAATAACAGAAGTGTGCATGGCCCCATAATAATTAATGGGTCAGTGTGCTATCCATTAAAAAAACGGACAGCACACTGAAGCATTTGACTGAAGTCTGCTTGAAGCCTTAGGCCTCATGCCCACTTCAGTTTTTTCCTTCAGGGTGCTATCCGTGTTTTTCACTGTTAGCACCCTCACCCATTCATTTCAATAGGCCCATGCACACTTCCGTTATTTTCACGGATCCGTTCCGTCAAAAGAAGAGCATGTCCTACTTTTTTCAGTGATTCCGTGACCGTGAGGCCCATCGAAGTCAATGGGTCCGTAGAAAAAACAGACTGCACACGGAAGGCTTCCGTGTGCCGTCCGTTTTTGATGGACGGCAGGGCGTGCCAAAGTTCACAGACTACAGTACACATTCATTCCTGAAGATGGATGTTGAGAGACTATTAACGGATCCGTGAAAAACGGAAGCCAAATGGAAGCACAACGTCCGTTTAAAACGGAAACACGGAACGGACACGGAGTACACACGGAAACCACACGGATACCATAATGGACACATGGATCGATGAAAAACGGCTGTAAAATTGGTGATGGAAGTGTGCATGAGGCCTTAGGGGGAAAATGTGAAAAGTTTTTTTTTTTTCTGTCATTTTAAAGGATAACTAAACATTCGACAAACTTCTGACATGTCATAGTGACACGTCAGAATTTTTGATTGGTGGGGGTCCAAGCACTGACACCCCCACCAATCGTTAAAACGAAGCGGCAGAAGTGCTCGAGTGAGCGCTTAACTGCTTCGTTTCTGTTCGGCTTTTTCTGAAAAGCCGATGTATCGGAGTACGGGCTCATAGACTTTCTATTGAGCCTGTACACCGCTGCATTGATTGGTGGGGGTCTCAGTGCTCAAACCCCCACCAATCAAAACTTCTGACATGTCACTATGACATGTCAGAAGATTGACAAATGTTTAGTCACCCGTTAATTTATTTTTTTTGTAGATAAAAAGCGTTATTTTACTCTTTTTTACTTGTCCCTCTAGGGGACTTGAACCAGCGATCGTTGGATCGCTTGCACATTTACTGCAATACTAATGTATTGCAGTATATCGTATTTCTAACAGGCAGGACTTAATAGGAGTACATTAGACCCCCAGGCTGCAATGTCAACCATCGGCACCCCGTGACTACGCCGCAGGGGAGCAATGGGCTGTCAGAGGGGGTTGCCCCCTCTTTTTAACGCTTTATATGCCACAGTCGATATTGACTGCAGCATCTAAGGGATTAAACCAGAGGAATCACGCTCGAGCGCGAGCCCACACATTACAGTGAAGTGTCGGTTGTGTCACCCACATTGTATAGAGCAGTCTCAGCCCGCTCCATACTTCCCCTACCCGGCTGTGAAGTAAGTATATGTCAAATGTCGGGATGGGGGTAACACAGTTGTGTTTGTAAGACCTCTAGTTGCTGTTTCACATGATCAGGTCTAGGCCTCTGCAGGTATACAGATATTCAGCACGCAGTAGAATTACTGTACATATATAAGCTGATAGTAGTGAATTCTGTTATGTTTTACAGCAGAAGAAACATCCAATTTTGCCAGAGGCTTTCTTATTCCCTGGCAAGGAATGGTTAAGACACCTTCATCTAATACTTAGATTTCAAAGCCTTTGCGGCTGATTGAAGGCCTTTTACAGCATTCGTATTAATATTCTTTTTTCGTCACCCATTATCTTTCAGCATGTAAGGTAGCTTATAAAATGTTTCAAAACATTGGCTATTATAATGTTTTGCACCTCCATTTCCCATTTTATTGCCGTCTTTTATCATTGCTGCAGATGCAACAACACTTTCAATCTGTGTTAATCTCAACATTAATCTGCACTTGTTTGCTGCCAAATGTAAAAGTTTAAATTTCAGTACTGCGGGGAGAGGTGTTTGCTCGGTTTAAGAGGTTTGCTGTATTTTTTTTATAGCTGTTTATTGTCTTATTAACCTGCAATGACTTGGAGAGGAATTCCTTGTCTACAGAAATGCAATGGCTCCAGATTTTCCAGGTGAGAGAATCTTAATTTAAAGGGTCACTAAACTTAAAATAAAAGCTAATTAAACACAAAGTCATCATGTAAAAATCATAAAGGCGAAAATGTGAATACATTTTAAATGTCAGGTTGATGGCTTAGAATGCTTAATATAAAAAAAATCTACTGTTCTATTTTGTCTAGAATTTTAGACAATGAATAGATATCTCTTCGCAGTATCTTCTATGATCAGTAGACAAGCTGGCAAAAAATAAAAGATATAAGTCAGCCTAAACCCCAAATATCGACGGGATAGGCCAAATATGACATACGTATGGGGGCATGCAGAAATTATTGGAAGTAGGCCCTGAAAATAAAAATCTTAATTTTTTCAAAGAAAATGGAGGTTTAGCGATTTTTTTCTCATTTCCACAAGGACTGAAGGAGAAAAAGCACCACAAAATTTGTAAAGCAATTTCTCTGGAGTAAAACAATACCCCACATGTGGTAATAAACGGCTGTTTGGACACACGGCAGGGCTTAGAAGGGATGGAGCGCCATTTGGCTTTTGGAGTTCACATTTAGCAGGAATGGTTTGCGGAGGCCATGACAAATTTACAAAGCCCCTGAGTGGACAAAACAGTGGAAACCCCCCATAAGTGACCCCATTTTGAAAACTAAACCCATTAAGGAAATTATATAGGGGTATAGTGAGCGTTTTGAGCCCACAGGTTTTTTGCAGAAATTATTGGAAGTAGGCCATGAAAATAAAAAAGCACCATAAAATTTGTAAATAAATTTTTCCCGAGTAAAACAATACCCCACATGTGGTAATAAACGGCTGTTTGGACACACGGCAGGCGTTAGAAGGGAAAGAGCGCTATTTGGCTTTTGGAGATCACATTTAGCAGAAATATTTTGCGGAGGCCATGTCGCATTTGCAAAGCCCTTGAGGGGACAAAATAATGAAAATGCCCAAAAAGTGACTCCATTTAGGAAACTACACCCCTTGAGGAATTCATCTAGGGGTGTAATAAGCATTTTGACCCCACAGATGTTTCATAGAATTTATTAGAATTGGGCAGTGGAAATAAAAACAATCCTTTTTCTTCAATAAGACACAGCTTTAGCACAAAATTTTTCATTTTCTAAACAAATAAAGGAAAAAAAGAACCCAACATTTGTAAAGCAATTTCTCCCGAGTATGGTAATACCCCATATGTGGTCATAAACTGCTGTTTGGGTACACGGCAGGGCTCAGAAGGGAAGGAGCGCCATTTGGAGTACAGATTTTGCTGGATTGGTTTCTGGGCGCCTGTGGGACCAAAACAGTGGAAACCCCCCAGAAGTGACCCCAATTTGGAAACTACACCCCTCAATGCATTTACCGAGGGGTGTAGTGGGCATGTTAACCCTGCAGGTGTTTTGTAGAAATTAGTGTGCACTCGATGTTGCAGAGGGAAAATTTGATTTTTTTCCATAGAAATGCCAATATTTGGTGCTCAGCTTGTGCCACCATAACAAGACAAGCTCTCTAATTATTATGCATTGTTTCACGGTTTTAGAAATACCCTACATGTGGCCCTAATCTTTTGCCTGGACATTCGACCAGGCTCAGGAGTGAAAGCGTACCATGTAAAATTGAGGCCTAATTTGGCGATTTACAAAGTATTGGTTCACAATTGCAGATGCTCTGATGTGAAATAATAAAAAGAAACCCCTGAGAAGTGACCCCATTTGGAAACTACACCCCTCAAGGCATTTATTAAGGGGTGTAGTGAGCATCTTCACCCCACAGGTCTTTTCCATAAATGATTGTGCTGCGGATGGTGCAAATTAAAAATGTATATTTTTCCCTAGACATGCCATTTCAGTGGCAAATATGTCATGCCCAGCTTATGCCACTGTAAAGACACACACCCCAAAAACTGTTAAAAGGTTTCTCCCGGTATGGCGATGCCATATATGTGGAATGAAACTGCTGTTTGGACACACTGTAGGGTTCAGAGCGGAGGGAGCGCCATTTGGCTTTTGGAGAGCGGATTTTGCTTGGTAGTAGATTTGTTTGAGTATTTATAATGTGGGGGTACATGTAAACTGGGCAGAGTACATCAGGGGCATAGTCAGGTAGTATAATAATGGGGTTAAAAAACAATAAAATTATCCATAGTTGTGTGTTACGCTGTGAAGCAATCCTTTCTGCACAGGCCGGTGTCGCACTGATATATGGCGTCCTTTCTTATGCCCCTTTTGGTCCACACTCCGCACCTTTGGAGTTTGGGGAATTTTGCTGGGAAAGTGTTGTCCTGGTATAATACGGTGACCTTTGCTTCCAGCAGATATGTTTGGGCCCTCGACCTTCCTGGTTCCCTAATTTTAGGTCCTTGATAAATCGCCTCTTGAAACAGAAGAAATGTTCCCCTCGGGCCGGTAAAACTGCATATTTTTTATTTCCTGACTTATTGGAGCCAAAACTAATTTTATTTTTTCATATACGTAGTGGTATGAGGGCTTTTATTTTGCGGGACGAGCTGTAGTTATTGTTTGTACCATTTTGGGGTACATACGACTTTTTGATCACCGTTTATCCTATTTTTTGGGAGGCCAGGTAAACAAAAAACGCAATTCTGGCATAGTTTTTTAGGTTTTTTTATACAGCGTTCACAACGTGTTATAAATTACATGTTACCTTTATTCTGTGGGCCAGTACGATTCCGGCGATACATATTTTATAGCACTTTTTTATGTTTTAAAACTTTTTGCACAATAAAATAACTTTTGTAAAAAGAATGTATTTTTTCTGTCGCCAAGTTGTGAGAGCTAAAACTTTTTAACTTTTTTGTCGACAGAGCTGTATGAGGGCTTGTTTTTTGCGAGACGAGTTATAGTTTTTCTAGGTACCATTTTTGAATACGTGCGACTTTTTGATCACTTTTTATTCCAATATATGTAGGGCAAAGTAACCAAAAAACAGAAACTCTGGTATAGTTTTTAACGGGGTTTTTTTTACGCTGTTCACCGCGTGCAATAAATAATAGAATATTTTTATACCTCAGATCGTTACGGTCGCGGTGTATGTATGGTTTAATTTTTTAACAGGGAGATTGTGTTTTATTTTATTACTTTAAACTTTTATTACTTTTACAAGCTTTTATTATTTTCACTTTTTTTTACACTTTTTTATACTTTTTTTACACTTTTTTTCAAGTCTTACTAGGGGACTTAAAGGTTCAACTGTCTGTTTTTTTTTTCTAATACATTGCACTACCTTCGTAGTGCAATGTATTAGATCTGTCAGTTATTCACTGACATCAAGCCGATTAGGCTTCGCCTCCTGTGGGGTCCTAGTCGGCTTCCATAATGGCAGAGCAGGAGGCCATTGTGTCTCCTGTTGCCATAGCAGCAGTCGCCAATCCTGATTGCCTGTCAGGGCTGGCGATCTGCTAGCAACAGCTAGGATGCAGCGATTTCTTTTGATCGCTGCATCAAAGGGATTTATGCCAGGGATCGGAGCTAGCTCCGGTTCCTGCCGTTACAAGTGGATGTCAGCTGTAACATACAGCTGACTTCCACCGCTGATGACGCCGGATCAGCTCCTGAGCCGGCGCCATCTTGCCGGCGGCTATGGAAGCCGATCAGGCTCCGCCACCGGGCGGATCTTGAGTGGCTTCCATGCTAGGCAGACCGGGATGTCAGTATTAGGCCTCCGGTTGCCATTGCAGCCCAACAGAATCCCAGCAATTTGATGAGCTGCAAACACCTTAAATGTAGCGATTGCGTTTGAGCGCTGCATTGAAGGGGTTAATGGTGGGGATCGAAGCTAAATTCGGTCCCCGCCATTACAGCCGGATGTCATCTGTAAAGATACCGCTGAGATCCGGCGATGATGGCACCGACTCAGCTTCTGAGCCGATGCCAAGCATTTGGCGTATGGATATGGCAAATTGCGGGAAGCACTAGCTTTCCATGGCGTACCCATACGGCAAATGTTGGGAAGGAGTAAATAAAATCAAAAACAATGCCAGAATTGCTATTTTTGTACATCCCGCCTTCCAAAAGATAGAATAAAAATCTATCAAAAAGGGTCTTTATGCAAAAAATGAAAAACATCAACTCGTCCTACAAAAAATAAACACTCACAAAATCTCCGTCGATGAAAAATTCAAAAGGTTATGGCTCTCAGGATATGACAACACAAAAGAACATTTTTCCCAATAAAAAAAAGCACTATTATGTCAAAAAAAAAATACAGAAAGAAAATATGCACAATTGATATCGCTGTATCCGTAATGCGTGAACTATAAAATGATCATGGTATTTAACTTACACAGTGAATCACATTTTTTTTTAAAATGCAAGGCGAAAAATGCTATTTTTTTTGTTCATCATGCCTCCCAAAAAAGGGAGTAAAATCAATCAAAAGTTGTATGTACTTAGTGAAAGTGAGAAAAATATGTTCATGTGACTCCATTTTGTTTATGTGACTCCATTTTGAAAGTGTGGTTATGTGACTCTATCCTGTATGAAGAATCCATTTTGTGTTTTGAAGAATCATCTGTTTCTCTGTAAAATTAAATTTATGCTGGGATTGTCTGGACACTCATAAGGTTAAAAAATCTTAGCTATGTGTATCATTCTATATCTGGGTCTGCTAGGAGAATGTACGTACTGGCCTTGTAGCTGCAAGGTCGTTATCGGACATCTTGTCTTACTGATTATTTCTTATGAGAAAGTTCCTTTTTTACAGTAAGTTTCCATAAAATTCCTTTCTTGTAAGTGATTGGCTGAGCTCAAGCCCCCTTTTGAAAGATATTATTGTAATTTCATTCTATCAATAAAGAAGAGGTATTTTGGGTATACAATGCGTGTCTCTTTGTGTCTTACTTCTCTCCGATATATCGATATAACTTATGGATTTGGATCTGGATAACTGACTGAAGGGTGTCATTTGACACACCCATGAAACCTTCAGTTTAATATATTTTGGACGGGATTGCGTCAACATACTCCAAAATAGTACCAATGAAAATGTCAACTCATCCCACAATAAACAAGCCCTCACACAGCTCCGTAGATTAAAAATGAAAAAGTTATGGCTCTCAAAATTTTATTTTTTTACGTGTTTTTATTGTGCAAAGTAGTGAAAACCAAAAAGAAAACTTTAGAAATTTGGTGTCGCCATAATTATACTAACATGTAGAATACAGTTAACATATCATTTATACTGAACAGTGATTAACATTAATTGCTTAGCAGTAGTATTTTAGACATTGAATAGCAGTGTTATTTTATGTATAGAACTGTTATTTGGTCAATGTATGTTGAGTACTATATGGGGGTAGTTACGTAGGTATTTTGTCACACTGCTATGTAGGTACTGTACAGTAAATTATTTTTGCAGTGTAGCAGTTTGGAGGTATGCTATAACATTTTTATTTAGGCAACTGTATGTATAATTGTATTAGCTCAAATAATGTCACTATTATTTGGGCAACATACCATTTGAATAGATAAAGTAGAAAAATTGAGTCACTCACCGTTTCGGTGAGTGCCTCGATTTTTCTACTTTATCTCTACACTGTATGAAGGCACAACATATGATGGGGGCACCACAGATGTTACCACAAATGGCATGATCAGACGTGGTGGAAATCAACAGCAATTCCGCCATGTCTGAATGTGACCTTAGGGTATCATCCTACGAAAGTGGGTATATTCCTTAAATCAGGCACTGTACAGTAATCTCATATAAGCACAATCAACACTCCAACTGCATTACGACAGTGCAGCTTATGCATGATTCAAATTGCATTATTTATTTTGGAGGTAGCCACGTATCGTATCGTATCGTATCGTATTGCATTGCATAGGCACAGATGCTTGAAGCACTGTGTCCAGGAAAGCCCCTGGCTTAACTGTCCATATATGGACAGTGAAGTCAAAGGCTTTCAACTATGGAGTTCCCAGCCAGAGCATTGCAAGCGCTGTGGCCGGGTACTCCTGTCTTGGGAAAACTCTTAACATCACTGTTCCCGTTAGGAACTTTAAGACTCCGAAATCCACGGCCAGAGCGACGGCAACGCTTTGCCCAGGGATTACAGTTTTGGAAAAACTCTTTACTCCGTTCATATATGGAGCACTTTCGATGCTCTGGTCGGGGACCGTAGTTGAAAGCCACTGACATCACTGTTTATATATGAACAGTGACATCAGGGGCTTCCCCAGGTCCCAAATCCCTGAGCCAAGCGCTACCTGATGCTCTGTCCGGGGAGTCTGGCCCAGGGGAATCTCCTCGAGGTATACGGGGCATCTGTCACACATAGGCTCCCATGTAATAAAAACTATGCAGCACGGTATACATTTTTTTTGCAGTATCCCTCAGGATAGAATTGTAGTCAGGGGCGTAACTAGGAAAGACTGGGCCCCATAGCAAACTTTTGACTGGGGCCCCTCCTCCCCCGGGTGTCACACAACTCCCCCCCCCTTGTAGATAGTGCCTTTTTTACAAACCCCCCCCTTTTGATAACGCCATACAGCCCCCCTGTAGATAATGTCATACAGCCCCCTTTGTAGATATCTTTGTCTATGGGGGGACTGTATGGCGTTCCCTACAGGGGGGACTCTATGGCGTTCCCTACAGGGGGGGACTGTATGGTGTTCCCTACAGGGGGGGCTGTATGGCACTATCTACAGGGGGGGCTGTATGGCGCTATCTACAGGGGGGCTGTATGGTGCTATCTACAGGGGGCCTGTATGGCGCTATCTACAGAGGGGGCTGTATGGCGTTATCTACGAGGGGGGCTGTATGGCGTTCCCTACAGAGGGGGCTGTCTGGCGTTATCTACAGGGGGACTGTATGGCGCTATCTACAGAGGGGGCTGTATGGCGTTATCTACGAGGGGGGCTGTATGGCATTCCCTACAGAGGGGGCTGTCTGGCGTTATCTACAGGGGGGACTGTATGGCGTTACCTACAGGGAGTCTGCATGGCGTTCCCTACAGGGGGGGTCTGTAGGGAACGCCATACAGCCCCCCCTATAGGGAACGCCATACAGCCCCCCCTGTAGGGAACGCCATACAGCCCCTCCCCTGTAGGGAACGCCATACAGACCCCCCCTGTAGGGAACGCCATACAGCATCCCCCCCTGTAGGGAACGCCATACAGCGTCCCCCCATGTAGGGAACGCCATAAAGACCCCCCCCCCCGTAGGGAACGCCATACAGCGTCCCCCCCTGTAGGGAACGCCGTACAGCGTCCCCCCCTGTAGGGAACGCTATACAGCATCCCCACCTGTAGGGAACGCCATACAGCGTCGTCCCCCCTGTAGGGAACGCCATACAGCGTCCCCCCCCTGTAGGGTACGCCATACAGCGCCCCCCCCTGTAGGGAACGCCATACAGCGTCCCCACATTTAGGGAACGCCATACAGCATCACCCCCCTGTAGGGAACGCCATACAGCCCCCCCCCCTGTAGGGAACGCCATACAGCGTCCCCCCCTGTAGGGAACGCCATACAGCGTCCCCCCCTGTAGAGAATGTCATACAGCCCCCCCTGTAGGGAACGCCATACAGCCCCCCTCCCGAAAAAATGCGACCTACAGTGTGTCCTAATAAAAGACATGTATCCCCTATCCACAGGATAGGGGAGACATGTGTGATCGCTGGCAGCGATAGGAAGAACAGGGGACTGAAAGTCCCCCTGAAGTTCTCCATGACAAACCTCTGACTTCCGGCGTCTGCGCAGCTTACTAAAAATGAAAGGAGCGCTGGTCACGCATGCGCACAAGCGGGACCGGCGCTCCATTCATTTCTCCGGAGCTGCTCACACAGACCCCGGAATTCGAGGTTTGTGATGGAGAACTTCAGGGGACTTTCAGTCCCCCGTCCTCCCTATCAATGCCAGCGATCACACATGTATCCCCTGTCCTGTGGATAGGGGATACATGTATTTTGTTTAATGGCATAGCGGGGAGATACTGTTCAGTGGCGTCCCGCTGTAGCAGCCATAGGGGCTGCTAGCGGAGCCTCCGGCCATGGTGGGGGCCCGTGCCGGCGGGCGACACGGGCCCCCTCATGCTGTGGGCCCCGTAGCAGCCGCTACTGCTGCTACGGTGGTAGTTACGCCACTGATCGTAGTCTACTAGGTTATTCCATCCTTTACAAAAAGTTATACTGATGTATACCAGCCCGACAGAGGTCAAAAGGACACTCTTTTGACCTCCATTGGGCTAATGTAGCCCTGTAGACACGTTTAGCTTGTTCGTTGGGAGCTTCTATATGTAATGTTAAAATAATAAAATGTTGGGGGTTAAAAAAAAAAAAAAAAAGCGCAAGAATCAGTGAGGTGCCAGCATTCTAACTGAGATGTCAGTTTTTTGGGAAGGTGACAGGTACTCTTGAACTATTTTTTTTAAAAATGTTTAGTCTCCCTAGGGGACTTGAACAAGGGATTGTAAGATCGTTGGTACAATACACTGCAATACTTATGTATTGTGTATTGTGATTTTTACCTTATCCCATTAAGACTTGCGTCTGGCAGGGCTTAATCGAAGCATCAAGATGGGACACCTGTGGGGGTTTCATTAGGTCCCTAAGCTGCTATGACAACCATTGGCACCCCGCAAAAGCATTGCGGGGGGGGGGGCGATGGAGTGACAGAGGTGATCCCCGTGTCTAATGGCTTAGATTTAAGTACTTAAACAGTCGGGATCGGAATTATCACCTTTCCTGGCCGTTAGTGTGAGGTGTTAGCTGTAATATACAGCTGATACCAGTGGCGCATGTCCTTGAGCCCACTCCATACACCCCCTACCAAGTAATGACATACAGTTAGATCAAATGTCGGTATTGGGTTTAATAAATAAGTCTCTGATATCTAATGACTATTCAAACAATTCAATAACATCACTTATAAATTACATTTAAATTTTTTAATTACATTAAAACCAACTGCCTAATATTGTGTAGGTCCCCCTCGTGCTACCAAAACAGCTGTGACCCATCGAGGCATGGACTTCACAAGACCTGTGGTATCTGGCAACAAGATGTTAGCAGAAGATCTTCTAGATCCTGTAAATTGTGAGGTGGGGCCTCCATGGATTAGACTTGTTTTTCCAGCACATCTCACAAATGCTCGATCGATTTGAGATCTAGGGAAGTTGGAGGCCAAGCCAAAACCTTGTACTCACACTATTCCTGTAACAGTTTTTGCAGTCTGGCCATTTTATAAATCATCTAGATACTATACAATAGATACAGGCACAGTGATGTAGTTGTTTATCAGTATTCCAATATTAGTCCTATTCACTTAGCCCATGGATGTGTCCTTTATGTCGCCCCAACACATTCTGCATAGTTGCCAACAATCTCAAATTTTCTTGGGACTGTCCTGAATTTACAGACATTCCCGGCAAATTACTGTCCCGGCAACAACTATATTCAATTGTAGAAAGTATGTAGGAGAGAACCTCCAGCTCACCTTATGGCAGAAAGTCCACTGCCCGCTGTGCTCGGATCCTCGTGTCGGCACCCGTTGGTTTGAAATAGAACAGAAGAGTGGATGGGATCCAGCGCAATGAAATAATTTTCGAAGAGTATATTTAAAATGGAACCTTGTTCCAATTTTATTGAATAACAGCATAAAAACGGGAATCCATATCCCACAGAGGAAAGGTGGATGTATGAAAAGAATATATGTATATATTGCCTACGCGTTTCAGACGATCTCCTCGTCCTTAGTCATGGCTGAAAGTGAGGATGTGTGTGTGTGTGTGTGTGTGTGTGTGTGTGTGTGTGTGCGTGTGCGCGCGAGATGCCCCACAGTGATGACCCATACTTCCTTGCAATAGTCGATGGTGAAATTCCACCCCTCGGTTCTGCCTAGTACTAATCCTGGCTTGTATAAGGAGACCCATTTGTTCTTCACCAAGTAAATGACAATAAGTGAACTCTATTCCTGTCTTCCTGCTCAATCCTAGAAATACTAGAGCAGATTTATACCTATTTATTTGGAAAGACTTGTATCATTTGCATCAAATATTAATATAGTTTACCACATCAAATGAAACTAATCTCCTTAATTCAATTGTGAATAAAGAAAACCACAATGTTTAATAAGTCATATTCTAAAAGGCACAGCATTTGTTGCAGAGGTTTATAGAAACATAAAATAAAATCTTGTACAATAGGGTGATCATTGTGTAATCCATGGTGTGGTTTCAATATGTTTAATACTCTAGTCATGTTCTACAAGTACATTCCAGAAGAAAGGCAACACTTACTGAAAAATTAAAAGTCTATAGCCAAAGACTGATCTGATCTATGCTATGAGTAAGAACACTTTGTTCGAAACGCGTTAGTGGTAACACGTCTTACCTGTGTCTTATGGACTTTTACATTATGTCTAAATAAAGCTCTTTTTATATTTTTCCAAATGTGGATGTGCTGAGGATTTTTCTTCTAAAATTCTTCAATTCACTGATCTGTTAAATACAACTTCGATAAGTAAAGAATAATTTGTAAAAACTATGTATTAACATAACATTACCTTCTCAGCAAATGGTGGAAAACTGTCACGGTGTTATAGATCATGCTCACAGAATTGCAGTACCATCAGTTTTTGAGAAGTACTACTGAATATAATAAGACAAAAACAAAAAGCATTCAAAACATTGAAGGCTGAGGGCTCAACAAAAGCATTCCAGACTTACAAAGATCTCAATAGAAAATGTAAAATGTAAACCAATTTAGCAAAGTTTTCTACAGAAAAACAAATCGCTAACGACATTAAAATAAATCCCAAAAATTGTTATAAATATATTAATGCCAAAAAGAACAAATCTGATAACATCGGCCTTCTTAAAGATGACCATGGGAATACAATTGTAGAGGACGAAAGGAGGGCTCAGATATTAAAACCGTACTTTTCCTCTGTGTTCACTGATGAGCTGCCAGTTCCAGATATTCAGGGGGACAATGATAAAGGTTCCCCACCCAATATTATCTGCTTAACACAGGAGGAAGTACAGCTACGTCTGAGCAAATTAAATATTGATAAATCCCGTGGCCGTCCACAAGTATTAAGGGAATTAAGCTCAGTATTGGACAGACCATTGTATCTTATCTTCTTAGACTCCCTTCAAACAGGATCATTTCCACAGGATTGGAGGACGGCTGATATTATACCAATATTTACGAAGGGTAAAAAGGTGGAACCGAGTAACTACCGTCCAGTAAGTTTGAAATCTGTGGTATGTAAAGTATTTGAGGGCATTCTAAGAGATGAATTACAAAAGTATATAGCAGAGAAAAGTCTAATTACTGATAACCAGCATGGATTCATGAAAAACAGGTCGTGCCTAACCAACATGCATGGTTTCGATGAGGAGGTAAGTGCAAATCTGGATGTTGGTCATGCGGCTGATGTTATTTATTTGGATTTTACAAAAGCATTTGATACTGTTCCACATAACAGTCTTGTTCTGAAGCTACAGACACAGGGACTGGGGGAACATGTATATAAGTGGATAAAGAATTGGTTAAGGGACAGAAACCAAATAGTCGTTATAAATGGAACTTACTCAAAATGGGTTGAAGTCAGCAGCGGGGTACCACAAGGATCGGTATTAGGCCCAATTATTTTTAATCTCTTTATTAATGACCTTGTGGATGGGATTGATAGCAAGAGGTCAGTTTTTGCTGATGATACAAAACTTTGTAGGATACTTAAAACTCAGCTTGACTTTAAAATATTACAGAAAGACCTAGATAGGTTGGCAGCATGGGCAAAAACATGCCAGATGAAATTTAATGTTGATGAATGTAAAGTAATGTACATAGGACACAATAATAGTATTAATTCATATACGTTAAATGGAATAAAACTGGGGATAACGGAACAGGAGAAGGACCTGGGTATTCTGGTATAATATAAGCTAAGCAGCAGCACTCAATGCCAGGCAGCAGCTTCAAAAGCAAATAGGATTTTAGGGTGTATAAAAAAAGAGATAAAAATTTAATATTACCATTTTATAAATCCCTTGTAAGGCAACATCAAGAATATGGAATTCAGTTTTGGGCTCCACATTGTAAAAAGGACTTAGGAGAACTGGAGTGGGTTCAAAGGCAGGCAACGAGATTATTATATGGAATGGGAGGTGTCACATACAATGCAAGGCTATGTCTTAGAGGGGATCTTATTAATATGTATAAGTCTATGTGTGGTCAGTACAGAGAACCAGCACATGATCTGTTCCTTCCGTGGACTCTAGAAAGGACCCGGGGTCACCCATTGCATGTGGAAGAAAGACGTTTCAGACATCAATATAGAAAAGGTTTTTTTACAGTTAGAGCGGTCAATCTATGGAATGCCCTTCCCCAAGATGTAGTGATGGCAGATACCATGTCAGCATTTAAAATAGGGCTAGATGATGATTTACTGACTAATGGCCTTGAGGGTTATAAATAATCAAGCAAAGAATGACGGGTCATTTATTGGGAGAGGTTGAACCTGATGGACCTATGTCTTTTTTCAACCCATGTAACTATGTAATTAGTGGAAAGGTGATAACCAATATGGCTATACTTCCTGTTGTAATTTTTACAAAAATGTCTGTTACAGCAAAACAGAAATATGTCAATATCTCTGTAAGTAAAAAACAACAACACATAATTACCAAACTTTGGTTGCTGCTCTTATTTACTTTACTTATATATGGCCAATTTTATTTGTTGGCTGGAAATCTTCTTTAATCTATAGCGAGGCTTTCCCTTACGTATGGCTGCTGTGTACATTCGCAGATATAAGGACTGATTATCCTGATTCAACTTGAATACAACACTAGATTCTGACTTCTTGATCTGTTGTATTTGCCCAGTGATAGAATCCAAATTAATTACAAAATTGTGTAAAAATGAATGAATACATTTTATAGGTCCTTTGAGCAGAAAATTTTTTCAATTGTCATCAGTAGTAATCCATTGTCGTGTGCTTTTCAATCACTACAAGTTAAATTGAAGTCAACAGGATGAGGGATGAAAAAATGTAATGAAAAGAAAACCCAATTACCTGCAGATAAATTTACTTTAAACAAGTATTAGTAGTAACGTACAGGAAGCAATGTATCAACACAGTGAAATCAGTTATTTGGCGTAATTTAATAAAAAACAAGGAATTTGCATTGGATGCCAAATGACTGAAAATCCCACTCCATTTTTACTGACATAAACTGCTATTTTGTTTTAACCCTGTTTGTTTGAATCTGACTTTCCAGTCGCACCAAGTGTAAATTATTTACTAAATATTCTCCACCACTTTTCCTATTTGTGGTATTGAATAATGTCGGCTAAGACCTGGCATTATTTAGTAGGGTGGGCTGTATTTCTCCAACAGTCATGTGATACAATTATGAATAAATGTCTCACAGGAGAAAGTAAATGGTTAGGTACGACCAACACGTATGTACAAAGTACCCCCAAATTATCTAATCAAAGAATAGCAGGACTCTACTATATCAGATAACAAAATTGAGAACCAAGAGTCACAGGGCTATACATATTGTAAAAAATCTATTTTATTGCATATAAATATAACATACATAGTAAAAAACAAAGCAAGGTTTCTAAAAAGAGAAAAAAGTTATGTATGAACCACTCCAAAATACTGTTAAATCGCAGGGATGGTATAAAGACAACACCAAACGACAAGGGCATGGTATACAAAAACACCTTAACACAGGGACATAACTGCGGTAGACAAAAGTATTATATGAAAAATCATGAGGTCAGCATGTAAATTGCAATAGTGCGTAATTCATATCATCTGCTGTCCATTTACACAACCACAATATCATGTCACCGCATAAGCTAAATATGTCACTTAGCAGTCTGCAAACAAGTGTGCTCCGAGGGGAAACCTCGTTGCCATGTATCCAGAGGGAATATACCCTAAATGCGCCCAAAGGTGAAGAAGACTTCCGATCTGGCTAACAACCAGAAGGAGCCAATCTATCAAGTCTTACCCATTGATGTGGTGGTGAACCTGCGATCCCCGTGGTCCATGTGACAGAGAATATCACCCCAACGCGCGTTTCGCTGCTCTAGCTTCCTCAGGGGGGATTTAACAGTATTTTGGAGTGGTTCATACATAACTTTTTTCTCTTTTTAGAAACCTCGCTTTGTTTTTTACTATGTATGTTATATTTATATGCAATAAAATTGATTTCTTACAATATGTATAGCCTTGTGACTCTTGGTTCTCAAGTCATGTGATACAGTGCACACTACATGTCAAGGTTTGTAGCAAATTAGGAGTCCAGTGGCTGGAAAGATCAGGTAGGGGTGCAAAATAGCAAGTGTAGTTAAATAACAGTCCAGATTAGGTACACAGATAAGCGGCAACAGTTTGAAGCATGAGGTAGTGACATGGCCAGGAAACAATCCAAGCTAAGTACACAAATAAGCAGGAACAGTTTGTAGAGCGGTAGCAAGGACCTCAACTAGATGCAGGAAGCACAATAGTCTGGCAAGAAGGAAGTGTAATGTCCAGTCTTAAATAAGAAGCTAAAAGGGTGAGACTTGTTAAGCAATCAGGGTAAGGAAGAGGCAGGAATCAAGATAACCTGGACAATAGATTTAGCAATGGAGCTGTCCAGCGTTTCAGATAGTTCAGTAAGAAGAGATGCTGCCTATGACACAGGAGTTGCTGGGTTCAAAACCTGATGTTACATCCCTTCTCTTACACTTCCTGTCAGTCTTTACATGTCCATTGCTTTTTGGGTTTTTTCTGTACATCTCAAAAATGTTCTAGGCACAACATACAAAACTATCAAATTAAACAAAACAAAAATCAACTGTTATCGCTGGCAGATGCTTTTGTTGAACATACATCGTATTGCTAGTCTTTACATACCCATTGCGTTCTGCATTTTTCTGTACGTCTCAAAAAATGTTCTTGGCACAGTACACAGTGTCAAACAAAAACCAGCAATCAGTTGTTATGGCCGGTGGATTCTCCGGATACATTTTAGTGTTACATGCCGACCATTCAAATGAAAAGCCAAGTATGGACGGGACAGGTCCAACAGAGCGGGAGCTGCTCTGACTCATAGAGGAATGTCCCAAGCAGGTAACCCCCCTCCATTATATCTATAGGCTCTAATTAAATTTATTTAATCAATCATTTATGTGCCGGTATATTGATAAATGTTGCACATAAGTTATCAAAATTATTAGATACAATTCATCTGTCTTATTGTTCAGTATACATTTTTTGTTGATTTATTTCTAATTTTGATTGAGAGTGAATAGACATCACCTCCAGCCAGGACGTGATGTCTATTCACACTCCTGACACTTTGGTAAAGTTTTGTGGGACTTATTCAAACAGCACAGCGTGATCTCGCTGTGCTGTCATTCACAGCATGATCTCACGAGATCACGCTGTGCTGTGATTATGTCCCACATAAACTTTACCGAAGTGTCGGGAGTGTGAATAGACATCGCGTCCTGGCTGGAGGTGATTACTATTCACTCTCAAGACACTTCAGTAAAGTTAATGTGGGTGTATGTGACAGCACAGCGTGATCTCGCGAGATCACGCTGTGCTGAGTACATGAATGAAGAGAAGTGTATGACGCTGACTGGTCAGCGCAATACACTTCTCTTTACAATGCCCACTTGGTCAAAAGGTAAAAAACGCCAAGTTAGCATAAATCTAAAATTGCTCATAACTTGCTCAAAAATTATTGTTTTTTAAAATAAAAACCACTGTTGTTATCTACATTACAGCACCGATCATATAATGTAGGAGATAGGGCACTTATAATGTGGTGACAGAGCCTCTTTAATGACCAACTGTGGGATTATTTTCTTTTTACCATGTGGGCGCTGTACAGAAAACTGTATGATGCTGACCAATCAGCATCATACACTTCTCTGTTCCTTCACCAGAGCAACGGAAGACGGACCATACATCGCCTCCAGACGTGCCAGGACGATTATCCTCCTCAGCAGCAGCACCACAGCATGCAGGTAAATATAGAAAACCCCCTAGAGACGCTCTGGTGAAGGACCTGCGGCAGGAAGTTACGTCACAGCGTTATCTCACGATTCTAGCTGAGATCACGCTCGGCTGTGAATCACACTGGCCTGGAGTGAAGAGAAGTGCATGACGCTGATTGGTCAGCGTCATACAGTTTTCTTTACAACGCCCACATGGTAAAAAGAAAATATCCGCCCAGTTGGCCATTAAGACAAAATTAGCACAAGTCTAAAAAAGAACATAACTTTGGAAATAATAAACATTTTTAAAAAAAAAACTAAATAAACAGGAGTTAGCCGCATCAAAGGGCCCATTAGAATAGGTAGGGAGATAGTGAAGCGATAAACTGGTGACAGAGCCTCTTTAAGCTTCATGAACACAATGGATGGAGGCACCTTGAAAAACACAGACTGCAAATTTACCACTATGTGAATATCGGAGGCACACAGAGAGGTTCACCAGGGGGACATTGGATACTTTGGACACTGTTGTTCATGAGCCCTTGTTCTTCAGTGCTTGACCACTGTCTAATTTGCATTTTACCAAGTTTTGGACCATAAAATGGCAAAGCAATGTACGAAAAAGCAACAACATAAACACATTTATATGGAGAACAGCCATGGTACAGTTTAGTGATATGACCTCTTTAACATTTAATCAACTGGAGAACGTATGTCCATGAAGTTTAATAATGTGGATTTAACCCTGACATGCTCCCCTAAAGAATTGTTATACCGGTAACAGATGTTTTGTTTTCATTACTGAAAATGATACAATGGTTACACAATAGAGAAAAGTAAAAAGGTTCATTATTCTCAGAGCTATTTTGTACATGAATTAATAGAGAAAGAATAAGGGACATCCATAGTTTATTTTAAGTTCCTCCTATAATTATTGATACCATTGTTCCCTTATACAAGAACAACTTATATTGTTCTTTAATGAAAGGAAGTATTCATTGTACTTTCTTACGACCAAGCCCAATGTCTTCTTAGAAATATTGATCAGAACATTGCAAATATAGCAAGCAAAATGTACTTGAAATTAAATTGTTACATAAATAACAACATACTTCATCTAAAAGCCAACATACATTAAAGCCGGCCATACACACCAGACAAAACCTTGCTGGACCGACTAATTAAAGTGATCTAATGTGTATGGGGGTATTCCGATGACACTCCTCCAATGACAGATGTTGGGGAAAAGAAGGATCAGTCATGTTAAATGTCAACTTACCCGATCCTTTGTTCCCATGTGAGATGAACCACTGCCAAGGGTGTCTAGCAGCGGCTTATTCATGGCTTATTCATCGCACCCCATACATACTCAGCCGAGTGGAGCGGCATGTTTATGATGGAGTCGAGAGAAATAGTTGCCAGCCCAAAAGGTATTTCATGTGTATGGTCACCATTACTTTTGGGACCTAAATTCTGGTGGAGTTTGTGATCTCAGACCACCTAGATTTCCGCAATTAATGGCCGTTGTAAAGCAATCAAACCTTTTTTGCACTGCTCAGAGAGTTCTGTTGCTGAAAATCTGACACAATGTTCTGACACAATGTTCTAATGTTTATAAAGCATTCTGTGTAATGTTTATTAAAAAATGTAAAGAAAATTCTAACAATAAACACTGAGGCATTGTATATGATTGAATTAAGGCTGGATTCACACGAGCATGTTCAGTCCGTAAAGGCGGAACGTATTTTGGCCGCAAGGCCCGGACCGAACACAGTGCAGGGAGCCGGGCTCCTAGCATCATAGTTATGTACGACGCTAGGAGTCCCTGCCACGCTGCAGGACAACTGTCCCGTACTGTAATCATGTTTTCAGTACGGGACAGTAGTTCCACGGAGAGGCAGGGAATCCTAGCGTCGTACATAACTATGATGCTAGGAGCCCGGCTCCCTGCAGTGTGTTCGGTCCGGGACTTGCGGCCGAAATACTTTCCGTCCTTTACGGACCGAACATGCTCGTGTGAATCCAGCCTAAATATTAATTCATAAGTAACTTCATGGATATAATGATCTTGTATAGAAAAAAATCAATGACAATACCAAGAGACAACCATAGGGTCAATATCTATGAAATGTGATGGGTCAGATACATTTTCATATTTGCAAGCACTGGAAATGAATTGGGTAAAGGCAGATAGAGAACTAGGGAGGAGCTGCAGCTCTAGAGAAGTTTAACATATGAATAATAATTTAATATAATATCATATTGACATAGCAAATGGAATTAAAATGCATAGTGCCTTTCTATGGCTATTGCAAAACTGTATTCTCCTACATTTTTATTGATGCTTTAATTTCCCATAAGTAACATATAGGAAGATCGTTTTTTAACTCTTCTTAAAAATAAGATGATTGTCTCTTGTGAGAAAATCAGTATCATGTAGCACAGAGGTGAGTCAGAATTCCAAGTAATTGATGCATAAACAAGAAAAGAGTGGCACAGAGATACTTGGAGCGTTAGATAAATGAATGCTATGTTGACAGAGTGTGAGTAATATTTTGAGTGCAATGTTTTAATATCTTTTCACAACTTTGACCACTTTTATTAGCTGTAGATTATAGATAAGTGCATTTATAGATGTTAAACAACATATTAAAATGTAAATATATGCTAATTTAAATGTACAGTAGTATGTTTATAGCTTGGCAAAATTCAGATACAGTGGGGGGGGGGGGATTTATTAAGACTGGTGTTTCATACGCCAGTTTTAAACTGAAGTATGTCAGAGTGAAATGCGCCAAATTTATTAAGAGGCGCATCTCAGGCAATCCTAAGGACAGAAAATGTAGTCTATCTTTGAGAAACAGTCGATTTGCAGTACAATTTTTTCTCTTTTGAAATCATAAATCTGTCAGACACTTGCTTGCTCTGCCCCTCCCGGTTAACCCCACAGCCTTTTTTTTTTTTTTGCTACTTTTCAAATGTGGTGAGAGGAAAGAAAAGTGGCAGATTATTGCGCAAATATGATGGGAGCCATATAGTGCGACTTTTTTTTTATGCCACAAACCTGTCACATTTGGCTTAATAAATTCCTCCAATGCCTTTAACATAATATTCAATGGGAATCCTGTAAACTATAGAACTGTGTGTATTATATATTATTGTATACCTTTCTAAATAATATTGTGGTAAACATTGGCACCCATGGATACAAAGTAACTTGAAAGGAGTTTGTGTAACTGCTGGTATCCAAAAGAAGTTGAATTCCTGGTGATTCAAAGACCCTTTTCACACACAGTTTTTTGGCGCTGATTTTGACACGAAAATTGTTTAGGAATCAGCTCCAAAAAAACGGGCAAAATCGCCCATTATTGATTTCAATGGGAGGCAGAGGCGTTTTTTTCCTGTGCAGCTTTTAGCCGCTCACAGGAAGAATAGCAGCTTGTCCTATTTTGCCACGGTTCTGCCTCTGACCTCCCTTTGAAATCAATGGGAGGCAGAAAAAACCTGCGGTGCTAGTTTCCGAGTGTTTTTCGCTATGTTTTTTGCCCGCTGACCTTGCATTGGCTTCAATGGCCGTGGGCGAAAAACGCTACAAAAACGCATCAAAAAACGCGTCAAAAAAGCCCAGGGAGGTGAAGGAATTCTAAAGCAATTTTTTTTCTGCCTGTGAAAAACTGTGTGAACAGAGCCAAAGAATAAGTTTGAGTAGAGTCATGATTGGTTGATCGCTCCCTACTCCATGCCCCGGCACAGCTTCACAATGGAGTTGTAAAGGGGACACACACTTAATGGGTGCAGCCACTGGGGCCTTTCTGGCAGATGCAGGTCAAAGCTCTCAATTTATAGGTCTGGCATCACTTGTGACATCACGACCTATTCTTGGGCATGTAAAGGAAAGATATCAGGCATTATCGCTGACAGTGTTCATTATAATATCACCTGCCTTGTGAAATAATTTAATCTTTGACATCATCACATGCGTTACCACACATTCACACATCAGGCAATGGCTATTATAACATCCCCAGCCATATGACCAGGGGAGGGATCCGGACAGTTCTTTTGAACCAGTTATTAAAATGACAGCCGGTTTGGGTAACTGGGGAGAAGAGAGTTCCCGACCCGATTCCCCCTGGATTAAATTGTATCGGTATCCTCAAGACATGGATACAATTGAATAATTAGGAGCTGGCGGGTGCAAAGGAGCCCATCCGCGCCATTCGGCACTTCCTCTTTGATGAAGATGGTGCGATTACATCACTCTGCCGTCTGCATCGTACCGCAGGTCAGAAGAGGCCAGAACTTAATAGCTAGATGACAGCACGGGAAATATGATAGGTAAATATTATCAGGGGACACCATTTTTTATTTCAGGGGGCACAGTGGACATTATTATTTATTTCAGGGGGCACTGTGTACATTACTATTTATTTCAGGTGGAAACTGGACATTGTTATTATTTATTTCAGGGGCACAGTGGACATTATTATTTATTTCAGTAGGCACAGTGGACAATATTCTTTATTTCAGGAGGCACAGAGGACAATATTATCAATTCAGAGGTATTGTGTACATTATTATTTGTTTCATGGGCAACAGTGGACATTATTATTTATTTCAGGGGACCCAGTGGACATTATTATTTATTTAAGGGGGCACAGTGTAAATATTTTTTTTATTTCAGGGGGCATAGTGTATATTATTTATTTAATGGGGCACAGTGTATATTATTATTAGTTTCAGGGGGCACATTGTACATTATGATTTATTTCAGTTGGCACATTGTACATTATATTATTATTTATTTCAGGGTGCACAGTGTATCTTATTCATTTCAGGGGGCACAGTCTGTGGGACCATTTTTAGAGGACATAGTGAGTAGCGATGTTTTCAGTTAACACAGCTTAAGAAAGACATTATATTTAGGCTAAACAGTGTCTGGAGCTATAGATTTTAGGGGGCACAGTTTGTCGCCGTATTATATTCATGGAATCAGTTGGTGGCAGTATTCTCTGCTTGTCTTAGTTTAGAAGTGTGGAGCCAAAGATGTCTTGGCCTCAAACTCTGCAGAGTTGAGACGTAGTTGCAAGCAGGTATAGAAGGCTGAGCCAAATGGAGTAGAAAAGGAAAGAGAACAATTCCAATCAAAGTAGATGTCACTTGTGAGTTGCTGGTTGTAAATGTTTATTCTGCCTTTCACTGCGTCTGATCAGTCCTGTAGTTACTCGTAAGTTCTGCAGTGAGAGCATAACTGCAACTTTTCTAGTTTGTGAAGCAACAACTCATACACACCGTTACCATTGTTTGGGTCATACTGGGAGCTGTAGTTTCACATAGTACAATCTTCTATAGCAACCTGTTTTAACCTGACTTGGCAATTGGCTTATGTGATTAATAGAGTAATAATACATTTCCACAGCACAACGGACTGCAGGTGCCCGAGATAGGGCACATGTAGTTAATAATTTGAATCTCATCCCTGCATATGACGTCATCATCCTTGTGACACCCTCGTGACATCATATGATGTGTGGCCTTAAGATGCATGTTCCACGATACTAGCACATTAGCATGACCCCCCTCCCACCCCACTCCCCTGCTTTTTGGTGTAGCCGCCATGGTTCTCTGGCAGCTGTGGGTTACAGTCCTCAATTTATAGGGCTTGTATAGGGCTTGTAGCCCTTGTGGCATCACTACTCTAACAAGACAGGCAATGTTACTGACAGTGTTCATTTTGATATCATTACCCACTTTTCAGCCTTAAAGAAGACACGCCATCCTTGAAGCATGAGAGACCTGTTCCCGGGTGCAGCCGTCTAAGGCCTTATAGGGTTTTTACAGTCCCTAAAAATGTATGGCCTATCCTCTGCCATCAACTTTTAGGGACTGCTATAAACCCCTTTAAAGTGGACACATCAAGCAATGTCACAGGTGGTGGCCATTTTGATTTCCTCACGCTTATGACATCATCATCCCTATTATATCACAACCCTTATGAGGCAAACATATGCACTGGTGCCCTACAGAAGACCCACCCTCTCATGACTCTGACAACTCCCCTGAATACCATCCAGTATTTGGTCCTACAACATAAATGATCCTATAGCACCTTCACAATAGTAGCTATATACACGCTTAGACACCAGTACCATGCTGTGGGCAAGTTGTGCCATACCATACTATAATGCCATACAATGCCATGAGGACCTACGTGTAAATAAATCCCTGACCTCCCCCACAGTGCAGTGGCTCCTCCCCAGCAGAATATTTAACTCATGATGTATTTTCTGTGCAACCATATGTACACTCCGCCTGCAGCCCAGTAACTATTCTCCCCCCCCCCCCCCCCCCCCCACAGCAGCACTGACTCCCTTTCCTCACAGCAGCACATTCTCTCAGTTTCTTCCCCTCCTAGCAACACAGCCAAATTCCACAAAAAAACCTGTGGGGTCTAAATGCTCACTATACCCCTCGATAAGTTCCTTGAGGGGTGTAGTTTGCCAAATAGGGTCACTTTTGGGGGGTTTCCGCTGTTTTGGTACCACAAGATCTCTTCAAACCGGACATGGTGCCTAATAAAAAGGAGGCACTTGTCATTGCTTCAGTCCATTATCACACTAGGGCCACATGTGGGATATTTCAAAAAACTGCAGAATCTGGGCAATAAGTATTGAGTTGTGTTTCTCTGGTAAAACCGATTGTTGTACAGAAGAAAATGGAATAAATAGAATTTTCTGGCAAAAAAAATAAATTTGTAAATTTCACCTCTACTTTGCTTTAAATTCCTGTGAAACACCTACAGGGTAATAAACTTTCTAAATGCTGTTTTGAATACTTTGAGGGATCTAGTTTCTAAAATGGGGGTTCTAATATATAGGCCCCTCAAAGCAACTTCAGAACTGAACTGTAACCTAAAAAACAAAAGAGGCTTTTGACATTTTATTAAAAATATGAGAAATTGCTGCTTATGTTCTAAGCCTTGTAACGTCCTAGAAAAATAAAAGAATGTTCAAAAAATGATGCGAACATAAAGTAGACATATGGGAAATGTGAACTAGTAACTATTTTTGTGGTATAACCATTTGTATTACAAGCAGATACATTGAAATTCAGAAAATGCTATTTTTTCAAAAAATTTCTCAAAATTTAGCTTTTTTTCACAAATAAATACTGAATATATAGACCAAATTTTACCACTAACATAAAGCCAAAGTCTCACGAGAAAACAATCTCAGAATTGCTTGGATAGGTTTAAGCGTTCTGAAGGTATTACCACATAAATGGAAATATGTCCGATTTGAAAAATGGGCTGCGTCCTTACATTTCAAGTGTTTTTGAAGCATTAATGACAAATAGGAAAAAACTGATTGTAAAACACTTTAAGAAGTGACATGTCCCTTCTTTTTTACGAAGTACATATTTATGAGGCGTTTTTAAATGCAGCAGCATAAAAATACACCTCGTATGAACACTACACCGTTTTTCCCATTGATATCAATCGAAAGCTATTTCCAGGTGTATTTCGGAGCATAATACGAGCGTTTTACGGTTCGAAATATGCCTGAAAATCTGTTGTGTGAACATAGACCAACCGTTTTCTGCACAGTTCAGTGTTCAGTGACAATCCTCATCCTTTTGGCTTTTATGTCAAACTTTCCAGGACAAAGGTCTCAGCCTCTTGGCTAAAGGAGCATATTCTGTCCCTATCAGTATTATACCGACAGTATGGCCAGCAAAGGACAAGCAGGTAGCTGTCTCTATGACTCTTCCTTAGATCTAGTGTTGAAAAAGGAACTCAACATAGGGGCATCATTTAGTAAGTCGGTGGAAAAAAAACACTGCCACCTATCTAGCCAAAATAGAAGGAACCAAAAGAAAAAATAAGACAAAAATATAAAACATAAGCATTATGACAACCCTCCCAATCTAACCTCATTCTGTACCACCCTGCCTTGGAGCCTAATTATATTTTCCCATGGTGTAGGGCCTGGGATAATTAAGTGAGAGCAGAAGCAGCAATAGCAATTGTTTGGTCACGGCGGCAACAAATGTTCTTAGTATCGGCTAGTGACAGCTGCTTCTGATGTCTGTGTTGTTAATTAAAAAAAAATAATAATAAAATGCCAACATCACTGGCTAGTGGTGGAAGTGGTAGTGGTGCATGCCTTAGGGAATGGCCCCACGTGGCGGTTTTCTTCCGCAACTGTCCGCATCAATGTCGCACAGAATCTGCATTGCAGATTCTATGGCGGATCTGCCCAAAATGTGCAGTAAATTGATGCGGACTAGCTGCTGCGTATTGCGGTGAAAGTACTTCCCTTCTCTCTATCAGTGCAGGATAGAGAGAAGGGACAGCACTTTCCCTAGTGAAAGTAAAATAATTTCATACTTACCGGCCATTGTCTTGGTGACGCGTCCCTCTTTCGGCATCCAGCCCGACCTCCCTGGATGACGCGGCAGTCCATGTGACCACTGCAGCCTGTGATTGGCTGCAGCCGTCACTTAGACTGAAACGTGATCCTGGGAAGCCGGACTGGAGACAGAAGCAGGGAGTTCTCGGTAAGTATGAACTTCTATTTTTTTTACAGGTTGCTGTATATTGGGATCGGTAGTCACTGTCCAGGGTGCTGAAACAGTTACTGCCGATAGCTTAACTCTTTCAGCACCCTGGACAGTGACTATTTACTGACGTCGCCTAGCAACGCTCCCGTAATTACGGGTGCACACACATAGTCACCCGTAATTACGGGAGCCCCATTGACTTCCTCAGTCTGGCTGTAGAAACAGGGGAATTGGATCCAGCGCTGAAAGGTGCAATTTCTATTAAAACGGGAATCTATTCCCAAGTTTTATTTTGTCTTGGTTAAAATCGCAGCAAAATCTACGAGACAGCAGTTAGTGACGGGTAGGTAGAGTCCAAAGTAACAGAGAGAAAAGGAGGATAGGCGGTAGCCTACGCGTTTCAGACCTCCACTAGGTCCTTAATCATGGCTTATGGTCCATGATTAAGCCATGATTAAGGACCTAGTGGAGGTCTGAAACGCGTAGGCTACCGCCTATCCTCCTTTTCTCTCTGTTACTTTGGACTCTACCTACCCGTCACTAACTGCTGTCTCGTAGATTTTGCTGCGATTTTAACCAAGACAAAATAAAACTTGGGAATAGATTCCCGTTTTAATAGAAATTGCACCTTTCAGCGCTGGATCCAAATCCCCTGTTTCTGCTGTATCTCCTGCGTGTGCCGACACGAGGATCCGTTTGCCGATTCCTATACCCTTCTTGTGACAAGGTGAGCTGGAGGATTTTTTTCACATTTTTTCTGGCTGTAGACCTAGAAATACATAGGTCCAGCCAGAATGAAGAAATGTCATGTTAAAAAACCAATACGCATCCACAGCACACATAACATGTACATGACATCTGCGGACTTCATTGCGGAATTTAGAATCTCCATTGAAGTCAATGGAGAACTTCCGCAATGAGTCCGCAACCAGTCCGCCACTGGTCCGCAACATCCATTGTATGCTGCGGACACCAAATTCCGCACCGCAGCCTATGCTCCGCAGCGGAATTTTCCGCGTCGTCTAAACGAAGCCTACTAAAAAGAAGTGGAAGGCAATGGAGAAACGGGTCCGCTGCGGCTTAACGCTGCGTAGTGTCCGCAGCGGAATTCCAGAGCAATTCCGCCACGTGGGGCTTTGCCCTTAGTCTGCTTTATCACCCAGAAATAACTGAAAGTCATGGTCACTTATCCAACAAACATTCAAGATGCTGACAGAAGGACAGGACGGCGTCTGCATGGCACTCTGAGCAAGTTTGGGCCACTCTGCTAGCATGCGGACTCAGAAGTCCATGGGATCCCGGCCTACGTCTACAGGCGTCGGGGAAAAATCCACCTGGCACCGTTAATTTCAGCCTAGTAATGTTGTTATGTCTTGTCACATAACACTTACACTTTATTCATACCATGCACGTACCCAAAAAAATATTCACACATATATTTTGCAGTACTCATTAACTTCTATGGGGCAGACATATGCCAAAAATCTGGCATATGCTTTAAAAAACAACAGGAAACCCCCCAAAAAAGGGTGAAAAAAAAGGCACAAGTTAATTTCCCCTTAAAAAAGTGAAATAAAACAGGATCCATCAAACATATTCCAACGATATGCAAATTGTATACATTTTTTGATGGATCCATCCAAACATAGTATAGAGTTAGGATATAGTTACATCCCTTTTTCAGCAGTATACAATATGGAACTGTTTATGAGCACAAATATGGTGGGAACATAGCCCTAGGCTGAGTTCAAACGTTGCGGATTTGTCGCAGATTTTGTTGCGGTTTTAACGCAGATCTCACCCTTTTGCATTGCAAAGTGTAAAATCTGCTCTGAAAAGCAGTGTCAAATCTGCGACGTGTGAACTCAGCCTAAGGGCATGTTCAGACAAGGCGGAATTGCTGTGGAATTCCGCCGCGGACAGTTTGTCCATTGGTTTCCATAACTTTTTTAGTTAGGTTCGTGCACACGTGGCGGGAAAACTCCGCTCCGGACCATAGGCTGCGGTGCGGAATTTGGTGTCCGCAGCATACACTGGCTGTTGCGGACGTGTAGCGGACTTGTTGCGGACTTATTGCGGAATTTCTGCATTGACTTAAATGGAGTTTCAAAATTACGCAATGAAATCCGCAGATGTAATGTGTGTTGCGTTGCGTATTGCTTTCAGGAACAGGATATTTCATCATTCCGGCTGGACCTCTGTGTGTTGAGGTCTACAGCCAGACTGAGATGGAATGTTTGAAAGAGAGCAGGAAGTACTCTTCACCTGAATACGCAACGACTATTCAGCAGCATTTTACTTTACATTTTAGCCAAATCCGCAACGGAATCTGCAGCGCGGATTATGTGCGGCATTGATGCGGACAGTGTCTGCAGACTTCCGTCATGTCTGAACATGCCCTTAGGGCACGTTCAGACGTGGCAGAATTTTCCGCTGCAAATGTTGCTGCAGATTTGAGGCAATTACGCAACGAATCTGAAGCAACATTTGCATATTTGACAGGTAATTCAGACGTTGCAGATATCACAGCGGACTTGCCACAGATTTCAGTTTTTGCATTGCAGAGGCTGAAATCTGCAGCAAAAATCCGCTGCTTCTCCGCAACACCCTATGCATGCTGCAGAGGGAAAATTCTGCATCGCAGCCTAATTTCCGCACAGTTATTTTCCGCAGCGTCTGAACTAATTTTCCTAAAAATGTATAGAAACTAATGTAAAAAATGTCTGCTGCAGATTTCCACTGCGGACTGCAATTCCGCCATGTCTGAATGTGCCCTTATTCTCATAAAATTATGTGCGTCCATCGGCCACATCAGGCATCATGCACAAAGGAAAATGGCACAGTTTTTTTTCTCCTGGATTCATTTAAAATCTGACAACTAAAACCTTTGTATGAAATCTGAATCATGCGGAAGTAGAGCAGGATCCCAAAGACTTCTAGGGGTTCCATATTACGGATGTGTACAACTCTGAGTTTGTACAGAGCTGTAATATAGCAGTGTCTGGATTAACTCATTGGTATGAAATTCCATAAATGTACTTTGCAGGAAGCCAGTACTTAGCTGCCAGAGCTGTATATTTATGGCACAGTGATCATGATGGTGAGATCAGAGAAAACTCCTTGCCATTTAACCCTTGTGATGTCGCAATCAATCATTTTGCTCCTGATCGTCACCCCCAGCGATAACAATCTTCAAGTCTGACGGCTTTAAGGACCTCCACCGCTGTCCAGAGATGTTTGCTGTGGGCATTTTTTTATTTATTTAGAAAGTTTTTATTAAAGGTGCTTGAAGAAAAATGCAACCAAAAAATTGCATAAATTAAATGTAAAATATTATGTAACATTAATTGTACAAAAAAAAACTGAAACACAAAAAAAACAAGTTCATACACAGCAACATCAGCAAAAAGATAAAAAAAAATTATAAATTTCGGAATGCAGTGAGGCAAAAACGGACAAATACTGTATGTTGCATCCTCAAGGCCAAAATGATGGACACATATTTCTCCTGTGTTTGGCTCAACCCGCACTATATACATTAAAATGCATGTAAAAAAAACGGCATGTGTTTTAGTATTTTTTATGGTGTTTTGGTATTTATGGTGTTTCTTTACATACGTTTTTGGTGCTGTTTTTTAATTAGTGTCATTTTGTACACACATTTTTTCCTCATTTTTTTTTAGTGCTCAATAGAGAACCCTATGGAAAAAAAAATATTCTCCATTTTGCAAAAAAACGCCACGAACCTCAAAAATGTTTTTTAAAACCCTGCAAAAAACAAAATTCTACGTATGTAGATACTTTCATATTTTTCAAACTAACTTCTGACTGCAGCATTTCTCCCCTTCCCACCAATAAAATGCAGCAAAAAATTAACCGCTGTAAGAAACACCACCAAAATGCGTCACAATTCTGTGAGTGAAACCAGCTAACATCAGCAAACATCTCTGCAGCGGTTTTAGATTTAAAAAAAACGACACCAAAATTGGCAAAAAAAACGTACAAAAATGCAGTGTGTAAATCCA